>NC_092373.1:92315521-92676872 GCF_030028105.1 Mobula birostris
CATATTACTTTACTTTATTGTCGCCAAACAATTGATACTAGAGCGTACAATCATCACAGCAATATTTGATTCAGCGCTTCGTGCTCCCTGGAGTACAAATCGATAGTAGATATTAAAAATTTAAATTATAAATCATAAGTAGAAAATAGAAAAGGGAAAGTAAGGTAGTGCAAAAAAACCGAGAGGCAGGTCCGGATATTTGGAGGGTACGGCCCAGATCCGGGTCAGGATCTGTTCAGCAGTCTTATCACAGTTGGAAAGAAGCTGTTCCCAAATCTGGCCGTACAAGTCTTCAAGCTCCTGAGCCTTATCCTGGAGGGAAGAGGGACGAAAAGTGTGTTGGCTGGGTGGGTCGTGTCCTTGATTATCCTGGCAGCACTGCTCCGACAGCGTGCGGTGTAAAGTGAGTCCAAGGATGGAAGATTGGTTTGTGTGATGTACTGCGCTGTGTTCATGACCTTCTGCAGCTTCTTCTGGTCTTGGACAGGACAACTTCCATACCAGGTTGTGATGCACTCTAGAAGAATGCTTTCTACAGTGCATCTATATTACTATTTAAATATTACTATTTACTTTAATTAAATTAGCGAGGGTTTTAGGGGACAGGCCAAATTTCTTTAGTTTTCTCAGGAAGTAAAGGCGCTGGTGGGCCTTCTTGGCAGTGGACTCTGCTCGGTTGGACTAAGTCAGGTCATTTGTGATATTGACCCCGAGGAACTTAAAGCTTTTGACCTGTTCCACTTGCGCACCACCGATGTAAATTGGATCGTGCAGTCCACTGCTCCTTCTGAAGTCAACAACCAATTCCTTTGTCTTGCTGATGTTAAGGGATAGGTTATTGTCTTAGCACCGTGCCACCAGGTTCTTAATTACCTCTCTGTACTCAAACTCATCATTACCCGAGACACAGCCTACAATTGTTGTATCATCAGCAAACTTAATATATTGAGTTCGATGGAAACTTGGCTACATAATCATGGGTGTACAGTGAGTACAGCAGGGTGCTGAGTACAAAAACCAATGCTTTGAATTTTCAGTGAAATACATAACTCTTTGCACAATAATATATCTTGCAATTGAAAAATAATATCTGCGGATGCTTTAAAGTATGTTACAAAACATTCAGATAAATATAATGGAAAAGAGCATTTTATTATGATAATGGATGGCAAGAAGAAATACTCTTTCCATTTTCTATACCACCTATCCATAAAAAAATGAGGTTGCTATTTTATTGGTGGTTCATTAGCTTCAGGTTGACCCCGAGCACTTTATAGTTGATGTGACATTTTGACAATCACCCATTGCAGGAAATTTGGTGACCAATTATTGACAAAGTTCCCATTAATGCTAATATAGTAGTGACCAAATAATCCGTTTGAGCATAAACATCAAGAGAAACATGAAATAATATCACTGTTGTTCTTCAAAAAACAAACTACAAGAGCAACTTAATTAGGTATTGGAGTGAAATCTGGTGTGGCTTTCTGCTGTTGTAGCCATCCACTTCCAAGGTTCAACGTGTCGTGTATTCAGAGATGTTCTTCCGCACACCACTGTTGCAATGCATGGTTGAGTTACTGCTTCCTCCCTGTCAGCTTGAAACAGCCTGGCCATTCTCCTCTGACCTCTCACCCACAGAACTGCCGCTCACTGGATATTTTATGTTTTTCACACCATTCTCATTCTGTTGTGCATCAAAATCCCAGGAGATCAGCATCTTCTGAGATACTCACATCACTCTGTCTGGCATCAATAATAATTCCATGGTCAAAATCACTGATCAGATTTCTTCCCTATTCTGATGTTTGGTGTGAAGAACAACTGAACCCCTTAACCACGTCTGCATGTTTTTATGCATTGAGTTGCTGCCACATGATTGGCTGATTAGTTACTTATTATATATTTATTGATTAAAGATACAGCACAGAATAGGCCCTTCAAGCTGTACCACCCAGCAACCCCAACCACTTGATTCTAATCTAATCACAGGACAGTTTACAATGACCAATTGACCAACTTGTTACCTCTTTGGACTGTGGAGGAAACCGAAGTGCCCCAGTAAACCCCATGCATTCCACGGGGAGGATGTACACACTCCTTACACATGATGTGGGATTAAATTCCGAACTCCGACGTCCTGAGTTGTAATAGCGTCGCACTAACTGCTGTGCTACCTTGGCATCCTTAATGTGTAAATATGTGTATCAGGTGTGTAAAATTGATACTTCTGGCTTCACCAGTTCAAATAACCTGGTCATTATTTCAGGTACATCCACCAATCTCTGGATTTACGTACCAACAAAATTTGGCAGGCAGGTTGGTCATTTCGTAATCAGGCTTCAAAATGATTAGTACAGAAAGGGAAGCTATGCAGCCCACCTTTTTGTGAAGACTAGTCTTCCCTTCAGTATTCAGAAGACGAACGAACAGTAGGTGTTGTGTATGAAATATGCCCTTTAGTAATTATAATTGTGACAACTGTTATGTTTTGTCACTCCAAAACATTCAACTGAAAGGAAAAGACAGGAGTCCAAAATGTGAGTTTAACTTAGTTTTACTTTAAGCAAGGCGCACACGTTATCGGTGGTCGCATCACAATGTATGCAATTCATGTACTGAATTATCTAAATGAACAAGAATGCTTAATCAATCAATCAATATATATACCAGATTACTCTAATATCACTGAAATATTAAATACACACACTCCTCTTTGCTTAGCCATAAACTCTAACTCAATAGAGAATGAATCTCGGCTATATACACATTATATAAAGTAACTACTATATACAGACATCCAGAGCATAGTAAAGTTTAAATTGCACCATTGAGGCCTAAAAATTTAATTTCTGTAAAGGATTTCTTACTCTTGCGGATTAACTTCCTTCCTGACAAGGAGTATCTCTCTGCTTGGCAGATGAGACTTGTGGGTGTGAAAACAATCTCAGGTTTCGGGACCTCCTCTCTGCTGGTCGCAGGAGTTGACTCTGGGACTGCAGGAAGTGGCCCTGACAGCAGTAGCACCTTTCTTCTCTAACAATTGATTCTGCTCTCCTCGACTAATCGATGTATCGTCTCCTGATGATATCAGACGCAATCTCCACAGTGTAGGAGAGTTGTCCAGGTATGTTCTTAATCTTTCCAAGTATCGACTTTTGATCACCTCTGTAGTCCCTCACCGGGACTGCTTGTCCAGGAGTGAAACATCAAACCTCCTTCTTTGTCCTGCATACCCCTTCTCAGATTGGGTTTGAGGAGATCCAAGCATAAACACAAGGGACGACCCTGGAAAAGCATAGCTGGTGAGTTGTTAGTTGTGGAGTGCACCACATAGCAATGTGCAAGGAGGAAATTGGTAAGTTTCTGATTCAGTGTCAGTGTGGTGTCAAGAAAACAACCTCTCCCTCACCGTCGCAAAAACAAAGGAGCTAGTTGTGGACTACAGGAGGAATGGAGACAGGCTAGCCCCTATAGACATCAATGGATCTGGGCGTGAACGGGTAAGAGGGTGAGCGGGTAAACAGCTTTAAGTTCCTCGACATAAACATCATCGAGGATCTCGTGGATTTTATGTACCGGCTGTATGGTGAAAAAGGCACAACAGCACCTCTTTTACCTCAAGACGGTTGAAGAAGTTTGGTACAGACCCCGAAATTCTAAGAACTTTCTATAGGGGAACGATTGAGAGAATCCTGACTGCCTGTATCACTGCCTGGTATGGGAACTGTACTTCCCTCAGTAGAAGGATTCTGCAGAGAGTGGTGCGGACAGCCCAGCGCATCTGTAGGTGTGAACTTCCCACTATTCAGGACATTTACAAAGACAGGTGTGTAAAAAGGGCCCAAAGGATCATTGGGGACCTCAGTCACCCCAACCACAAATTATTCCAGCTGTTACCTGTTGTGTTCTTCATACGTACTGTGGGTTACTAAGAACAAACCATATTCTGGAAGAATAAGAACTAGAACTTTTAATTACAATAGCAAACAGCAACCACGTTTCTTACAGCCATGCTTTCTAGATCATTCTGTCATTTCTGCGCATGCTCCCAACTCTGTCCAATCACGTTCTTACACGTGACACATGATATCACCACACTACCTTCTGGGAAACAGTACCGCAGCATAAAAGCCAGGACCAACAGGCTCCGGGACAGCTTCTTCCACCAGGCCACCAGCATGAATTAAGCAGTCTGAAGCTACTGTATTTCTACGTTATATTGACAATCCTGTTGTACATAATATTTATTATAAATTACTATAATTGCACATTTGAATGGAGATGTAACAAAAATTTTTACTCATCTATTTGAAGCATAAAAGTAATAAAGTCAATTCGATTCTGCTGACATTGTTTGCAGTGTGTTCTTTTGTCCATAGTCTAAATTTTCCACTAAGCCAAATAAGAGTCATAGGGTCATATAGAATGGTACAGCACAGGAATGGGCTCTTCAGCCCACAATGTTGTGCTGAACCAGTTAAGGAGTAACCCCCTCCCCCAAAAAAAGCTAATCCCTCCTTCCTAGACAATGTCCCTATCCCTTCATCTACATTATATTCATGTGCCTATCTAAGCGTCTCTTAAAAGCTTCTAACGTATTTGCCTCTACGCCATACCAAGCTGCGCATTTGAAGCATCCACACTCTTGAGGAAAAAAACTTACTGCTCACATCCTCTTTGAACCTACCCCCTCTCACCTTCAATGCATGCCCACTCGTATTAGATATTTCAACTGAGAAAAAGATACTCCCTGTGTACTCCATCTCTGCCTCTGATAATCTCATAAACCTCTATCAGATCTCCCCTCAGCCTCTGCCACTCCAAAGAAAACAACAACACAAGTTCATCCAATCTCTCACGATAGCACAAGGCAACATCCAGGTAAACCTCTTCTGCATCCTCTCCAAAGCCTCAACATCCTTCCTATAGTGGGATGACCAGAACTGTATGCAATACTCCAGATGTGACCAATCCGGAGTTCTATAAAATTATAACATAACCTCTTGATCTTTGAACTCAAT
Source organism: Mobula birostris (assembly GCF_030028105.1). Classification (NCBI taxonomy): domain Eukaryota; kingdom Metazoa; phylum Chordata; class Chondrichthyes; order Myliobatiformes; family Myliobatidae; genus Mobula; species Mobula birostris. The sequence goes on from NC_092373.1 coordinate 92,320,546, forward strand.
TCCTCGACTAATAAAAGCAAGCATTTCATAAGCCTTCTTAACCACCCTATCAATCTGTGCCGCCACTGTCATGGAGCTATGAACTTGGACCCCAAGATCTCTCTGCTCAGCAACACTGAAGGGTCTTGCCCTTAGCAGTGTACTGTCTCCTTGCATTTTCCCAACCAAGGTGCAACATCTCACATTTATCTGGATTAAACTCCACCTGCCATACCTCTGTCCATAACTGCATCTCATCTATATCATACCATATTCTTCACCAGTCTTCTACACTATCCACAACTCCACCAATCTTGGCATCATCTGTAAACCTAATAACCCATCCATCTCTATTTTCATCTAGGTCATTTATATACCTCAGAAACAGCAGAGATCCCAGCACAGATCCCCTATGGAACACCAATTACACAGCTCCAGTTTTAATAAGTCCCTTCGGCCACTACTCTCTCTCTTCTATGTGCAAGCCAGTACTGAATCCAAACACCCAATTTGCTGCAGACCCCACGAATTAGCTTCCCATGAGGGACTTTGTCAAATGCCTTACTAAAATCCATGTAGACAACATCCACTGCTCTACCTTCTTCAATCTCTCTCACCACCTTGTCAAAAAACTCATCAAGTTGGTAAGACACGACCTGCCCCGCACAAAGCCATGCTGGCTCTCCCTAATTAGGCCGTGGGGTTCCAAATGCTCATACATCCTATCCCTAAGAATTTTCTTCAGCAATTTCCCTACAAATGATGTGAGGCTCACCGGTCTGTAGTTCCCAGGATTTTCCCTTGTTCCCTTCTTAAACAGAGGTACAATATTAACCACTTGCCAGTCCTCCAGGACCTTGTCTGTGCCTAGAGGACACAAAGGTACTGGTCAAGATTCTGGGGACTTATCCACTTTAATACTCATTAGGAGACCCAACATTTCCTCCTCCTTGATCCCTAAACACCCCAAGATATTTATACACCCAGAACTGATCTCATGGTCCTCCATGACTTTTTCCTGGGTAAATAACAAATGTTCCCTCTTTTATCCTCGAGTGGTCCCACCCTCTCCCTAGTTATCCTCTTGCTCTTGACGTATGTATAGAATGTTTGCGATTCATTTTAATCCTACTTGCCAAGGACTTTTCATGGTCCCTCCTGGCTTTCCTAATTCCTTTTCTGGCTTCTTTATAATCCTCATGTGTGCCATTTGATCATAACTTCTGAAGCTTTAGATACTTTTCCTTTTTCTTCTTGACTAAATTCATCACCTCTCTGGACAATCAAGGTCCTCTTATCTTTCCATCCCTGTCCTTCCTTCTAACAGAAACATATCCTTCTTATACTCTGTGCAATTTATCTCTAAACTCCCTCCAAACGTCTGATGTTGACTTGCCAGAACAAAGGTGTTTCCAAATAACTCTCCTTAGTTCCTGACTAATGGCATCATAACTTGCCCTATTCCAAGTTAAAATTCCAACAAGGACCATACCTATCCTTATCTATGGCTATCCTGAAAGTTAAGAAGTTGTGGTCGCCGTTCCGTAACTGTTCATCCACTGAAAGGTCAGTCACCTGGCCAGGGTCTTTACCCATCACCTGGTTCAGTACGGCCCCTCCTCTCATTGGACCATCCACATATTGATTTAAGAAACCCTCCTGGATACACTTAAATTCTGTCCCATCTAAACCTCTTGCACTAAGAAGGTCCCAGTTTATATTAGGGAAATTGAAATCCCTCATGACCACAATCCTATTATTTTTACATATTTCCTTAATCTGTTTACATATCTGCTCCTCAATGTCCCAGTGGCTATCGGATGGTCTGTTGTACAATCCCATCAGCATGATTGCACCATTCCCATTCTTGAGTTCTACCCAAACGGATTCAGTGTCTGAACCCTCCATTACATCTCCCCTGAGTGCAGCTGTGGTATTGTGTTATTGTGCCTGATTAGTAGTGCAACATCTCTCCCCCCCCACCCCAACTTTAACCCCTTTCTCTATCTTTTCTAAAACATTGAAAACCTGGTATATTAATCACCCATTCCTGTCTCTCTCTTGACCAAGTTTCAGTAATGGCTACATTATAGTTCAGTGTACTGATCCGTGCTCCAAGTTCATCACTTTTACCCATTATACTCTTAGCATTAAAATACACACACTTCAAACTAACCAACCTATCATACCTATTATTTCACTTTTGTTCTTCAATACTTTCCCTGACACCTACCTTCCTATCCAATCCTTCACTTACTGACTTGGTGCTCCAGTTCCCAGCCTCCTGCAAAACAAGTCAAAACCCTCCTATAAGTAACATTAGCAAACCACCCAGCCAAGATATTGATTCCCCTCTAGTTCAGGTGCAACCCATCCCTTCCCCAGAAAAGGGTCCAATGATCCAAGAACTTAAAACCCTGCCTCATCTTCGCAGCCACTCATTCATCTGTGCTATCATCCCACTCCTACCTGCACTAGCCTGTGGCACTGGGAGTAATCCATAGAATACTACCTTGGAGGTGCTTCTCTTCAGCCTTTTCCCTAACTCTATACACTCACTGCGTAGGACTCCTCTTCCCTTTTTTGACTATGTCATTGGTGCTAATATGAACCACAACCTCTGGTTGGTCACCCTCCCCTTCAGAATATTCTGCAGCTGCTCTGATACATCCTGAACCCTAATACCTGTGAGGCAACACACCATCCTGGTGTCTTTTGTGTCCACAGAATCTCTGTCTATGCCCCTAAATATCGAGTCCCCTATCACTACCACACTGCCTGCCTTTATCCTTCCCTACTGAGCCTCAGAGCCAGCCACAGTGCCACTAGACTAGCTGCAGCTGCTGGGCCCTGATAGGACACCCCACTAGCAGTATCCAGAGGGGTATACTTGTTGCCACAGGGGAACCCTGCACTGACTGCTTACTCCCTTACCTCTCCTGGTGGTCACCCATCTACTGTCCGAAGCCTGTACTCTGGGTGTGACCACCTCTTCAAAAATCTCATCTATAATGTATTCTGCATCCTGGATGATCTTGAGTACATCGAACTCCAGCTCCAACTCCTTAAACTGGTCAAACAGGAGCTGAATTTGGGTGCAATTCCCACAGATACAGTCATTAGGGAAATTGTCACATCTGAAAGGAGTAGCATTCCATCCTGACTATGTACTTTTTTCAAAAAAAAAAGCTTTTCTCCTTATTTGTTCCTCTGACTGCTCTTGCCAAAGCTTGTTAAGCTGAAGCCTTGCCACTCTATCACAGGCACACTCCAACCCTGCCTGCCTTTTATTTGCTGCTGAGTTTAGCCCTCTGATGCTGCCACTTACTGCGTCTGTGCAGCCAAAAACAGACCAGTCTTACCCAAAACTGCTCCTTTTTTCCCTCTCCCGACCTTCAGTAGGGCTCTGACACAGACACTCACTGTAACTGAGGTGCTGAAAAAGACTGACAACAGAGTGGCAAGTGCATGGAACACACCACCAAGGGTGATGGTAGAAGTGGATACATCAGAGAAATTTAACAGGCTCTTAGATAGGTGGATGGATGAAAGAAAAATGGAGGGCTAAGTAGGAGGGAAGCATTAGATTGACTCTGGAGTAGGTTAAAAGGTTGGCACTACATCATGGGCTGAAGGGCCTTTTACTGTTCTACAGCTCCTCAAGTAGAAGCAGCCATTTAACACTTTATCAGTCTTACACAGAACATAATACATCTTCTCAACTCCAGTTGGTACATGCCAGCTTCATTTTCTTTTTTTAGACAACACTTCATTGTAGCTCAATGATTTAAATGCAAATAGATCTGGACAGCAAATCTGTACACAGTACCAAAACATGGTTTCAAAGTCCTGCACAATCTCAGCAAGGTATCAATAAGCTGTATTGATATCCCAGTTGCTTACAGTACCTGTATTTTTTACATTTTCTGTATCATGAAATAGCACACCGAGATCCCTGTGAATATCCAGTTTTAATTCTTTTTCCGGCCTAAGATAATAACTATACATTGTTGAACAGCCCCAGTTACACCAAAAATGAGACCGTAATCTGATAAAGCTGCAACACAACATCCTATACATGTTAAGCTCCACACGGTAAAGAATGAGCTGTCCTACCATCCACTGACATGATCTCAGCTCTGCAAATGTGACACATACAGTTATGATTGCTGGAGGACAATCAGAAAGCTAATAGGAGGTGAATGAGCAATGAATATCACTGGACTCAGCTAGATGATCCGTGGATAGCCCCTGTCAGCCTACTCCTGAAGTCTGCCATCATGGAAGACAATCTTCAGAAAAGATGATTCAACACATGAAGCAACAGCTGAGAATATGGCCAACAGAACACGCCAGCTGGAGTTCCAAAGAATGGCACTGCAAAACTTGTTATGAAACTATCAGAATTACTCCAAAAGAACGATAATGTGGCTATCCTATGTGCTAAATTGTTTTGGTATGTCCTGTCCATTAAAGGATAATCTAGCTAACTACTGCTATATTAACCAATAACAGTCAATATATTAATCAATAATGGAAAGTGCCATGACAATTAATTATAATAGAAAATGCTGGAAATATTCAAGTCAGGCAGTATTTGAGACAGAAAGCACATTTCCAACCTGTTACCTCTCACCAACAAATGCTGCCTGATTTGCCATGGATTTCATTTTGTTTTTATTCCAAATTCCCAGCAAATACAGTTTTGTGGCTTTGGACATATTTTGGTCAATCATTTCAACCCTAGGACATCATTGCATCACTGTTGATCAGAAACTCATAGACTAGTCACGGTAACATTGCAGCCAAGAAGAGAGATCTGAAGCCTTTCCACTAACCACAAACCAGGAAGTGATGGAACACTCTCCCCACTTGTCCAGGTGAGTGCAGCTCCAATAACTTTCAAGTTTGACCCCATCCAGGACAAAGTATCCTATTTGATTGGAATTCCATCCACCTCCCCCACCATCAGTGCATTGATTGAGGTGGGTACCTCTTACAAAACGGCCTATGCATTCTTGTTGGCTATTCTGTCTGTAGTAATTTCTACACCACGAAAACATGAGGACAATGAACCTAGGAAAAATACCAACTGAAAATTTTCCATCAAATTTCATATTTTCTTTTGGAAAGATAATGTCCTCACTTCATGGTTGCATTATGACATATTCAATCATGACACATAGTTGTGATAGTTACTTCATGTGGAATCTTGAAACTTGCCACCCAAGAATATAGAGAGCACCATCTTCAGAAGAACCGCACTTCAAGGAGACAACTCAGTAATAAATTCTAAATTATTATTCAATACCATAAAACAATAAATAAATGTTGGTCCAACTGTTCCTTAATATTTACACATAAACTTAAAGGAAATCAGAAAATGGTCCTTACCACTGTTATCAAAAAAGACTGCTGTATCTTCTATTTCTTGCTGCTTTGTTGAGGTTTCTGCATCCGCCCCTGTTCGATTTTTTTCAGATCTGTCCTTGCAAGAAAATTCCAAACTAGTTTCTTTTCCTGCCTCAGTCCTTTCAGCAAATTCTACACGTGTTTGTTTAATGCTTAGATCCTTGCGTGGTGTTTGCTTCTTTTTTGTGGTACTTTCTTCTTCCCTTTCTTCATCTGAACCATTAATAGAAATGAATCCTTCACTGTCTGAAAAAGCTTCTGCCTCCGACTCATCCTCTGATTGATCCTCATTCTCAGGGCTTGACGACTCATAATGTGTTTCTTGTAAAGAAGCCTTAATTGCTGCTTCTAGCTGGCTATCTTCACTGGCATCTATTAAGCTCTCCTAAAAGAGAGGAACCAGGAAATGGAAGATGATTATCACAAAGGATTATAAAAAAAAGTATAAGACTATTATGGCCCTATACTTCTGACACTGAAGCGCACCGTGCTTCTTTTCCCATCCCAGACATTGGCTTTCTCTTTTTTTTTGAAAGACGTCTCTGTTGGCCATCCCTCACTGCATTGCCTTTTGCACACAGATGCCCATATAACACCTGCAGTTTTGCACACTTACTGATCGTAGTCGCTTCTTTGGTGGGCTACAGGAGAGTCCATCTAATAGTCCATGCTCTGTTAAAAATCCCGTCACCTGCTCCAGGAATGAATTCACATCCAAGTTACGCCATTCAACTAACTTTTGACCTAAAGAAGAATTGGGGTGGGGAGGAGAGAGAAACTAGTGAAAAGCAAATTTAAAGAATTACAAGCCAAGTTTTATTTTCCAAACTTTGCCAACAGTGGCACAGCTAGTAGAGCTGCTACCTCATAGCACCGGAGAGCAAGGTTCAATCCTGACCCCAGTTGCTGTCTGTGTGTAGTTTGCACATGTTCCCTGTGACCAGATGCTCTGGCTTCTTCCCACATCCTAAAGACATCCTTGTTAGTAGGTTAATTGGCTGCTGTAATTTGCTCCTAATCTACAAGTGAGTGGTAGAATCTGGGGTAAATTGATGGGAATGTGGGGAGCATAAAATAGAATTACTGGGAAAATATGGTTGATAGTCGGCACAGACCAAGTGCGCCAAAGGGCCTATTTACATGCTGCATCGCCCCAGGACCCCAATGATATTAAATCATTGGAGATGAGGTGAGTTCATTGCTGGACAATGGAAAATTATGTTTTAAGAATAACTGTCTTGTCAGTGATTGAAAACACTAAATTTTCACCATGAATATTTATAGTTATCTTATTCATCATTCTTCACGTACCTCAAGCAGACAAAAGTTGCAGCAAGGTAGCGCAGTGGTAAGGACAATGCTTTACAGCACAGGCAACCCAGGTTCAATTCCCACTGCTGCTTGCAAGGAGTTTGCACGTTCTCCCCGTGACCGCATGGGGTTCCTCTGGGTGCTCCAGTTTCCTCCCACAGAACAAAGGTGTACCATCACTGTAAACTCTCCAGTGACTAGGTTAAATCGGGGGTTTGCTGTGCAGCGTAGCTCTAAGGGCCAGAAGGGCCTATTCTGTGCTGTTACCTCAATAAATAAAGAACTGCCACTCTCAGGATGATTTTTTTTGTTTTTTGCAGCATTCTCTGTAAACTCTAGAGACTATTATGTCTGAAAACTGGGATACTTAAGACTGCAACACAAGAAAATCAGCAGATGCTGGAAATTCAAGCAACACACACAAAATGCTGGTGGAATGCAGCAGGCCAGACAGCATCTATAGGAAGAAGTACAGTTGGTGTTTCGGGCCGAGACCCTGGCCCAAAACGTTGACTGTACTTCTTCCTATAGATGCTGCCTGGCCTGCTGTGTTCCACCAGCATTTTGTGTGTGATACTTAAACTGTCCTGTCTGGCACCAATTCCATGGTCAAAGTCACTTAGATCACATCCCTTCCCCATTCTAATGTTTAGCGTGAACAGCTGAACTCTTAACCACGCCTCCCAGCTTTTTATGCATTTTCTGCCATACAATTGGCCAATTAGATATTTACACAAATGAGCAGGTGTACAGCTGTACCTAATAAAGTGGCCACTGAGTATATTACAGAGAGATATATGATTAACACAATCAGAATTGTTGAAAAGCACATTTCATAGACAGTGCCTCTATTGGTCTTCTGGATAATGATGGAAGTATTGAAGGGAAGACCAGTCTTCACAAGAAGATAGGCTGAGTAGCCTCCTTTTCTGTACTATTTATTATGATGCCTGATTACAGATAGACCATCTGCCTGCCATATTTTGTTGGTACACAAATCCAGAGGTGGGAGGATGTATCTGAAATAATAACCAGATGTGCAAAACTGATACTTCCGGCTTCTCCAAATGCAAAAATAATCTTGGCAGTTGTGCATACACTAGCAAATACCAACAGATTGCAAAGGAGAGAATACACAATGACACCTTGCAGATAACATCAGGTGGTCTTATAAGTCAGGGCTATTTAATTAAATGTGACGATTGTGTGGAATTCGTGCAGCAATAAACACGTTAATGCAGATGTGTCAATAGAATCGAGATACAACCTTCAATTGCATTGTTTGCCAACACTGTAAAAGTAGTGCCTCAAGCTGCTGTGTGTACTTAATATTTCAGTGATATTACTGTAAACTTATTGTTTAAACAGCCTTTGTTGTTTATATAATTCCTTGTGGGTTATATGCAAAAGTACTGCATGGAAATGGCATACATCGTCACACAACTATTTCATATGTATGTACCTCGCTAAAGTAAAAACAAAGCACACATGTTTATCTCCCGGCTCATTTTGCTTCCAATTAGCTTGTCTGTTTAGGAGTTATGAAACTTAATGAGTAACTGATGAAGAAGTTTTAAATGAACCCAAGACACTTGTTGAAGTGCAGTGAGAAACAGCCAAGTAACAAAAAAGTGCAACGTGTGTCTCTTCAGAAAAGACATAGAGACGATAGAGTTTAAAAAAGGCTCATAAACAGCAGATACCAGGTGATAATAATATTAAATTAGCAATAAAGCAGGAACAGCTGACTACATCAGTATGATTGACATGTCCGATTACATAAAAAGCAACTGGATTTTGTATACTGAAGGAATTGAGTAGTATTTTTAAAATGGAATAGCCAATGAAAAACAAGTATCAGTTTTGAAGAAGTTGCCTGTGCATTGTCAGTTCAGTGATGGGCTTAATGATGCACTGAGGAATCACTTAGTTTGTGGAACCTTACAAAAAAAAAATCAATTAACGACTCTTAATTGAAGCACAACTTACATTTAAAAGAGCAGTTGAAATAACTGTATCAATGGAAACAGCAGACAGATGCAATTGATTTGCAGTCAGGAATGAGAGTCAGCATGAACAAAATTGCAATGTCTAAACAGAAACCAGGCTTGCTGAACAAATTGTGTTACCATTGTGGCAGAGGCTCACATACACCAGACCAATGCAGATTTAAAGGCAAAACCTGCGGCAGATGCAATAAAATAACACACATACAAAGAGCATGTTTGGCAGACAAAAAGTAAATGGACAAGTGGACAAATAAATGAACAAATAAAAAGTCAAGTTGCAGTTTCAAAAAGACCCCTAATCTACGTGAAGTTGATGAAAAAGATCTGATAATGATGAGGGTAACACTAGATTGGACAACATTGAGATTTATAATATGAAAACTAACAATAGGCCAGCAATATGGCTGACACCAGAAGTGAACAGCAAATTAATTAAAATGGAATTGGACAATGGCTTGGCTGTTTCAGTCATTCCACAAAATGAATTTGAACAGCATTTCAAAGACAACTGAACTGAAGCCTGCAGGTAGCCAAGTAAGAACTTATACTGTACTGGAGAAAAGATAACTTCTGTGGGAATGATATTTGTAACAGAGAAATACAACAAACAACAAGCCACATTGGGCTTATAAGTGGTAAAAACATGAGGGCCAGTATTGTGGGGATATGATTGGTTGAGACAACTACAACTTGATTGGAGATCCATCCAGTATTTGCATGCCACATCCCCTGTAATAGAGTTAACTGAAAGTGAATTAAGAAAGGCACTGGATGATGTCACAGCAGTGTTCAAGGATGGCATTGGAAAACTCAAACATATCAAGTGCCACACCCAAGTTTTGCAAAGCCCGGCCAATTCTTTGTACCATCCGTGATAAAGTAGCCAGTGAGCTAGATTGCATGGAGGCTGAAGGAATCCTTTCCAAGGATGAGTGCAGTCCATGGGCAATACCAATGGCTCCAGTAGCCAAGAAAAATGGGTCTATCGAGATCGGTGCTGATTTTAAGGTTACCATCAGTCCAATACTGAAAGTACATCAATACCCTCTGCCCAAGATAGAAGATACCTCTGCAAACCTTTCTAGAGGAAAACATTTCAGCAAAGTGGACTTAGCTGAGGCCTAGCTACAGATGGAGATGGAAGAAGAATCCAAAGTGATTCTCACCACAAACACTCACAAAGGGCCATCGCTATAATAGTCTAATTTTTGGTGTAGCATCTGCAACTGTGTTCTGGCAGTAAGCTATGGAACAGGTGCTGCAAGGTTGTTCAGGCTCTCAGTGTTACTTGGATAACATCATTTGTTATTAGTAAGGATGACAAGGAACATCTCCAAAATCTCAAAAGAGTGTTAAAAAGATCTGAAAATTATGGGCTCGGAGAATAATGCAACAAGTGTGAATTCTTTCAACCAAACATCACTAACTATGGTCATACCCTTGACGCAAAAGAATTACAAAAATGTCCTAAGAAAATTCGAGCAGTGGTGGATGCTCCAAGGTCAAAGGATGTGTCACAGTTGTGGTCAAGCGACATTGGTGACAACAGGGCTTCACCTCCAGATGATAAGCTCAATGCCTTCTAGCCTTCGATGTTCACTTTGACCATCAAAACATCACAATTTCGCACAGCCCCCAATGATCCTGAGATTTCAGTATCTGAGGCCCATGTGCGAGCACCCATCAGGAGAATGAACCCACAGAAAGCATAAGGCCTAGACAGGGTACCTGGCCGAGTACTAAAGATTTGTGCTGATCAACTGGGTGAAGTGCTCACTGAGATTTTTAACCCCTTGCTTTGTCAGACTGAGGTACCCACCTGCTTCAAGCAGGCTTCAATTGTACCGGTGCCTAAGAAGAACCTGGTAACCTGCCTCAATCACTATTGTCCAGTAGCACTTACATCCACTGTGATGAAGTGTTTTCAGAGGATGAAACATATCAATTCCTGCCTCAGAAGCGACTTGAATCTGCTCCAATTTCTCTCCCAGCACAATAGGTCCACAGCAGATGCCATTTCACTCACCCCTGGAACATCTGGACAGCAAAGTTGCATAGATCAGGATGCCCTTTATCGACTATAGCTCAGCATTCAATAATATCATCCCCTCAAAACTAATCAATAAGCTTCAAGGCTTTGGCCTCAATATCTCCTTGTGCAATTGGATCCACAATTTCCTCTCTTGCAGACCCCAGTCAATTCAGATTGGCAACAACATCTCCTCCACAATCTCCATCAGCACAGGTGCACCACAAGGCTGTGTGCTTAGCCCCCTGCTCTACTCGCTTTACAATTATGACTGTGCGGCTAAGTGTAGCTCCAATGCAATACTTAAGTTCGCTAACAACTCCACTGTCGTGGGCCTAATCAAAGTTGGTGATGAATCAGCATAAAGGAGGGAGATTGGAAATCTGGCTTGGTGGTGCCACAACAACAACCTCTTGCTCAATGTCAGCAAGACCAAGGAGCTAATTACTGTCTTCAGGAGGAGGAAACCAGAGGTCCATGAGCCAGTCCTCATCAAGATATCAGAGGTGGAGAGGATCAGCAACCTTAATTTCCTCAGTGTTATCACTGTCCTGGGTCCAACACATAAGTGCAATTACAAAGAAAGGATGGCAGCGCCTCTATTTCCTTAGAAGCTTGCAAAGATTCAGAATGGCAACTCAAACTTTGTCAAAATTCTACAGATGTGTGGTGGAGAGTATATTGACTGGATGCATCACAGCCCGGTAATGGAAACAGCAAAGCCTTTGAATGGCACATCCTACAAAATGTAGTGAATATGGCCCAGTCTTTCATGGGTAAAGCCCTCCCCACCATTGAGTACATCTACATGGGCGCTGTCACAGGAAAGCAGCATCCATCAGTAGGGATCTCCACCTCCCAGGACATGCTCTCTTCTCACTGCTACCGTCAGGATGGTGACATGGGAGCTTTAGGACTTCCACCACCAGATTTAGATAGTTATTACCCCTCAACCATCAGGCTCTTGAACCAAAGGGGATAACTTCACTCCACTTGCCCTATCCCAAAACAGCCCCCACAACCTATGCAGCCACTTTCAAGGACTCCATCTCATGTTCTCAATATTAATTCATTCACTATTCTTTTTGTTATTTGCACAGTTTGTTGTCCTCTGCACTCAGTAGTCTGCCCTGTTTGTGCAGTCTTTCATTGATCCTTTTACGGTTACTGTCCTTATTGAGTATGTGCTCAAGAAAATAAATCTCAGGGTTGTATATGGTGACATATATGTACTTAGATGATAAATTTACTTAAACTTTGACCATTACACCCCTGCTAAGGTCCTCAACCCCTTGCCCATACAGTGGGGTAATCCACTGAGCAGAAGCAGCAAGTCTGGTTTATTGCCTGTCAGGAAAAGTAGAGGAGTATGATCCAAAAGTAAAGCAGTAGAGATAGTTTAGACATAGATGATATTTTACTAATAAAATTTAGAAATAGATGATATTTTAACTAATAAACTGCAAAATAACAAGCCACAAAGAGAGAACAGATACTTAACATGACAAGGCAACAAGGTAACTGAAGGCTTGAAGGAACTGGTTGAGGCTGGCTGGTGCTATGAGTAAACAGGGGCTGTGGATGAAAGCTGGATTTACATAGGCTGCAGGTGATGAGTTGGATACAAGTGGCAGGCGATTCCTGTTAGCTGGATGGAGAGTAGGAGATGCCTGCCTGTGCAGGCCTTATATTGATGGCTCCAAACATTGGGAGGAGCGGTAAACAGCAGTGAAAGGCTGCTGTTTTCCACAATACATCAGGATGGTCATTACCCAAGAAGGCGAATTGGGGTGGGGGGGGGTGGTATCCAGCCAATTGGCTGAGCTGAGCTTTCCAGAAGGCAACAGGGCCTGTGAGGATCTACACTGACTCCTGGGCAGTGGTGAGTGGCATGGTGGTGTGAACGCCTCTTTGGCATGGTGGGAGGTGCAGGGGCAACCCCTCCGAGGGCACCCTTATTGGGAACGCATCTGGGAGGACGCATATCAACACCAAATCACTGTTTAACGTGCAGACGTCCACACCTCTCGAGGCACTGAAGAGGCAATATATAATGCTGCTGCCAATCGAACAGCACAGATATCATCAGCCACAGTATTTTCCAAAGAGAAAAACAGCGGGTGCCTAGCAGTACGGGCACACCAGTAGAGCAGGCATTTGGAAGGGGTGCACACGGAAATGGGCAGATGCTCAAGAGGTGGCATTGATGTTTGATGAGGCCCTACCTGCCTCCAGATTAAGCCCAGATGCTGGACAGGGGGTCCCTCAAGATGCATCTGAAAGGGCATGGGAGCTGGACAGGTACGGCAAGTAGATTATGTGGGGCCTCTGCCACTACAGAACAAGAATCGGTATGTGGTCATAACTGCGCACACATATTCCACGACCCTGGTGTCGGTGCCATGCAACCATGCTGACCAGGAAAGCACAATAAAAGGTTTGCAACACTCGTCATCCATGTATGGGATCCCCTGAGAGATCAAATTAGACACTGGCTCCAATTTTGCAGTAGCCAAAGTCCAGGAATGGGCTGCGGAGTCCAGCATTTTGTGGGTGTTCCACATCCCATACTACCTACAGGCAGCAGGGCTGTTCGAGCGAATGTACATGCTGTTGAAACAACAAATTAATTTATTGACTCTACACCCTCCAAGGGTGGCTGAGTGTTCTGCAGCAGGTGGTGGACAACCTGTGGGCTTAAAAAGGGTCCCCGATGTCCCGACATTTGCCAGTGTCGTATCCTCCAAAAGAAGTGGAGTTGGAGGAGGAGTCAGGGAAAGATTGGGTGCAGCACTCACTAGAGCGGAAAGAGATTGTGGTGTACAGACCAGGGAATATGCAATAGGTCGTGATACCGGGGGAACAAGTATCGTTCTCTAAGTAGGCAGCCACTAATCAGGAGGGAATGAACGTATGTCTCCCTACATTACAGAATAGGGTGGTGAAGTGGTGGAATGCCGATGGTAGTGCGGATGATGGCCGTCAGTATGAGATCCCAAAACATGTTCCTACGGTTAGTGTATGAGTACGCAAACCACATCAACACTTTGTACAGTTGAATCTGCATGAGGGCTCCAACCCATGCTGTAGAAGGGATGCCACTGATACCGATCCTCATTGACAAACAACAGGACTGTTGGAGGAACTTGTCCAATTGTATAGAAATGGCCTTAAAGAACTTGAGTACTAGTAAACTCTAGTGGAGTAAGTGTTTGAAGGGTTGGTACTTCCCTACTTATGATTTGTCTAATCCCAAAATCCAAAGCCTGAGAGTAATCCCTCTCCCAGAAGGGAAGGACTGTTGGTGCAGGTGGTTTGATGAGCACCAGTCCAAGCATTTAGTGAAGCACAGCAAGTGAGGAGCAATACCCAGGATTGACTGTGTTGATGCCAAAATGGTGCTGTGAAGATGAGCTCTCTTTGGAAACTAAATGGTACATACTGAACATGTGGTGCCCAGGTCTACTCATGGTTTCCCATGGGATGATATGGTTGCTGCTATACGGGGTATGTAGTACCATAGACACACCACTTCAACAGCCTGGACCAGCACACTACTCAGGAGGTTCGGTGCACTAAGAGGCACATCACAGAGGGAGAAAGGTTCTGGATGACAGCCTTTTTCTCGCATGTACAGCCAGCCTGTCCCAGGAAATGATAAGCCAAGCCTCTGTGATGGAGATGCTGGCCAACAAGATGCTGCCATGCTCAAGCATACAGATGATGCACTGATCAGAGTGATGGCTATTCGGATACTGGCCTTGCAAAAATTGGATGACCTTGGACTACATGCTCTCGGAGAAAAGTGCTACCTGTGCTGTGATTGGTCAGGAGCGCTGCACCTACATTCCTGACAAGTCTCAGTTTAGCCGTCTCCCGTTCTACATCGGGCCTCATAAACATACAGAAGGCCACACTGGGAGCACAGGACGTGGTATATAACCCCAACGAACTTACAAGTGAAGTGTTGCCTCACCTGGAAGGACTGTTTGGGGCCCTGAATGGTGGTGAGGAAGGAGGTATAGGGGGAGGTGTAGCACGTGTTCTGCTTGCAAAGGTATGCCAGGAGGGAGATCAGCAGGGAGGGATGAATGAACAAACAAGGGAGCTGCATAGGGAGCGATCCCTGCAGAAAGCAGAAAGTGGGGGGTGGGGGAATTAAAAATGTGCTTGAGGGTGGGACCCCGTTGGTGATGACGGAAGTTTGGAGAATTTAGTGCTGGATGCAAAGGCTGGGGAATGATACGTAAGGATAAGAGGAATCCTATCCCTGGTAGGGTGGCGGGAGGATGGGGAGGGGATTGGTAACAGCAGACATGCGTGAAATGGTAGACGCAGTTGAGCGCAGTGTTGATGGTGGAAGAAGAAAAGCCCCTTTCTTTGAAAAAGGAGAACTTCTTCATTCTGGAAAGAAAAGCTTCATCTTGAGAGCAGATGCAGCAGAGAAAGAGGAATTGAGAGAAGGGGATGGTGTTTTTACAAGTATCCGGAAGGGAGGAGGTATAGTCCAGGTAGCTATGAGAGTCAGTTAGTTTTATAATAGACATCAGTGGATAAGCTGTCTCCAGAGATAGAGACAGTGAAATCAAGAAAGGGGAGGGAGGTGTCGGAAATAGACCAAGTAAATTAGAGGGCAGGGTGGAAGCTGGCAGTGAAGTTGATAAAGTCGATGAGCTTTGCATGGGTGCAGGAATCAGAACTAATGCAGTCATTGATGTAGCATAGGAAAAGGAGGATATGGACACCAATGTAGGCTTGGAACACAGACTGTTGCATGTAGCCAAAAACAAAAGCAGGCATAGCTGCGACCCATGCAGGTGCCCATGGCTATACCTTTTGTTTGAAGGAAGTGGGAGGAGTCAAAGGAGAAAGGACAAGTTCCACTGGATGGAGGAGAGTGGGGGTGGAGGGGAACTGGTTGTGCCTGCTGTGCAGAAAGAAAGAGCTTTAAGGCCTTCCTGGTGGGGGATGGAGGTGTATAGGGACTAGACACCCATAGTGAAAATAAGATGATGGGGGCCAAGGAACTTGAAATCATTGAAAAGATCCAGAGCCTGTGAAGTGTCATGGATCTAAGTAGGAAGAGACTGAACTAGGGGGGATAAAACAGAGCCGAGGTATGCAGATATGAGTTCAGCGGGGCAGGAACAAGCTAGACCATTTACCTGGTCCAATTCCGACACCACCCTCCCCTTTCTCGATCTCACTGTCTGGAGACAGCTTATCTACTGATGTCTATTATAAACCCACAGACTCTCATAGCTACCTGGAATTTCCAGCTTCCCATCCGGTTAGTTGTAATTCCCCTTCTCTCAATTCCTCTGCCTCTGCCACATCTGCACTCAGGATGAGGCTTTTCTTTCCAGAACGAAGGAGATGTCCTCCTTTTTCAAAGAAAGGGCTTCCCTTCTTCCACCATCAACACCGCCCTCAAACGCATCTCTTCTATTTCACGCACATCTGCTCTTACCCCTTCCTCCCACCACCCTACCAGGGATAGGGTTCCGCTTGTCCTCACCTACCACCCCCCAGCCTCCGTGTCCAGCACACAATTCTCTGGAACTTCCGCCATTTCCAACAAGATTCCACCACCAAACACATCTTTCTCTCCTCCCCACTTTCTGCTTTCCACAAGGATTGCTCCCTACGCGACTCCCTTGTCCATCCGTCCCTCCCTATTCATCTCCCCCCGGCACTTATCCTTGCAGGCCGAACAAGTGCTACACCTGCCCCTACATCTCGTCCTCACTACCATTCAGGGCCCCAAATAGTCCTTTCAGGTGAGGCAACACTTCACATGTAAGTTTGTTGGGTCACATACCACGGTCAGTGCTTTCGGTGTGGCCTCCTGTATGTTGGTGAGACCTGAAATAGAATGGGATACTGCTTCACTGAGCACTTACACTCCATCCACCAGAAAAAGTGGGATTTCCCAGTGGCCACCTATTTTAATTCCACTTCCCATTCCGATTATGTCAATCTATGGTCTCCTCTATTGTCACAACGACGTCACACTCAGGTTGGAGGAACAACACCGTGTAATCTATGTCAGCAGCCTCATACCTGATGGCATGAACATCGATTTCTCAAACTTCCAGTAATGTGACCCCATCCTTCCTTTCACTATTCTCTCACCTTATCTCTTTGGCTGCCCATTGCTTCCCTCTGGTATTTCTTCCCCCTTTTCTTTCTTTCATGGTCTTCTGTCCTCTCCTATTAGATTCCCCTTTCTCCAGCCCTGTATCTCTTTCACCAATCAACCTCCCAGCTGTTTACTTCATCCCTCCCCCTCCCAGTTTCACCTTTCACCTGTATTTCTCTCTACCCTCGCCCCACCTTTTAAACCTACTCCTTGTCCTTTTTTTCTCCAGTCCTGCCGTAGGGTCTCAGCCCAAAACGTTGACAGTACTTTTTTCCATAGATGCTGCCTGGCCTGCTGAGTTCTTCCAGCATTTTGTGTGCGCTGTTTGGATTTCCAGCATCTGCAGATTTTCTCTTCTTTTTTTAGTCAGTCATACTTTATTGATCCCGGAGGAAATTGGTTTTCGTTACAGTTGCACCATAAATAATTAAATAGTAATAAAACCAAAAATAATTAAACAGTAATATGTAAATCACGCCAGGAAATAAGTCCAGGACCAGCCTATTGGCTCAGGGTGTCTGACCCTCCAAGGGAGGAGTTGTAAAGTTTGATGGCCACAGACAGGAATGACTTCCTATGACTCTCTGTGTTGCATCTCGGTGGAATGAGTCTCTGGCTGAATGTACTCCTGTGCCCACCCAGTCCATTAAGTAATGGATGGGAGACATTGTCCAAGATGGCATGCAACTTGGACAGCATCCTCTTTTCAGACACCACTGTCAGGGACTCCAGTTCCATCCCCACAACATCACTGGCCTTACGAATGAGTTTGTTGATTCTGTTGGTATCTGATACCCTCAGCCTGCTGCCCCAGCACACAACAGCAAACATGATCACACTGGCCACCACAGACTCGTAGAACATCCTCAGCATTGTCCAACAGATGTTAAAGGACCTCAGTCTCCTCAGGAAATAGAGACGGCTCTGACCCTTCTTGTAGACAGCTTCAGTGTTCTTTGACCAGTCCAGTTTGTTGTCAGTTCGTATCCCCAGGTATTTGTAATCCTCCACCATGTCCACACTGACCCCCTGGATGGAAACAGGGGTCACCGGTGCCTTAGGTCTCCTCAGGTCTACCACTAGCTCCTTAGTCTTTTTCACATTAAGCTGCAGATAATTCTGCTCATATCATGTGACAAAGTTTCCTACCGTAGCCCCGTACTCAGCCTCATCTCCCTTGCTGATGCATCCAACTATGGCAGAGTCAGCCGAAAACTTCTGAAGATGACAAGACTCTGTGCAGTAGTTGAAGTCAGAGGTGTAAATGGTGAAGAGAAAGGGAGACAAGACAGTCCCCTGTGGAGCCCCAGTGCTGCTGATCACTCTGTCGGACACACAGTGTTGCAAGCACACGTACTGTGGTCTGCCAATCAGGTAATTAATAATCCATGACACCAGGAAAGTATCCACCTGCATCGCTGTCAGCTTCTCCCCCAGCAGAGCAGGGAGGATGGTGTTGAACGCACTGGAGAAGTCAAAAAACATGACCCTCACAGTGCTTGCTGGCTTGTCCAGGTGGGCGTAGACACGGTTTAGCAGATAGACGATGGCATCCTCAACTCCTAGTCGGGGCTGGTAGGCGAACTGGAGGGGATCTAAGTGTGGCCTAACCATAGGCCGGAGCAACTCCAGAACAAGTCTCTCCAGGATCTTCATGATGTGGGAGGTCAATGCCACCAGTCTATAGTCATTGAGGCTGCTGGGGCGCGGTGTCTTCGACACAGGGACGAGGCAGGACGTCTTCCACAGCACAGGAACCCTCTGGAGCCTCAGGCTCAGGTTGAAGACATGGCGAAGTACTCCACATAGCTGAGGGGCACAGGCTTTGAGCACCCTGCTACTGACACCATCCGGTCCTGCAGCCTTGCCTGGGTTGAGACGTTTCAGCTGTCTTCTCACCTGTTCAGCTGTGAAGCCCACCGTGGTGGTTTCGTGTGGGGGAGGGGTATAGTCATGAGAGGAGGATGGGGGACTGTGAGGAGGGGTAGGAGGGGAGAGTGGAATATGTGTTGGTTGGGGGCTGACAACAGATGACTCATGTGGGGGATGGGCAGGGGCCACAACGTCAAATCTGTTAAAGAACAGGTTAAGTTCGTTGGCCCTGTCCACACTGCCTTCAGCTCCTCTGATGCTAGTTTGCCAGAACCCAGTGATGGTCCTCATCCCACTCCAGATCTCTCTCATGTTGTTCTGCTGGAGTTTCCACTCAAGTTTCCTCCTATACCTGTCTTTAGCCTCCCTGATCCTGGCTTTCAGGTCCCTCTGTATTGCCCTCAGCTCCTCCCTATTTCCATCTCTAAATGCCCTCTTTTTAGCATTCAGGATGCCCTTAACGTCCTTTGTTATCCATGGCTTGTTATTTGAAAAACAAAGGACAGTTCTTGTCGGAACATTGCAGTCCACACAGAAGTTGATGTAATCAGTGATGCACTCTGTGAGCCTATCAATATCCTCTCCATGTGGCTCACAGAGTGCCTGCCAGTCTGTCACCTCAAAACAACCCTGGAGCGCCTCATAAGCCTCCTCCAACCATTTCCTCACTGTCCTTGAGGTTGCAGGTTTACTCTTCATCAGAGGCACATAGCAGGGTTTTAGATGCACCAGGCTGTGATCTGTCCTTCCCAGTGGGAGGAGGGGAGAGGAGCTGTCTGCATCCTTAATGTTAGCAATTCGAATTTCTGCTAAATTGCATATTTATTTCTATCCTGCATAAATGATGCATTTTAGTACAAAGTACCAAGTATCATCAAGGGGTTCAGATTGAAATGACAGTTGTGACTGAATTCAAAGAATTGTTAAGTTAAAATAAGCTATAACATCAGGTTTTAAAGAGCTCTTGTGACGAGATTGTGAAGAGCAACACAGACACAGGTGAAATCTTGCAAAAGGTATAAAACCATCGTTCTCATCATAAGTAACAAAGTGCTTCTACTCACAAAGCAAATATGACTGTAAGATGTCTCAGTTAACAAATAAAACACAAATTCCTGTTTTGAAAAGCGCTTTAGAATATTAAATCTAAAAAGATGCTTACCAGTGCGGGGGTCTAGTATGGACACATAAGGGAAATCTGAAAGTTGATAAAACTGGACATATCTCTGTCCTTCTTCACTGTCATGGTATACCTAGGAAGAAAGGAAAAACATGGGCTACTTGTAGATTACATATTTTAAATATATGTAAAATTATTATTACTGCAAACAAACAGTAAATGAGTATGTCGTCAAACTAAAAAAAAAGCAGCCTGATTTGTTGTGTTAAACAAGCATAGTAAATTCAAGTACCTGCTGGCTTCCATTTTGTTTTTGTGATATGCTCACAGCAGCATGTCAACGACACCTCTCAAAGAGGTGCAGTGTGTAAAGAACAATCTCACCTTAACACAGAACATAGAAATCTACAGCACATTGCAGGCCCTTCAGAACATAATATTGTGCCGACCACGTAACCTACTCAAGAAACTGCCTAGAATATCCCTACCGCATAGCCCTTTATTTTTCTAAACTCCGCGTATCTATCTAAGAGTCCCTTAAAAGACCCTATTGTATCTGCCTCTACCACCATTGCTGGTAGTGTATTCCACACACCCACCACTCTCTGTGTGAAAAACTTACTTTTGACATCCCCTCTGTACCTACTTCCAAGCACCTTAAAACTGTGCCCTCTCCTGTTCGCCATTTCAACCCTGGGAAAAAGCCTCTGGCTATCCACACGATCATTGCCTCTCATCATCTTATACACTCTCACCATCTTAAGAATAACTAGGTAATTAAATATGAAAACTGTTAATGAAATGTTCCACTTTCACTCAATTGCTAAGGATGAAGTATACAATTAATGTCCACCTGAATGATGGTCTTATGCTGATGCACATCCCATTCCCATTCTGACATGTCTATCCACGGCCTCCTCTACTGTAAAGATGAAGCTACACTTAGGTTGGAGGTACAACACCTTATGTTCCGTCTGGGTAGCCTCCAACCTGATGGCATGAACATTGACTTCTCTAACTTCCGCTAATGCCCCACCCCCCTCGTACCCATCCCTTATTTATTTATATACACACATTCTTTCTCTCTCTCTTTTTCTCCCTCTGTCCCTCTGACTATACCCCTTGCCCATTCTCTGGGTCCCCCCCACTTTTCTTTCTCCTTGAGTCTCCTGTCCCATGATCCTCTCATATCCCCTTTGCCAATCACCTGTCCAGCTCTTGGCTCCATCCCTCCCCCTCCTGTCTTCTCCTATCATTTTGGATCTCCCCCTCCCCCTCCAACTTTCAAATCTCTTACTCGCTCTTCTTTCAGTTAGTCCTGACGAAGGGTCTCGGCCCAAAACGTCCACTGTACCTCTTCCTAGAGATGCTGCCTGGCCTTCTGCATTCACCAGCAACTTTGATGTGTGTTGGCAATATTCATAGATTGTGTCAGGTGGAAGTATAAACCTTCATGGTGTTTTTGAAATCTATGCTTTCAAAACAATGTAAAGCTTTGAGATATTTCTCACAGCCTTGTCCTCAGTTCCATTTTTATTAATATCACAAACCTCATATTTAGTTTCAAGAAATGAAAATAAATGGAAAGTACTAAATCATTACAAATGCAAAGCTTTGAAATTTGGTGCTCAGCAAACATTTAAGTTCTGGACAATCATTTTAAAATTTTTCTGCCATAGATTCTGAGGAGATATTGGATTGCATGAAGGGACAGAGTTTAAATGAAGGGAGCAGGGTCAGTACTATGTGCCAGTTTCCAAGGAGACATTGCATTGTGTAGAGGGAAAGCAAGTTTAAAAGAAGTGAGAGGTAGTTGGCACATTTTTGCATGCCACTGTTCCAAGGAGACTTTGGATCATGCATAATAAGGCACTTGGCAAGGCCCAATACAAAGAAGCTAGGTTTAAGCGATGTGGCCATTGTGTGAATGGCAGTTGAGGCTCTGGCTCACTAAGGCTTCAGCCAAGAGAGACAGAGGCTGTAGGTAGATTATTTTTGTAATTTATTCTTTCTGTTCTCTTATTGCACATACAGTACAGTGGGGATGCCAGGTAGGATAGTGGAATGATCCTCTTGTGGGACGTGGGAAGACAGGGAGACTTCCAGTGGCCCTGATGACTATTCATGCAAGAAGTGCATCCAGCTGCAGCTTCTAACAGACTGAGTTAAGACAGAGCTGGAACTGGATAAAACCCAGATCATTCGGGAGGATGAGGGGTTGGTAGACAGGACAGTTACACCAAGGTGCAGGTCACAGGTAACTGAGCAACTGTAAGGAGGGGGAAAGGGGATAGGCAGGAGGTGCAGAGTTCCCCTGTGGTTGTTTCACTCAGCAACAGGTTTACTGCTTTGGATACAGTTGGGGGAGATAACCTAGCAGAGGAAAGCTACAGCGGTCAGGTCTCTGCAGCTCAGAAAGGAAGGGGGGAGAAGAGACAAGCTGTAATTCAATGGGGATTCATTGGTTAGGGAAACAGAAAGGAGGTCCTGTGGATGAGAACGAGATACCCAGCTGGTATCTCGCCTTCCGGGTGCCAGGGTCAGGGACATCTCTGATCGAGTCCACAGCATTCCTATGTGGGAAGGTGATCAGCCAGAGGACATGGTCCACATCGGTACTAATAACACGGGTAGGAGGGGTGAAGAGATTATATAATGCATATACAGTATATAGGGTGAAGAGATCACTGCAAAATGAGTTCAGGGAGTTAGGTATAAGTTAAAGGGCAGGGCCCCCAGGGTTCTGATCTCTGGATTTCTACCCATGCCATGCACTAGTGAGGCCAGAAATAGGAAGATCATACAGCTTAAAATGTGGCTAAGGAGAAGGTGCAAGACAAAGGGCTTCAGATTTTTAGATAATTGGGCTGTCTTCCAGGGAAAGTGGAACCTGTACAGAAGAGACTGCTTGCACCTGAACTGGAGGGGGACTCATAACCTAGCAGGAAGGTTTGCCAGTGCTGCAGGGAGGGGGTTTAAAACTAGAGTTGCAGGGGGATGGGAACCAGAGGGCCAGAACAGATAGTGGAGTGGTTGTGAGAAAGACGCGGTTGAGACTGCATACAAAGACAGGAATCAAAAGGAAGAGCATAGTGGGACTAATGTTCTAAGCTGCATATACAGTGTTTCAATGCAAGGAGTATTGTAGGAAAGGCAGATGAGCTTAGGGCATGGATCACCATGTGGAAGTATTTCAGCCATTAGCGAGACTTGGTTGCAGAAGGGACAGGACTGGCTGCTCAGTGTTCTGGGTTTCTGTTGTTTTAGGTGTGATAGAGCAGGAGGAATGGCATTACCAGCCAGGGAAAATGTCAGGATAGAGTGGCTTTCAGGGTAGAACTGAGGAATAAGAAACTTATGACCACGTTAATGGGATATTATAGACCACGCAATAGTCCACAGGATTTAAAGGAGCAAATTTGTAGACAGATCACAGACCGTTGCAAGAAACATGAGGTTGTGATCAGTGATTTTAACTTGCCACATATTGATGGGGACTCCCATACAGTAAAAGGGCTGGATAAGAAAGAATTTGTCTAATGTGTTGAGGAAAGTTTCCTTAATCAGTACGTGGAAGTCCCAATTAGAGACTGCGATACTAGATCTCCCAATAGGGAATGAGACAGGGCTGGTGACAGAAGTTTGCGTAGGGGAACCCTTTGCACCTAGACAAATTGAAGTGTTGCACTTTGTACCAACCAGGGCAGGTCTTCCACAGTGAACTGTTGGGCACTGAGGAGCATGATAGAACAAAGGGATCTGGGAATACAGATCCTTAATTCTTTGAAAGTGGCATCATAGGTGGATAGGGTGTAAAGAAAGCTTTTAGCACATTAGTGTTCATAAATTGATTTGTTGAGTACAGGAGTTGGTATGTAATGTTGAAATTGTACAAGATCTAATTTGAAGTATTGTGTACAGATTTGGTCATGTACCTGAAGGAAAGATATAAATAAAATTGAAAATGCAGATAAAATTTACAAGGATGTTGCTGGGACTTGAGTTATAGGGAAAGGTTGAATAGATTACGACTTCATTCCTTAGGACTTAGAAGATTGAGGAGGGATTTGATAGAAGTATACAAAATTATGAGAGGCATAGGTATGGTAAATGCAAGAGGGCATTTATTACTGAGGTTGGGTGAGACTAGAACTAGAGGACATGGGTTAAGGGTGAAAGGTGAAAAGTTTAAGGGGAACGTGAGGGGGAGCTTTTTCCACTCAGAGGGTGGTGAAAGTGTGCAACGAGCTGACAGCACAAGTGGTGGATGCTGGTTCAATTTCAACATTTAAGAGAAATTTGAATAGGTATATAAATAGGAGGTTATGGAGAGCTATGGTTTGGGTGCAGGTCAATAGGAACAGGCAGATTAATGGTTTGATGTGGACTAGATGGGCCAAAGGGCCAGTTTCCGTGTTGTAGTGTTCTACGACTCAAATATTTTAAGACCACTGACACGATGATAAATTAACTAATTGAACTGTAACATACTTAGCAATAAAGTGCAAGTGAAAATAATCAAACAAAAACATCTGAGAAAGTATTCACAAAATTTACAGAAGGCAACACCTAACGAATGTAGATCATGGCTAAGTTAGCAGCATCCTTGCTTCACAGTGAGAAAACTTTGCATTCAAATTCCACAGTAGAGGTCCCAGCACAGAAACACAGGATGACATTCTGGTACGACAGAGGAAGTTCTGCATTGTATACAGATGCCAGCTTCTTTCTGTTGAGTTTTATGGATCTGCTTAAGTCATCCTAGAGTTCACAGTTCTTATCCCTACTACTTTGGCAACTATTTATCTCCCAATCACTAAATTTGATAATCTGATCAGTATAAAATCAATGTTTGTGTGAAAAATTGGCTATTTGCTTCCCATAGTGAATACACCACATTGTATTTTAATGGCTGCAAAGTGTCTGGGGAATAGTGATGTCATAAATGATACAATATGCTCACTTGTTTGATTATTTACTTGTAATAAAGGAGAAAGTTATTCAGCTGTCATGCTTATGATAGCAATCAGCAGAAGCCTAGCAGTCCCATGGCTGTCCTTTTCCCTCTATTATTATTTTTTGCATGCATCTAAGGAACTCCCTTATATATGAAGGCAAATGAATTTAGATTAAAATTCAATTTCTGTAAAGTCAATGTTATTATTGTAAGATTCTGTACGTTAGACTAAAAATCAAAATTTAGTTTGGACAAAAGACAGTCAAAGATTTTCTATATTTCACAATTGTTTATAGCTTGTCAAAAATGGAAAAGCTATGAAGATCCTGTGCAGTAAACTGAAATTTACTGTGCAGTTACTAAACTGAAGATTCAGGCAGATTACTAACGCCACAGTAAATTTCAGTTCAAATTTTGCCAATTGTTTAAAAAACAAACAGGATTACATCTCAAAAGTATTTTATCATTAAAGAAGTATTCTGAACGTCAAAATGGTGTGTTCTGAAACACAGTTATGCTTTAAAAGGTTCAACAAAGTTTATTTCCAAACATTTACATCCAAGGGATCTTGATTGGGACTGTTCTTAATCAGCTGTTCGTCTGAAGATGCAACTTTATAGAAACATACACTTTTAAATTTAAGATTCATGATTGATTTTGCATATAGAGATATACCTAGTTGAGCTTAAACACAAAATAATCTGCGGATGCTGGGGTCAAAGCAACCCTCACAACACGCTGGAGGAACTCAGCGGGTCGGGCAGCATCCGTGGAAACAATGAGTCGACGTTTTGGGCCAGAACCCTTCATCAGGACTGTAGGGGGAAGGGGCAGAGGCCCTATAAAGAAGGTAGGGGGAGGGTGGGAAGGAGAAGGCTGGTAGGTTCCAGGTGAAAAACCAGTACGGGGAAAGATAAAGGGGTGGGGGAAGGGAGGCAGGGAGGTGATAGGCAGGAAAGGTGAAGAAGGAAAAGGGGAAAACACAATGGGTAGTAGAAGGAGGTGGGACCATGAGGGAGGTGGTAGGCAGCTGGGGGAGGGGGCAGAGTGACACAGGGATAGGGGAAGGGAGGTGGAGGGAATTACCGGAAGTTGGAGAATTCTATGTTCAAACCAAGGGGCTGGAGTCTACCTAGACGGTATATGAGGTGTTGCTCCTCCAACCTGAGTTTAGCCTCATCATGGCAGTAGAGGAGGCCATGTATGGATATATCTGAATGAGAGTGGGAAGCAGAGTTGAAGTGGGTGGCTACTGGGAGATCCTGTCTGTTTTGGCGGACAGAGCGGAGGTGCTCAATGAAGCGGTCCCCCAATCTGCGTCGGGTTTCACCTATGTAGAGGAGGCTGGACCGGGAGCACTGGATTCAATAGATGGCTCCAACAGACTCACAAGTGAAGTGTTGCCTCACTTGGAAGTACTGTCTGGGGCCCTGAACGGTGGCAAGAGAGGAGGTGTAGCACTTGCACTTACAGGGATAAATGCCAGGTGGGAGATCCGTGGGGAGGGATGTGCGGACCAGGGAGTCATGGAGGGATCGATCCCTGCGGAAGGTGGAGAGGGGTGGAGAGGGAAAGATGTGCTTAGTGGTGGGGTCCTGTTGAAGGTGGTGGAAGTTGCGGAGGATAATGTGCTGGATCCGGAGGCTAGTGGGGTGGTAGGTGAGGACAAGGGGAACTCTGCCCTTGTTGTGGTGGCGGGAGGATGGGGTGAGATCTGAAGTGCGGGAAATGGAGGAGATGCGGGTGAGGGCATCATTGATGACAGCAGAAGGGAAACCACGATCCTTAAAGAAAGAGGACATTTGAGATGTCCTGGAAACCTCATCCTCGGAGCAGATGCGGCGGAGACGGAGGAACTGGGAATAGGGAATGGCATTTTTGCATGTGGCGGGGTGGGAAGTGGTATAGTTGAGGTAGTTATGAGAGTCAGTGGGCTTGTAGAAGATGTCAGTGGACAGTCTGTCTCTGGAGATGGAGACCGAGAGATCGAGAAAGGGGAGAGAAGTGTCCGAGATAGACCAAGTGAATTTGAGGGCTGGGTGGAAGTTAGAAATAAAGTCGATGAAATTGACGAGCTCAGCATGGGTGCAGGAAGCAGCACCAATGTAGTCGTCAATGTACCGAAGGAAAAGTTGGGGAGCAGTGCCGAAGGAAAAGTTGAGGAGCAGTTGAGCTGCATAGCGCAGAACTGGGCCATGAGGAGCACATGTGAAAAGACTGGTGGCATCAAATGGTTTTGAAATAGGAACGAAAAAGAAAAAAAATGCAGGAAACTGGGACAAGCTGGGTGGCACTGCGGATGACGTGGACACTCTATCCAAAGGGACTGAACACATGCTGCATTGCTCTATGTAAGGGCATGCCTAATTTCCCAAGTGTAAGTAATGAAAGGTAAGCTTTTACACACATGCATATCTATTCTAACTTTGCAGGCAGGCAGGCAGGCAAGTGTAATATCAGCATTATTCGCCATAACAATTACAGCAACAGAAAAAAAAATGCTATTCTTTTAACTGGAACCAATTTCAAGGAAGTGAAGTATAAGATATCATGGTAGAGGTGTTACTTTCATTTCAAGAGAAAGAATATACTGAATGTATTCCCTGAAGCTTGTAATACCTTGACCCACTCATTCCCCTGTACCTGCCAAAAGATGAAGTGTTCTCGAATGATGGTTTTCACTGCCTCATTGCTCCAAACATCACGATTCAAGCACTGACAGGCAAAGTCTTGCACATTCTGGATATTTACCATCAACCACTTGTTCTGCAACTGTCCTGACTCTTTTGCCTGTCCAAAGAAGGAAGGAATGGAATGCTGTAATTTTATAATAAATATTAAGCAAAATTATAAAACGTATGGGAATTTGCATGCATAAACAAATGTATTCTGTAGAACCATTACACAAACTGGTAAAGAAATAGACACACCCAGAGTCTCCAGCATTTCTGCCTCTGGTTCCTTAGAATAACCACTGATTCACACGCACTAAAAGAAAGAACTGGCCTCAAACTGATGTGAGATTCTGACAGGGAAATAGGAGAAGCTGTACTGTCCACAATCTCTGTAAGATGAGTCAGATGAGCAAAACTGGGTTTGAGCACACAAACTAGACATCAAAACCACACACATGAGAACATTCAACCAAAGATTCTGTAAGGCTTACAGAAATTAGGTTGATACTGTGCAACAGTCAATAATACAATCAATGCAAATTTAGCAATGAATAGTCCTGAACTATTCTACCAGCCTCCCGAATTTCTTCCCTTTTAGTTGTGCACATTCTAACACTGCAAATGTAATTCAGATATTCTTGGATCAAGTGTCTTCTAACTGTTGCTTCCTTCCAAAAATCACTATCGAATGAGATTTATACATGGTCAAACTAGACTACTATGATATATAAATCACATCCGAAATAATGTACACTTTGATAATTTTATGTGGAGCTGATTACTGACTTCAGGAGGGAACAATGAGTCAGTCCTCATCAGAGGGTCAGCAACTTTGCATTCCTCAGTGATCATTTCGACGGACCAGTCCAGGGCCCAGCATGTAAGTACAATTAAGAAGAATGCATAGCAGTGACCTTCCTTCCTTTGGAGTTTGCGAAGATTTGGCATGACATCTAAAACTCTGACAAAATTCTATAGATGTATCGTGGAGAGTATATTGACTGGCTGCATCATGGACTAGTATGAAAACACCAACGCCCTTGAATGGAAAATCCTATAAATAGTGGTGGATATGGCCAATTCCATCACAGGTAAAACCATCCCCACCATTGAGCACATGGAGCATTGTCGCAGGCAAGCAGCATCCATCATCAAGGTCTCCCACCACCCAGATCATGCTTTCTTATTGCTGCCATCAAGAAGATACAGGAGCCTCAGAACTCACATCACCAGGCTCAGGAACAGTTATTACCCCTCAATCATCAGGCTCTTGAACCAAAGGGGATGACTTCTATCAACTTCACTTGCCCCATCAACTGAACTATTCCCACAACCTATGGACTTGCTTTCAAAGACTTTTCCTCTCCATGTTCTCGATAGTTATGCTTATTTACTTAAAATTATTTATTTCCTTCTGTATTTTCACACTGGTTGAATGCCCATGTTGGTGAGGTCATTCATTAATTCTATTATGATTATTATTCTATAATGGATTTATTGAGTATGTGCACAAGAAATTGCATCTCAGGCACGCATATGGTGACATATACAGATGCAAGAAAAAGTTTGTGAACCCTTTGCAATTATCTGGTTTTCTGAATTAATTATTCATAAAATGTGGTCTTATTTTTAAGTTACAATAATAGACAAGCACAGTCTATCTGAACTAATAACACACAAACAATTGTTCTTTTCATGTCTTTATTGAACACATTGTTTAATCATTCACAGTCCAGGTTGGAAAAAGTATGCGAACCCTTGTATTTAATAACTGGTAGAGCCTCTTTTAGCAGCAATAACCTCCACCAAATGTTTCCTGTAGCTGCTGATGAAACTTGCACAACGGCGAGGAGGAATTTTAGACCATTCCTCCAAACAAAACTGTTTCAGTTCATCAATATCTCTGGGATACCTTGCATGAACAGTATCTCTGGTCATGCCACAGCATCTCAATTGGGTTAAGGTCTGGACTTTGACTTTTCTTCTTTTTAAACTACTATTGTTAATTTACTCTTATCTTTTGGATTATTGTCTTGTTGCATCATCCACCTTCTAATAAACTTCAACTGACGGTCTACTACCCTGACATTCTCCCGTAAAATGTCTTGACACACTTTTGAATTCATTGTTCCCTCAATGATTGCAAGCTGCCCTAAGGGAGCAAAGCAGCCCTATACCATGATGCTCCTGCCCCATGCTTCACAGTTGAAGTGAGGTTTTGGTGTTAGCAGTGTGCACTTCTGTCAAAAAGTTCAACTTTTGTCTCATCTCTCCACAGAACACTGTCCCAGAAGCATCATGAAAACATCCAGGTGGTCTTTTGCAAACTTGAGATGTGCACCAATGTTTTTTTTTTGGAGAGCAGTGGTCTTCCTCCATGGTATCCTTCCATGAATACCATTCTTGTTCACAAACAGGAGAAAATCTGCAGATGCTGGATCCAAGCAACACACACAAAATGCTGGAGGAATTCAGCAGGCCAGGCAGCATCCATGGAAAAAATCTACAGTCGACTTTTCAGGCTGAAACCCTTCATCAGAACTGGAAAAAAAGATGAGTCAGAATAAGAAAGTGGATGCAGGGGAGGAAGACAAGGTGATAGGTGAAACTGGTGGAGGGGCGGAGTGTGAAGTAAAGAGTTGGGAAATTGATTGGTGAAAGAGATACAAGGCTAGAGAAGGAGGAATCTGATAGGAGAGAACAGAAGGCCATGGAAGGAAGAGGTGAGGAGCACCAGAAGGAGGTAATAGCCAGATAAGGAGATAGGTGAGAGAGGGAAATAGGAATGGGGAATGGTGGGTGGGGCGGAGGGGAATTACCAGAAGTTTGAGAAATTGATGTTAATGCCATCAGGTTAGAGCCTACCCAGACAGAATATAAGGTGGTGTTCCTCCATCCTGAGTACAGCCTCATCGCGACAGTAGAGGCGGCCATGGACCATCACGTCAGAATGGGAATGGGAAGTGGAACTGTTTGTAAAATGAATGGCCACTGGGAGATCATGTTTTTCTAACAAACAGGAGTTTATGTGCTCAGCAAAGTGGTCTCCCAATCTGCATTGTATCTCACCAATATGCAAGAGGTCACACCGAGAGCTCCAGATTCAGTAGATGACCCCAACAGATTTACAGGTTAAGTGTCGCCTCACCAGGAAAAACTGTATGGGGCTCCAAATGGTAGTGAGGGAGGAGGTGTAGGGGCAGGTGTAACACTTGCTCTGCTTGCAAGGAGGGAGATCAGTGGGCAGGGGAGTCGCATAGGGAGCAATCCCTGCGGAAAGCAAAAAGTGGGGAGGGAGGGAGGTATGTGCTTGGTAGTGGAATCCCGCTGGAGATGGCTGAAGTTATGGAGAATTATGTGTGGACACAGAGGCTGGTGGGATGGTAGGTGAGGATAAGAGGAACCCTGTCCCTGGTGGGGTGACGAGAAGATGGGGTAAGGACAGATGTACACAAAATGGAAAAGATTCAGTTGAGAGCAGCACTGATGGTGGATGAAGAGAAGCCCCTTTCTTTGAAAGAGGACATCTTCTTAGTTCTAGAATGAAACACCTCATCCTGAAAGCAGTTGTAGCGAAGATGGAGGAACTGAGAGTAGGGGATGGCGTTTTTACAAGTAACAGGATGGGAAGAGGTATAGTCCAGGTAGCTGCGAGAATGTGAGTTTTATAATGACCATCAGTATATATAAGCTGGCTCCAGAGACAGAAAGGGGAGAAAATGGACCAGGTAAATTTGACGGCAGGGTGGAAATTGGAGGCAAAGTTTATGAAGTCTATGAGCTCTACATGGGTGCAGGAAGCAGCACCAATGTAGTCATCGATGCAGCACAGGAGAAGTTGGGAAGCGATATCAGTGTAGGCTTGGAGCATAGATATTCTCATTCAGTGTTTTTCCTATACTGGACACTTGAACAGAGATTTTAGCAAGTTCTAGAGATTTCTGCAGGTCTTTTTCTGTTACCCTTGGGCCCTTTTTCACCTCCTTCAGCACTGCATGTTGTACTCTTGGTGTGATCTTTGCAGGACACCCCCTCCAAGGGAGAGTAGCAACGGTACTAAATTTCCTCCATTTGGAGACAATTTCTCTTACTGTGGACTGATGAACACTCAGGTCTTTAGAAATACTTTTGTAGCCTTTTCCAGCTTCATGCATCTCTATAATTCTTCTAAGGACCTCGGAAAGTTGTTTTGATCAAGGCATAAACAGATCTTTCTTGAGAACATTAGGCTCTATCAGTAATCTGAGTTTGTGTGCCTTTTTTTAAATTAGGGCAGGGCACCTCTACAACCCACACCTCCAATCTCATTTCATTGGTTGGAACACCTGATTCCAAATAGCTTTTGTACAAGGCATTACCCCACAGGTTCACAAACTTTTTTGAACCCAGACTGTGGTTGTTTAAATGATGTACTCAGTATTGACAAGCAATACAATTGTTTGTGTATTATTAGTTTAGATAGATTATGGTTGTCTATTATTGTGACTTAGATGAAGATCATACCACAATTTAAGAATAATTAATGCTGAAAATCAGGTAATTGCAAAGGGTTAACAATTTTTTTCCAACGGTATATACTTTGATAATAAATTTACATTGAACTTTGAGAATATTGTCTCTGAAACTTGATGCATAAATCAAAAAACCCTATAAAAATAAAAAAAATCTTTGATTATCATATCATCCCAATGAAACACTTTTATTTGTTTATTTATTTAGAGCTATAAAGAACAGCCCCTTCTTGCCCAACGAGCCAGCCAGTCAACAACCCACCTATTTAATCTTAGCCCAATAACAGGACAACTTACTATGACCAATTCACCTATCATCCGATACATCTTTGGAATGCAGGAGGAAACCGGGGCACCTGGAGAAAACACATGCGTTCATGGGGAGGACACACAAACACCTAATAGACAACACCAGAATTGAACTCTGAACTCAGACACCTTGAGCTGTAATAACATCATGCTAATTGCTACACTACCACGTCTCTTCATGTATGCGCTCCAGATGATTAAGCAACCGTAAGAATTTGCACAAGGACAGTATACCATTAAATTTCTTTCCCCGGACTTCTCTCATATACCAACTGCTGCCTTAAATTGTGTTTACTTAATCAGGTTAACATTACATTTTAGCTGACATTTAGAGTCTAGAACTATTACTCGCACACCCAGAATCAGTCCTCAGCCAATCAAAGCATTAAGCTTTTCCTTGCACCTTCTCCAGGAAGACAGCCGTATGTCCTCCAGCTATGACAGCATTGTATCTGGAGTTAGATTTGGTTAACTTCAAACACTGAGGAATAGTCAGTTTTAGCACAAGAGGAGATAACATAAGCATCTTGAAAGCAATCTAGGATATGGACAATATAATAGCATTCAAGATAATACTGATGCAAAACAAAGAATTAAACGGGGAAAGTCTTGTTTCATCTTTGAGCTTGGATTGTAGATGGTGCTTACGTATTTCTTTGAGCAAAAGATGAGTGAAAATGTAACAGATGTATACAAGGTCATGACTGGTTTAAATAGAAATAAGACATACCCTTTTGTGGATCATCCAAAAACCATGAGGCAGCTAATTAAAATGAATGAAAATCTGCTTTTTGTTACATAATGGCACATCCAGAACCTGCTATAACATCCAGTCTAGTAGAAAGGAGTCTGTACCAATTGTAAATTTTAAGTAACTTAATTCAGGCCCCCACTTTCAACATCAAATTGGGAGGGAAAAAAAATACTGAAACCAATTTTAAAACGCCAACTTTTCATGTTTCGTATAATATTTAAAAGGGTTTCCTTCAGCATTTATAGCTGAGCAATTTATTTCTGGAAAACACATGTCATTCCCCTTTTTCCAGTAGGCATCACTATACACTTTTAAATACAATCAATCTTTTCTAGTACCAGGCATCTTGCCAGTTTCCTTTATAAAACGATGGCTTCCTTCTGAATTGTACAGGCCATTTGTTTCAACCTTTGAAGAAATTTCTCTGAATTTCCTTAGCTGTCTACCTTACTTGAACTTAGTTCTGAATTTTTGTTGACTGCAAGATTACCAAGTCTCATTACAAAGATGAAAAATAAAAAAAAATCAAGTCTTGTTTTTTTTTGGTCAAGAATCTGAGGAGACACAAATGGCAGTTGCCATATCATCATAAGTCTAATTCTTCTCAGTACACAAATACAGAAGCATTTTTGTTACCAGACATATTTATTCCATTTGTAGATCATAGCATTTTTTAATCAATTCCAGTCTCAAATTATTTCCCTAATGTGTTCCCGCCTGTGAATCATAAGGTAGATGTTCCACTCCAGATGCCTGAACATGAGTTCTAAGCTGACATTCCAGTGCAGGTGCTGAAGGATTCCTCAACTGTCAGTTACTGACCCTCCGATGAGCCATTAAATTGAAACTCTCTCACAAAGGAGCAAAAACTTCACCTATACTTGTTGAAAAATACTTACTTTCAGCAAAATTCTGCAAATTTAGAGCCAACAAGAAACCAGTAGGGACCACACTTGACAGACAAGCAACAGTTTCTCAAAGGGCATTTCAGAGATAGGGTTGTGGCTGAATGATATGGGGAGAAAAAGTATGTAGGTAACGACTAAGTCTTATCAACAGCTCGATACAATTCCATTCATACTCATTCCATGTTCCAACTGCACATCACAGGACCAAATGAAATGGACATTAGTCTGGAAGTAAGCTTGGGTACTGAAATAGAATCAACAGACAATAGGTGCACGAGTAGGCCATTCGGCCCTTCGAGCCAGCACTGCCATTCACTGTGATCATGGCTGATCATCCAGAATCAGTACCCTGTCCCTGCCTTCTCCTCATATCGCTTCACTCCGCTATCTTTAAGAGCTCTATCTAACTCTTTCTTGAAAGAATCCGGAGAATTGACCTCCACTGCATTTTGAGGCAGACCATTTCACAGATCCACAACCCCCTGAGTGAAAAAGTTTTTTCTCAACTCCGTTCTAAATGGTCTACCCCTTATTCTTAAACCAAGGCCTCTGGTTCTGGACTCCCCCAACATCAGGAACATGTTTCCTGTCTCTAGCGCATCTAATCCCTTAATAATCTTATATGTTTCAATCAGATCCCCTCTTATTCTTCTAAATTCTAGTGTATACAAGCTCAGTCACTCCAATCTTTCAACATATGACATTCCCACCATCCCTGGAATTAACCCAGTGAACCTACTCCCTCCATAGCAAGAATGTCCTTCCTCAAATTTGGAGACCAAAACTGCACACAATACTCCAGGTGGGGTCTCACCAGGGCCTTGTACAACTGCAGAAGGACCCCTTTGCTCCTATACTCAAATCCCCTTGTTATGAAGGCCAACATGCTATTAGCTTTCTTCACTGCCTGCTGTACCTGTATTCTTACTTTCAGTGACTGATGAACAAGGACACGCAGATCTCGTTGTACTTCCCCTTTTCCTAACTTGACACCATTCAGGTAGTAATCTGCCTTCCCATTCTTGCCACCAAAGTGGATAACCTCACATTTATCCACATTAAACTGCATCTGCCCACTCACCCAACCTGTCCAAGTCACCCTGCATTCTCATAACATCCTCCTCACATTTCACACTGTCACCCAGCTTTGTGTCATCTGTAAATTTTCTGTTACTTTTAATCCCTTCATCTAAATCATTAATGTATATTGTAAATAGCTGCGGTCCCAGCACCGAGCCTTGCAGTACCCCACTAGTCACCACTGCCTGCCATTCTGAAAAGGACCCCTTAATCCCTACTCTGTTTCCTGTCTGCCAACCAATTTTCTATCCATGTCAGTACCCTACCCCTAATACCACATGCTCTAATTTTGCCCATTAACCTCCTATGTGGGACTTTATCAAAGGCTTTTTGAAAGTCCAGGTACATTACATCCACTGGCTTTCCTATGTCCAGTTTCTTAGTTACATCCTCAAAAAATTCCAGATGATTAGTCAAGCATGATTTCCTCTTCGTAAATCCATGCTGACTCGGACCTATCTTGCTACTGCTATCCAAATATGCCGCCATTTCATCTTTTATGATTGACTCCAGCATCTTCCCCACCACTGATGTCAGACTAACTGGTCTATAATTGCCTGTTTTCTCTCTCCCTCCTTTCTTAAAAAGTGGGATAACATTAGCTACCCTCCAATCCACAGGAACTTATCCTGAATCTATAGAACATTGGAAAATGATTACCAATGCGTTCACAATTTCTAGAGCCACCTCCTTAAGCACCCTGGGATGCAGACCATCAGGCCCTGGGGGTTTATCAGCCTTCAATCCCATCAGTTTACCCAACACCATTTTCTGCCTAATGCGAATTTCCTCCAGTTCCTCCGTTACCCTAGGTCCTCTGGCCACTATTACATGTGGGAGATGGTTTGTGTCTTCCCTAGTGAAGATAGATCCAAAGTACCTGTTCAGCTCGTCTGCCATTTCCTTGTTACCCATAATAATTTCACCCGTTTCTGTCTTCAAGGGGCCAACTTTGGTCTTAGCTAATTTTTTCCTCTTCATATACCTAAAGCAGCTTTTACTATCCTCCTTTATATTCTTGGCTAGCTTACCTTCATACCTCATCCTTTTCTCCCCGTATTGCCTTTTTAGTTATCTTCTGTTGCTCCTTAAAAGTCTCCCAATCCTCTGGCTTCCCGCTCATCCTTGCTATGTTATACTTCCTCTCTTTCATTTTTATACTGTCCTTGACCTCCCTTGTCATCCACGGTCGCCCCTTACTCCCCTTAGAATCTTTCTTCCTCTTTAGAATGAACTGATCCTGCACCTTCTGTATTATTCCCAGAAATACCTGCTATTGTTGTTCCACTGTCATCCCTGCTAGGGTATCTTTCCAGTCAACTTTGGCCAGCTCCTCCCTCATGGGTCCATAGTCCCCTTTGTTCAACTGTAATACTGACACTTCCGATTTTCCCTTCTCCCTCTCATATTGTAGATTAAAACAAAATTAAATCTTTGAAGAAAAATAACTAAAGTATGATGGAATTCTACATTTAATTGAAGAACCACACCATCAAATCAGAAACTAGACATGGACTTAAATGAAGCAAACCATGCAGGCTTGGTGGGAAAGTAGTTCTAGAAAACTTGATGAGAAGATGTGCTAGTACACTGGTGCTCTGCTTAGCACTACCCCATAGAGAGCTAGATCATTAAAGCACTCACAGATACTTACACTGTTGTATTTTCAAAAGGCAACTGCACATGCTACACTAAGAATATGGCACAGACTCAGGCTTCCTGCTGTTGTACTCTTCTGTGCTGGGAAGCTGATGCAAATCCCTGCTTTCTGCTCTGCCCTCGCAGCAACAAGCTGCCCCATGGTTTAGCATTTAAAGGCTATCTACATTGGACAGTATTGTGGTATTCAGTTGGGGCTCAGGGCTGCATCAGGTAGTGCAAGCCATTGCTGGGGTTTGTAAGCAAGTCTAATTTTCAATAAAATGTAATTTAATTGTCTACACATTAAAGAATTTAACTAAAATTAAAAACTACAAAATTGTTTGCTTTGATTAAATGAATG
Source organism: Mobula birostris (assembly GCF_030028105.1). Classification (NCBI taxonomy): domain Eukaryota; kingdom Metazoa; phylum Chordata; class Chondrichthyes; order Myliobatiformes; family Myliobatidae; genus Mobula; species Mobula birostris. The sequence goes on from NC_092373.1 coordinate 92,357,616, forward strand.
AATGGACTCAAAGTCAAAACCATAATATGTAAAATAATTTACATATTAAACCACTTTACAGAGTTCAACACATATTTGGAATAATCTAACTGGGAAGGTAGAAAGTATGGATGAGGCAATAGAAACAAAACAGACTAAACATAGTGACAATAGGTATTTTTAAAACTTTAAGATCTGATTCTATACGCTTCCACAATTAAGTCTGTGAAAAGTAGGATACCACTATGTGGCATTCCATCACTCAAATAGAACAATGTTAGTGCTATCCCTATTAAAAGCAGCAAGGCTTCAAATTCTGGACATTTGCCGAGGCCACACGTGACTTCTAGCCAGCACTGGACATTTACTTCAAAGCAATGGGAGTAAGTTACTAAAATATCCTTTCTCATTGAAAACAGTGCTTAATAGAGCCCCGCGCCCCCTCCCAAAAATCAAAAAAAGCCAAAAATGAAAGACTGCACCAATTTAAGCAAACTTTCAACAGCAGAATCATCAATTATGTGACTATATTGGAAAAGAAAACTATACAAATGAAAATAATTATCCCTGCTTTGCAATCAGATGCAAAGCAGCATTCTGAAGAAAGATGCCATATATTTACCGATCATAACGGCACATAGATGATCTTTCCCAATATTGGCTTCAGCCAAATATCACATCTGGAGGGATCACCATCAACTGTGATGTCAAGCAGTTTGCCAATCGGGCTGAAGATTTTCCCCAAAGAGTACAATCCAAATAAATGCATAATTTTTAAACAGCTTTAAATATTTTACAAAGTATGAAGGCAGATGCTTAATTAGCAAATGATAGAAAAGTTAATGTGGAGTTTCATAACATGTGAGGAAATTTGAAGAAATTATATATACACACACACATACACACTTTTACAGCCAAGTAAAAAATTGCTGTTTAATTATGATTTACTAACAGCTTATGCAACATTTTTAGGAAGTCTTTAAAAATATTTTTAATCTTACCTTTTATGGCCAAAGACAATTACACAGCAATTTTTATTTACATACAGCTTATGCAACATCTATAGGAAGTCTTTACAAACATTTTTAATCTTGCCTTTTATGGCCAAAGACAGAATTAAACAGCATTCTTTATTTATGTACAGCTTGCGCCATATTTTAGTAAGTTTTTTTAAATGGTTGAAACTATTTCATAACTACTTGAAATGCTCAGTAAAACTTGCTAATGCAGATTTCAATGGAGATGATTCAAAACCACATTCTGAGTGAAGCAGGAATCAACTGACAACAATTTTGACTACTAAATGTTTTGTACTCAAGAAATTGCTGACAGACTTTTTCCTTTATTAGAATGGGTGTTGACAATCACATCATAATTGGCTAGTACAAAGTCTGGGCAACATAATGTTTGCAGCTCTCTAACAATAGTATTCCATTCATGCTTATATTTGCAATTTCATGCAATTCCTCACCGTTTCAAAGCTGCCTTTGTGCATTAGGTCTATGGGTGGCCTGAAGAGGTCAGCCAGAGTGGTTAGCTTCTTGTCCACTGGACCACCATTTCTCAGCTCCTGCTCCTGTCTGACTGCAAACATATCACCACACAGTGTTAGTCCATTAATGCGTGCACTGTATTTTCACACTCAGAATGGCTACCTTGATGTTATAAAGTTGCAACAAAAATAAATTTTGTTTTCATATTACAGGTTGGCTGACAATACTTAGAGCACATTCTCACCCATTTTATTTCTAAAAACCTTAAACACTTCTTCCATGAGGTACGGTTTACTAGAATTTTAATCAAGTAATTAAAGAATCACTTCTACCTTCTTGCCATTTCATAACAAGTTATTTCATAGTCAATTTTTTTTTTAAAAATCAAGTTGTGCAAAGAAGTCAACGACCTAGGTTTAAAGTTTTCGCTCCAGTATTTTGGATGAGAATATAGAATACACATGCATATAAGCATTAAACATTAGTTGATTCCTTATACACTTCCTGCATGTTCAGCAGGAAAAGTCTATTTTTCTACACTGAAACACAAACAATTAATTCAACTTTCCTTGCTGTCAAATCATAACAGATGGCCTTGTTATTAGTGAGACAATTTCAGAAAGTAGCAATTAAAGAACCACCGCCACCCCACCCCCCCGTCCCATCCAGGTTATAGACAGAAGGATGAATGGAAAAGGGAAAGCTGAGCACATAACAGTGCAGGGAATCAAGGGTAAAGAAGATTGTAAGGTTGCTCCTACAGATTTTTAGATTCCAAGACACTTATTTACTTAGGTAATATCTGTATGGTACATTACGGCTTCAATTTTGATCTCACAGATTATTGCCTTTAAACTTCCCTAAAAAGTTCAGTAAGTACATTGCAAATTGCAAAACAGGAAAAGCAGACTGTTGCCCTCTACGGGTGATCTGGCACCGGTGCAGACCAAGTAATACCAAATTTTCATGAATAATCCTCGGAGACATGAGCAGATGTTCAAAGACACACGTCTGAATTCCTACATAGCACAGCATGTGTGTTAAACAAAACTGATGAAATTCTGTTCATTTGAGTTAAACAGAAGCAAATTCTGGCACACAAGCACTTGGAACATTTGACCAAGCCTATTTTTCAACCTCAGTGGGACTAGAATAATTGGTGTTTCATAATATTTAGATCAATACAAAATTATCTGCAGGAAGGAAAATAAAATTTGAGGCAAGAAAAAGTTGAATATAAGAAAATCTTGAACGCTCTAATTTTTTACTGGCACATTTAGTGAGGACCTATTGTATAAAAACAAACATACACTGAATGTATTTGAAAGTTCAGTATTTTTGCATTAGACTACTTTATGGCAAGTAAGAGTGGCTCAAACAGCAATAACTTGATGTCAGTGTTGAATTGTACACATAGGAATGCTGTCCAGTTTAAGTTTTAACAGCAGAAAGGGCCCAAAATTGTAGCTTAGCCCTATTTGGGTATTTTAGCAACCCTTAAGTCAAATCCAAATCATAAATGGCAGCTCAATTCTGCTAAAAAAGTTTGGAAGAGTAATTTTCTGTTCAAAGAAAAGAATCTAGCAGCACGCCTCAGTGTAATGAGAAAATATGAGGGGAGTTGTGAACAGTAAGAATGAGATTATGAGTAGCAAGAATAAGCCTGGGCCTCCCCACGCTCAGTTGTAAAGGTTGACATTGAGCCATTTGCTTTAATAAATATACAGTGGTAAAAGAGATGAGAGTTAATCCTCTAAATCAATTACATAAGTGAAAGCAAGCTTTTTTTCTCAGTTGTTCACTGAATTTTGGGTTCAAAATGGCAAAAAAGAAAACACTGGAAAATTTTAGTGTTCCCACATCGAAATACAGCAAACACTGACATAATGTCACACAAAAACACTCATTGGGTCAGGTGGAAAAAAGACAGCTGATGCTTCAGACTGAGACCCTTTCCCCAGGAAGAAGGGATAGCCAGTATAAAAGGATGGGGAGGTGGATGTGGAGAAGAATTGGTAGCTTTGGTTGCGGGCGGGAGTAAATGGACAGGTGGGGGAGGGGAAAGTGGGAATGATCCAAGAAGCTGGGAGACGACAGGTGCAAGTGGCAAAGGGCTGGTAAAGAAGGAATCTGATAGGACAGTGAACCAGGAAATATAGGGAAGGAACTGGTGAAGCGAAAGAGATAATGGGGTCAGTTTGACAAGGGAAAATGGAGTGGAGATGTGGAAACAGACAGAAATGGTTACCATAAGGTAGAGAAGTTGATGGCCATGCTATCAGGTTGGGGACAAGGAGAATGTGTGCTGTTTTGCATCAGTCTCAGCTTGGCAGTCGAAGAGCCTATGAACAAACATGCTGGTGTGGGAATAGGAAATAGAATGAAAATGGCTGGCCAGAATCAGTTTAATTATCACTGGCGTGTGGTGTGAGAGAGAAAAAATAATAAATAAAACATAATAATAAATAAGTAAATCAATTACGTATATTGAATAGATTTAAAGAATGTGCAAAAAACAAAAATACTGTATATTAAAAAAAGTGAAGTAGTGTCCAAAGCTTCAATGTCCATTCAGGAATCGGATGGCAGAGGGGAAGAAGCTGTTCCTGAATCACTGAGTGTGTGCCTTCAGGCTTCTGTACCTCCTACCTGATGGTAACAGTGAGAAAAGGCATGCCCTGGGTGTTGGAGGTCCTTAATAATGGATGCTGCCTTTCTCAGATGCCGCTCCCTAAAGATGTCCTGGGTACTTTGTAGGCTAGTGCCCAAGATGGAGCTGACTAGATTTACAACCTTCTGCAGCTTCTTTCGGTCCTGTGCAGTAGCCCCTCCATACCAGACAGTGATGCAGCCCGTCAGAATGCTCTCCACAGTACAACTATAGAAGTTTTTGAGTGTATTTGTTGACATGCCAAATCTCTCCAAACTCCTAATAAAAGTATAGCCACTGTCTTGCCTCCATTATAGCTACATTGATATGTTGGGACCAGGTTAGATCCTCAGAGATCTTGACACCGAGGAACTTGAAGCTGTTCACTCTCTCCACCAGGAAATCCTAGCTGTTCTGGTGGTCAGAGCAAAGGTGCTTAACGAAGTGATGGCAGGTGGGTCTAATACATTAGGCTAGAATTGAGGATCAAGAAATCAAACTATTTTTGGGGTGTTGAGATATAGCAGGAAGGAAAAAAATTTGGGGCAGATGCAAGTTTGGAAAATCATGGTGTCGGTGAAGGCAGAGAAAAGGATGTCACATATTTGGTTGTTAGACAGAACAGCTAATCAGGATCTAGCAGTTAAGTAGAAAGGTATCCTGGCTTTTTTTTGCAGTTCCATTCTCCAAGGCTCCAAACTCAGCTGCCAATGCTTTAGTATGTAATAGTAGGCAATACAAAGATGAAACCTCATTTCCAAGCTCTCTTCTTGAATTGGATTACAACTGAGATGGCTGTGGTCTATCTGCAAACTAAATTCCTAGCCAAGCCAAATACATCAGATTTAGGAGTTGTATGTCAGTCAACCAAGTCCATCTCTTGCTGATCCACTGTATTGAAAAGCATCTCATTTTAGCAACACATTGAAAGATCACAGGGCAACAGAACAGAGTAGGAAGATTCATCGGATTTATACAGCAGCCCGTTCTGATACCGAGATGAGTCTGCAGCTTGCTGAATAAATGTCAAACAAACTAATCAAGTTCCACCATTTAGAACTAAATAGGAATGTCGATCCAAACTACAGACAACAACTCATCAACCAAATCGCAAGTGATAAAAGTACTAGGGAGGTCATACTCCTTGCACAAATTTAGGAACAACTGTTTGGTGCACTAGGTTATAGAATCTGACCCTTTAAATGATGATCATACAGAAGCATTTGGACCAGTAGCATAGCAGATTAAAGGACTTGTGGTAGCTCTCGACTGTACCAAACAGCCAATTTAAAGAAAAAGTTCCAAATTAAGGACCCTTCACAAAGTGCACAGCAACACAATGTTTGAGCTTTAAATATTATTGCCTTTAAGTTAACTGACTCAAGCAAATAGTAATGAACAGCATGCATTGAAATTTCTAAAGTGCATTTTAAGTTTAACTGAGTGCATTTCTCCCGTGCAAACTTCCACATCATGAATAATGCATGCAATAGTTGAAGTTATTTCTCACTTTTAGAGTTCTTCAAATTCAAAAATAAAATACTCACTTGTTTCAGTCTGAAAGTCTCTGAACCCATCAAATATTGAGCGTGCAGGTCTCCGCCGTTTGGGGGCTGCGAAATGCATAAACATGATCAGAGTGTATGAAAAACAGTTTGCAAATTTTAATTTTAATAAAACTTTGCTAAATAGTTTAAAGTTAGTGCAAAGGCAAAGCTGACCAAATTTACCGCAACATACACAAGTTATAATAAGCAGCACATACTTAAATTAACATGGAAGTTAGCTCTAAGAGGCAAAAGGGGAAGTGGGTGCGAAGGACGAGGAGGAGAAGGAAAGCAGGTGGAGAAGGAGATCAAAGATGAGAGTGGCTGAGGTGGTAGACTTGGCATCCAACAAATGATGAAAACTAGAAGGGAGACTGGTGTCAACCTTTAGATGTTTGAGATGGTGATTTGGGCATGTAGTAGTTAAATACAAACTTTATCAAGTATTAAGAGAATGAACATAAAAAAGTAGTCCATCAGGCCTGTTGAGCCTGCTCCACCATTCAATAAGATTATGACTGATCTGACTATGAAAGCCCTCCCTTTCTGCCCCATAACCCTTAATTCCCCTACTATGCAAGAATCTACCTGTGTCTTAAATATATTTAATGAGGAAGCTTCTACTGCTTACCTGTGCAGAGAATTCCATAGATTCACTGTTCTCAAGGAAAAGTAGTTCCTCTTTTTATCCATCCTAAATCTATATCTAATGTATTTTGCAAATAGTTGTGGGTCCAGCACTGACCCTTGCGGCATTCTGCTCACCAATGACTGACAATCATAGAAACGCCCATTTATCCACCTCTCTGCCTTCTAGTGGTTAACCAATCCTCTACCCATGCTAATATGTTACCCATAACTCCATATATCCTTATCTTATGGATATGGCTTTTACACTGCACCTTATCAAATGCCTTCTGGAAGTCCAAGTACACATCTACCCGTTCTCTTCTATCCACTGTGCTCAACATATCCTCAAAGAACTCCAGTAGATTTGTCAAACAGGACCTGCACTTCCTGAATCCATACTGCGTCTGCCTGATGGAATCAATTCTATCCAAACGCCTCACTATTTTTTCCGTAATGATTGTTTCATCTTCCTGACTACAGACATTAAGATGATTGGTCTACAGTTACTTGCTGTTTTCCTATATCCTTTTTTTAAGCAGTGGCATGATATTCACTGTCTTCCAATTGGCCATGACCTGCCCAATGTCCAGAGGACTGTTATAAATGATCTAAAACGCCTCTGTTATAACTTTCTTTCAATACCCTGGGTTGCATTCCAACAGCACCAGTCAACCCGTCTACCTTTAAGCCTACTAGTTTGCTCAGCACCACTTCTTCAGTGATTGTGATTGCATCAAGCTCTTCACCTCTCATCACAGCCATAAGATCCCTCTTTGACATGTTAGTTACATCCTCTGCTGACCAACAAAAAATAGCCATTCAAGGCTTCAGACATTCCAAATAACCCAACATTAATTCCCCCCTTTCTTCCAAAGGATCTATGTTCCCTTTAACTACCCTTTTCTGCTTCATAAAATTATAAAAAACTTTTACTATCTGTTTTTATATGTTGTGCTAGTTTACTTACATAATTTATTTTCCCTTTCCTTATAAACACAAGAGATACTGGAGATGCTGGAAAGCTTGAGGAACACTCACAAAGTGCTAGAGGAACTCAGCAGGCGAGGCAGCATCTATGGAGAGGAATAAACAGTCGACATTTCGGCCGAGACACTTCATCAGGACTGGAAAGGAATGGGGAGGAAGCCAGAATAAGGAAAGGAAGGGGAAGGAGTACAAGTTAGCAGGTGAAAGGTGAAACCAGGTGAGGGGGACGGTTGGTGGGTGGGAGAGGGAAGATGAATTAAGAAACTGGGAGGTGATAGGTGGAAGAGCTAAAGGGCTCAAGAAGGAGGGATCTGATACAAGGGGACAGTGGATATCTCCCTAGGTAGTCTCCAACCAGATGTCATGAACATCTATTTCTCTAACTTCTGGTAATTTCTCCACCTCCCCCTTTTATTTTTTTCCACCCCACACCCTGGCTCCCCCTTACCCTCCTCTTCTCCTCAACTGCCCGTCACCTCCCTCTCTGGTGTTCCTCCTCCTTCCCCTTCTCTCATGATCCACTGTCCTCTCCAATTACCTTATTATTCTGGCTTCCCCTCACCTTCCTTTCCAATCCTGATGAAGGGTCTCGACCTGAAGCATCAACTCCTTATTCCTCTCCATAGATGCTGCCTGACCTGCTGAGTTCCTCCAGCACTTTCTGGGTCTTCCCTGTCCTTACTGCTTGCTTAGTGGTTCTTTGCTGCTTTTTAAAGTCTTCCCAATTTACCACTACTCTTCCCTCCCTTACTCTACTTGCTCTTAACAGGAATATACTTCTGTTGAGCTCCATGATAAATCTTGGTGAAACTCTTCAACTGTCGCTCTCTATATCCTATGGGCCTTAGTCTATCCTAGCCAACTCCTCCCTCTTCAAGTTAGACTTGTTTTGGCATAATACACAATTTTTAGATAAAACTATTTATACCCTCTATCTGTATGAGAAATTCAATCATTCTGTGGTCACTTTCCAAGAAGAGCCCTGACTACAAGATCATTAATTTTACTTGTCTCACCCAAACAATTTAACAGGATGTAGCAGCAAAATACCAGGAATTAACAGGACTGAGGACAGAGACACATACATTTGTCCTGCATCATCAAAGCTTCCTCAATCCTTCAAATGATCTGGAAGCCTGCAACACACAATTACACTATTAAACATATAAACAACCTGAACAAAACTGTTTTCTTTGAAACACCTTACCACCAAATAATGGTTCAGGTTCCACCAGAATTTCTTGCTTTTGTGGAATTGGAGCTCGTACTTCATCTCTGAAATTGTACAAAGTGAATGGATATGAGCCTGAGAATGAAGTTACACTCATCTCTCAAGAAACAAGTTTAAATGTTCAGTGAAGCCACAACTGGTATACCTAGCTACATATTGCAAGTATAATGCTATTAAGCACCAAGTGATGATTAAAAACGTGCTAGCTATTGTAATGTATGAGCTTCTAGACTGTATCTTGGATGCAAATGCAGCAAAGGTTGGATGCAGACTGAAATGAGCATCATTAGTTCTATTATACTGCAATTCTGCTACTTTTATTGAAACAGTATAACAATGACATTGTGATATCTGCCTGATTTTAAGTGCTATAAAAATAATTTTCTCACAATACTGCCTTGATTAGAAATTTTCCACCTGATCAGGAATCGAGAGCTAGGTTGGAGGAAGTAAGTGGAACAAGTGGCACATGTTACATTGGGGAGACTCAGGCAGATCCTAATACAAATTCTACTGGAAGGCATGGAGGTGGGTTCTAATCAGGTTCAAATTTAAAGAGGAAAGCTATGACTGTAAAGGAGAAAGTGACAGCAACCACAAAATTAAGGGAAAATGTAGATTTAAAAAAAGATAAAAACAGTTCAATAAGGATTCATATTAACATGGATGACAGGCCCATGAGTCCCAAAGGATTCAATCAGTCTTGAGAAAAATTATTACTGAAAAAAAATACTGCATGTTGGAAATACTCAACATCAACCATAACTTTGAAAGAGGAACAGAGCTAGTGGTTCAAAATCATGGTGAACAGTGATATCCTATTTAGAAAGAACAGGCAAAACAGAATGTTAGGTGCCAGCACTAGCACCAAAGGCATATAATCAAACTGACAAATTATCTTGCCTTGTAGAATGCGTGCTTTCAACGAGTGAGGATCAAGAACACAAATACTGGTGGAAGTAGTTCATGGACCTCCCAAATATATCTCCATTTAAAGTTAAATATTCAGATAAATCACAGGATTTTAAGATTTTTAGATTTAATTCAATAGTTCTCCAATTTAGAGAAAGCAGAGTACCACAATTATCAGGTAACGTGTGCATGATCATGAGTTTTCTTATTCCAAATGTATTTAATTGTACCCCCAAACTACTCCTCCCCACCACCATTTACATGATCTCAGTAGAGTATTAGAAAAATCAAATCATTTTGCAACTGATGAGAAAGCATTTTTAAAGAATGTGGCTTCAGTTGCAGATTTTACCAGAAGTGACTAAAAGCAAAGTTCACATCAGTTGTAATAGTTAGGCCACTGAAATAAAATCAGACATATGGGAATAGAAAAAGTTTGTGGTGATAGTACCCTAGACTATTTGGAGAAATTGACTACCGAGTTTCTTTACTTTGAGTTCGAATCACAAACACAGGAACAACAGCGACACCAACTCTTAAGAACCCACTATTATTAATATCTCTTTATCCTCTACATATTAACCTCAACTCCAAGATACTACCATTGACTTATTCACTAGGGGTAAGTAGGTATATGATTACCTTATCTACTGATGGCTTAGGAACGTGGAAAGAAACTCAGACAGTCACAGGAAGAACACGTGAACTTCACACAGACAGCATCGAAGGTTAGAAGCAGTTCTTTCAGCTGTGGCACCACAATGCTCCAAATATTTTGTAATGCTTCTGAGCTTGATAAAGTGAATCCTGCTGACTATTTATGATACAAACAAGCCTTTAACAGAAAGTAGATGGAAGGCTTTCCAGCATGAACACCAGTTTATTGAACTTCTGGTATTTGCTCCCCCCCCCTTCACTATTGCCCATTCCCATTTCCCTCTCTCACCTTATCTCCTTACCTGCCCACCAACTCCCTCTCTCTTCCCTTCCTTCCAAGGCCTTCTGTCCTCTCCTATCAGATTCCCCCTTCTCCAAACCTTTATCTCTTTCACCAATCAACTTCCCAGCTCTTTACTTCACCCCTCTCCTTTTCCCAGTTTAACCTATCTTGTATTTCTTCCCCCACCTTCTTACTCTGACTTCTCATCTTTTTTTCCCTCCAGTCCTGATGAAGGGTCTTGGCCCAAAACGTTGACTGTACCTGACCTCCTGCAGCATTTTGTGTGTGTTGAAAGGAAAGTATTTTCCAGTAACACAAGTGGCAAAAGAAAGTACAACAAGATTGAAATCGTATTATGCAACCAGGGCTTAGAAGTGGGAATCTATCATTTGTTAAGGTGGAATTAAAACAAATTCAAAGAAGCCTTTAAAAATATTCTCAGTTGAATACTTTGGGGGGGGGGGGTGGAAATATCAAGGATATGGGTAAAATATGGGAAGTGGAACAAAATTGTGGGTAATGGAGAGTTTGGTGTGAAGGTAATACAATGTGTAGAGTTGACAAGGAAGGATAAGCAGTGAATAGGGTATAAATGCAGTCAGTTGGATGGTTTGAAATATTTAATGCAAGAATTATCAGAAACAAGGATGATGAACTTCAAACATGGATCAGTACATGGCCCTTACAGAGACTTGACTGCCACTAGCGCACGATGTTCTGGTTTTTAGACGTTTCAAAAGGGATATTGAGGGAGGTAAGGGGTGGGGGGTAGGGCAAGTGGCACTGTTAATCACAAGTGGAGGAATCATGTACTGAGTCAGTGTGGGTACAAATCAGAAACAAGAAGGGAGCGATTACTCTATTAAGAGTATTCTATAGACTACCACACCCAATAGCAACAAAGACACTGGTGAGCCAATCTGGAGGCAGATTTTGGAAAGATCCAAAAATAACAGGGTTGTTGTCATGGATGACTGTAACTTCCATAATATTGACTGGCACTTCCTTAGCGTAAAAAGTTTAGATGGGGAGGAACTTGTTTAGTGTGTCCAGGAAGAATTTCTGACACAATATGTACAGATGAGAGGAGAGTTCATACTGGATCGGCACTAGGCAATGAACCTGCCAGGTGACAGACCTCTCAGTCGGTGAACCAATTGGAGACAGTGACTGCTAAACCTTAACCTTTACCATAGCCTGATACAGTATGAAAACCTATTTAAATGGGGAGGACGAACTATGATGCTATTCGGCAGGAAGTCAGGAGCATAAAATTGAAAAGGTATTCAGGGAAGTTGCCAATGAAAATGTGGAAGTTATTTAGGAAGAACTTGCATGGGTTTCTGGAAAGACGTGTATGGGGTGTCCAGAGCTAAACTAGGTGAGAGTAACTGGTGGCATCATACCCTAATGAGATAGGGACATGCCTATTATAGAATGCAAAATCAGCTCCTGTGGACTGGGCGGATGAGATCAACAGTGAGATCCAATGGCCAGAAAGGCAGTTCTGCAACACTTTGTTGAGAGTGAAGAGCATGATGAGGCACAAAAGTCAAGGTCATATAATGCAATCAAGTTGTAATGACTACTTGTACCACTGGACCCAGACTTTTGAGGTCAAGAGAGTAGAACGGCCCCATGCAATGGTTTTCCACTTAAAAAAACTCTCCCGCACAGGTTTCCTGTCATCGTTTGATAAGGTGGACAACCACTACTTGTCCCATTGAGGCAGGGAAAGGATGGTAGGGTGAAGGATCCATGGTTAACAAGAATAAAACATATAGCCAAGGGGAAGAAAGAAACATACTTAAGGTTTAGGAAGCAAGGATCAGTCAAGACTCTTGAGTAATTAGGTTGCCAGAAAGAAGCTTAAGAATGGACTTAGGAAAGCTAGAAGGGGATACGAGAATGCCTTAGCAAGGAGAAATAAGGAAAAGCTCAAGGCGTAATACACAAACAGAAAGAAAAAGAGGATGCCAACTAGAGCGAAGGTAGGGCAGACCGGAGATAAAAGAGGAAGCATGTGCCTGGAGCCAGGGAAGTAGGGGAAGTCTTTAATGAATACTTTGCTTCAGTATTCACCATTGAGCAGGATCTGGAAGAATGTGAGGACAATATAGAACAGGCCAATATGTTGAAACATGTTGACATTAAGAAAGAGGATGTTCTGGAACTTTTGAAAATTAGGAAAGATAAGTCTCCTGGGCCTGTTACTATGGGAAGCGATGGAAGAGATTTACTGCATTTTTGGTCACGATCTTTGCATTCTCACTAGTTACAAGAGTGGTACTAGAAGATTGGAGGGTGCCTTTGTTCAAGAAATGAAATAAGAATAATCCAGGGAATTATAGAGTGACTCTAACATCATTGTTGCGCAAATTATTGGAGAAGATTCTTAGAAACAGGATTTACAAGCATTTGGAGAAGCATAGGCTGATAGGGATAGTCAGCATAGCTTTGTGAGGGGCAGTTCATGTCTCATGAGCCTGAATGAATCCTTCAAGGAAGTTTCAAAACAAATAACAAAGGCAGAGCAGAGTATGTGGTGTATATAAATTTTAGAAAGGTGCTTGAAAAGGTTCTGCACAGTAGGCTCATTCAGAAAATCAAGAGGCCTTGGAACCCAGGGAAACTTAGCTGCATGGATTCAGAATTGGCTTATCCACAGAAAGCAGTGGAGGTAGATGGAATGAATACTGCCTGGAGGTTGGGGTTCTGCAGGGATCTGTTCTAGGACCCTGCTCTTTATGAAGTTTATAAATGACAAGGATGAGGAAGTAGAAGGATGAGTTAGTAAGTTTGCTGATGACACAAAGGCTCATGGTGCTGTGAATAATGTAGGCGGCTGTCATAAGTTACAACAGGACAATAATAGGATGCAGAGCTGGGCTGAGAAGAGTTCAATCTGGGAAAGTGTGAAGTGATACACTTTGCAAGGCTGAACTTGAAAGCAAAGTACAAGGTTAACGGCATGATTCTTAGCAGTATGGAGGAACAGAAGGATCTTGGGGTCCATATCCATAGATCCTTTAACATTGTCTCACAAATTGATAGGGTAATTAAGAAAGTGTATGGTGTGTTGACATTCATTAATAAGGGATTTGAGTTCAAGAGCCATGAGGTAATATTACAGCTCTATAAAACTCTGGTCAGGCCATACTTGGGAGTATTCAGTTCTGGTTGTCTCATTATAGGAAGGATGTGGAGGCTCTAGAGGGTGCAGAGATTTATCAGAATGCTGCCTGGATTCAAGAGCATGTTGTATGAGAAGAGGTTGAATGAGCTAGTGCTTTTCCCTTTGGAGCAAAGGAGAATGATAGATGATATAAAAGAGGTGTAAAGATAAAGGGCATAGATAGAGTGAACAGCCAGTGCCTATTTCCCAGGGCAGAAATGGGAATAATTTCCATTTCCCCCTTAGGAAATTCCAGAGGGTCTCATTTTTTTTTTAGCGATTATAGGAAGGATAGAAAGCTGTTTGGGGGGGGGGGGGAGGTCAGAGTTTTTTTTTTAAACACAGAGTGATAGGTACATGGAACATGCTGCCAAGGGTGGGAGCAGAGGTAAATACATTAGGGACATTTAAGAGACTTGTAGATATGTACCTGGATGAAAGAAAAGTGGAGCAGGAAGCGTTAGATTGATCTTGATGTAGGTTACAGGATCGACGCTGAAGGGCCTCTACTATGTTCTACTGTTTTATGTTGTATGTGAAACTGGCTTGCTGTTTGAAAGTTTGTGCATCTAAACTAGCTATGTGTTTTGATACAAGTGTTGAAAAATTTTGCATGAGCTTGTAAAGTTAACAATACATGAGAAAGATAAGTTAGCAGTTTACAAATCATCAGCAGGCCTCAGCTTAAATATAATAAATCATTTGTTCCATCTTTTGGGCAGGATAGCCTCAGAAAAATTCTTAACAAGTTATTACTAGATTTTAAAGACTTTTGCCTTGAGAAAATGAAAGGCTGACCTAGTCTTTTTTTCAAATCAAGTTAAAAAATATACTTTATTAGGAGTTTGAAGAGATTTGGCATGTCAACAAATATACTTAAAAACTTCTATAGTTGTACAGTGGAGAGCATTCTGACAGGCTGCATCACTGTCTGGAATGGAGGGGCTACTGCACAGACCAAAAGAAGCTGCAGAAGGTTGTAAATCTAGTCAACTCCATCTTGGCCACTAGCCTACAAAGTACCCAGGACATCTTTAGGGAGCGGTGTTTGAGAAAGGCAGCGTCCATTATTAAGGATCTCTAGCACCCAGGGCATGACCCCTTCTCACTGTTATCATCAGGTATGAGATACAGAAGCCTGAAGGCACACACTCAGCAATTCAGGAACAGCTTCTTCCCCTCTGCCCATCTGATTCCTAAATGGATATTGAAGCTTTGGACACTACCTCGTTTTTTTTATATACAGTATTTCTGTTTTTGCACATTTTTAAAAATCTATTCGATATACGTAATTGATTTACTCGTTTATTTATTGTTTTATTTTATCATTTTTTTCTCTCTTTGCGAGATTATGTATTGCATTGAACTGCTGCTGCTAAGTTAACGAATTTCACGTCATGTGCCGGTGATAATAAACCTGATTCTGATTCTAATTCAGTTATCAGTAACCAACCACCCTCTGATGACAGAAATATTTCACCTTCCCCTCTAATGGCTTTGACATACTTTCCATGTAGCTGGCAGAATATGAAATACTACACTTGAAAGATATAAAGGAAGCCAATACAACCAATAACCTTAAGAAATGAGCTTGTTTTGAGTACATAAGGATGGTACTATGTATGACGGCTGTTGCAAAGAGTCTGCTCAGGAACTTCTGAGGAGAATGTTTCTATGATTTGCCCAATTCCATTAAAACCACTATCTTCAGAACCTGTTTTGCAGTCTGCTTCAACACTTGCCCACTAACTCCTGTGTACATTTGAAGATTACACTGCCCATACATAAACACTAAAAACACAAAGTGTGAAGTCAGCATTGATCATGATAATCATCCAAGAAACACCCAATTCCTTAATCGTTTCAACTGTATCCAAGTTTGTCTTATAAATGATTTATATATTCAGATAAAAACAATAAAGGCCAAAGTTAATCTATTTCTTGTTTTTCTGCTCAGATTTTCATAAGTAAATTGCCCCTTATTATATAGGTTAGTAGAAGAAAGTGGGGAAATTGATGGGAATGTTGGGAGAATATTCTTGCACCGATGCCATTTTATTATAAGATGGCACAGAGGCCGTTGTGGGCTGGGTGGCTGAGGGGCCTGTTTCCATGCAGCATAATTATATGCATCACAGCCTGTATATCTTCCAACAATACATTTCTCTTTATCCTCTAATACATCTCTCAATTCATTTCAGCAAATTGTTCCACTTCAACTACAATAACTACTAGTCCAACTCCACCTACAGCCTCAAACCTAGAGTTCCCCCCACTGATTTCTCTATACTGCACTCTTCCATTGCTCAATTTATACCCCAGCTACAGACACTGCTACTACATTTTAGAAAGAGGCCATCACAATAATAATCCTTTATCTTGAGAGTCACTAATTCCTCAGGAAACTATAGGCATGGTGGCCTTGCTGAGTCTTCCTCAACTAATGTGATTATATATTACCTGCAAACTACCGGTTTACTACCTGTAAACCAGCAGTCTGTTCTTCTGCAATACCTTAAACACCTTCAATTTTGTAGTTTCTGATGGAACTAACAATTCTGATTTTTTCCCCACTCCTGTCAGGTTTAATGGTCAATACTGTAGAAAATATCCCTCTCCTACTCTATTGTATAATCTGCTAAGCTTTGGTAATTAATTACTTCAAAATGCCCTAATGTGGCTTGGGACCAACTAACACGAATTTAAGAATAGTTCCACACTGAATGAGAGACATTAATAATGCATATTCCAACCACTTCTCTCTGCACATATTATCACTTCATCCTGAACTGTTTAATATTACTACTCACTGCGGTCTCCGATAATGCAGAAAGAGGACAAATGTTCCTCTAGTATAGCAAAATTCTGCTCTGATATTAAGATTTGGTATCAGACAGACTTCTTTAAAACGTATCAAAAACCTGCATTGCCATCTCTTTCTACCAAATTTAAAAGACAATAGACCAGGAGGCACCAAAGTCTTTCTCTGACTTACCTCCCGCTTACCAATAACATTCTCCACCCCACCCCACCCCACCCCAATGGAGTTGGCTGGTAGTAGATCTGGCGGTGGACGGAGATTTCTCAAGTGAGTGCTCAGAAAAGTTAACTCCCCCCCCATTCCTACATCATTTCTGATTTAATTAAGGGAGAAAGTCCATCAGCAGTAGATGCAAGACTGAAAGGATAGTTGATGAAACACCTTTTATAATTATCTTACGTATCACAAGTTCAGGCAGCTCCCTAATGTTGGAACATCTAAACATGAGATAAAATTAGAATACATTTAAACTGAATGCAGGTTAAAATATATAAATCAATATTTCAGTATACAGGTTAACGGCAGATTATATATCACAATCTGCTGGCAATATTTACACCATTGTGAGAGGTGTAGTCTTTCAATGGTTCCATTGAGACCCAGTTAGCTCAATATTATAGGACTTTGAGAGTCTTGGAGTTCCTATATCCCCTCTTAACCAAATATCGCAAAACAAAATGGAACACATGTGGCTCATTAGGTTTCTGTCCCATAGGTTGGCTGTCACATTTGCCCATACTGCAAAAAAAAATAGAGTAATCCGTACCAAATCTGGAGGATATGATAAAGCATTATATATGTGTAATATTATTCTTGAGGTCATAGTTGTGTATGGGGCATGCAAGGGGATAAAAGTAATACCATAAAATAGCTACCCAGAATCTAAACAATTCAACCAAATTTACCAGATTAAATGAATCATAGAACATACTGTGGAGGCAGTCTACTCGACGTCCCTGCTGTACTGGTACTGGGTTCTTCAGCTATTCCACCGCCATCCAAGTACATTGTGACAGCCATCTCCAGATTGTTGCTGCATGCTTCTAATATATGTTTCCCCACACTTTCACTGGCACCTAAATCACAAAATGTTGAAAATTTAATATGACCAAAAATAAATGCAGCTGAATTTCTGAAATATGTAAACATAAGCCACAGCAGTATTCAGTACATCAAGGATATAATTACCACAAAAAAATGAGGAAAGTACAAAATACCATTCTTGTGGCATTAAGAGTTTCACATATGGAATTACCACACAGGAACTGGAAACAGTTGTACTCATCTCAGCATAGAATAATACACCAGGGTAATATGCAGGTGTTTCTACACTATAACTGTCTTCTCCTAGTCCATCTCATCTCAATATCTTTCAGTTCTTCTCCTTCTCAACAGCATTTATAACCATATAAACCATACAACAATTACAGCACGGAAACAGGCCATCTCGGCCCTTCTAGTCTGGGCCAAACCCTTACTCTCACATAGTCCCACCGACCTGCGCTCAGCCCATAACCCTCCATTCTTTTCCTGTCCATATAGCTGTCCAATTTAATTTTAAATGACAACATCGAACCTGTCTCAACCACTTCTACTGGAAGCTTGTTCCACACAGCTACCACCCTCTGAGTGAAGAAGTTCCCCCTCATGTTACTCCTAAACTTTTGTCCTTTAACTCTCAACTCATGTCCTCTTGTCTGAATCTCCCCTACTCTCAATGGAAAAAGCCTATCCACGTCAACTCTATCTATCCCCCTCATAATTTTAAATACCTCTATCAAGTCCTCCCTCAATCTTCTACGCTCCAAAGAATAAAGACCCAACTTGTTCAACCTTTCTCTGTAACTTAGGTGATGAAACCCAGGTAACATTTTAGTAAATCTTCTCTGTACTCTCTCTATTTTGTTGACATCTTTCCTATAATTCGGTGACCAGAACTGTACACAATACTCCAAATTTGGCCTTACCAATGCCTTGTCCCAAGTCCTATACTCAATGCTCTGATTTATAAAGGCCAGCATACCAAAAGCTTTCTTCACCATCCTATCCACATGAGATTCCACCTTCAGGGAACTATGCACCATTATTTCTAGATCCCTCTGTTCTAGCGCATTCTTCAGTGCCCTACCATTTACCATGTATGTCCTATTTTGATTAGTCCTACAAAAATATAGCACCTCACATTTATCAGCATTAAACTCCATCTGCCATCTCTCAGCCCACTCTTCTAACTGGCATAAATCTCTCTTCAAGCTTTGAAAACCTACTTCATTATCCACAACGCCACCTATCTTAGTATCATCTGCATACTTACCCATCCAATTTACCACGCTATCATCCAGATCATTAATGTAGTTGACAAACAACATTGGGCCCAGTACAGATCCCTGAGGCACACCATTAGACACTGGCCTCCAACCTGACAAACAGTTATCTACCACTACTCTCTGGTGTCTCCCATCTAGCCACTGCTGATTCCATTTTATTACTTCAATAATAATACCTAACGATTGAACCTTCCTAACCAACCTTCCGTGTGGAACCTCGTCAAGGGCCTTACTGAAGTCCATACAGACAACATCCACTGCTTTACCCCGTCAACTTTCCTAGTAACCTTTCAAAAAATTCAGTAAGATTTGTCAAACATGACCTTCCATGCACAAATCCATGTTGACTGTTCCTAATCAGACCCTGTCTATCCAGATAATTATATATACCATCTCTAAGAATACTTTCCATCAATTTACCCACCACTGACATCAAACTCACAGGCCGATAATTGCTAGGTTAGAATCTCTTAGAATCCATTTACATGCCAGTCAATGCACAGTTCAGTGCAAGTCAATTGTGTCACTTAACATTTACTGTACGTTAGTTGTACAGTCAGGGAGCCATTCCTCAACACTGCAACAAAAGAGGTATGTTTTGGATGTCTGGAGATTGTGCTGAGCAGCTTTTGACAAGTCACCTATATTCAATATTCACAGAGACGCTTAAACATGAGAAAATCTGCAGATACTGGAAATCCAAGCAACACACACAAGATGCTGGAGGAACCCAGCAGGCCAGGCAGCATCTATCAGTCCTGATGAAGGGTTTCAGTCCAAAACATCGGCTGTTTACTCCTTTCCATACTTGGGATGCAGTACTATGAAAATTATGTAATGTTGCAATGTTACTTGTCTATATTCAAAATGTTAAAGTAGGCAATCATAGCCATTGAAACTGTAGTTACTCTTTTATTATAGTCTCTGTATTTATAATGTTTACAACATTGTGTGAGGAGACTAGAACTAGTTTCCTCTCCTGAAGACCTGTTGCATTGAGTTTTCCATCTCCTAGTTACAGCTTCTGTGTAACTCAATTTAGCCACAACATTTGGGGGTTTACCTGGGATAGATTCGTGACTCACTAGATGGCCAGTGGGCATACTTATTCAGGAGAATGTAGAGTAGTGGTCACCAACCTTTATAAGCCCAAGATCCCCTACCTCGACCTTAGTGAAAGGCAAGATCTACCTACTAAATCATTTAGAGAAGAAACAGCTCAGATTGTACTTCCAATTTGAGGCCTTTTATTTGGGCTAATTGTATTTGAATTAAATAAACTACTTTCGTCAAACTTTCAAATTAATTCAGACAAGAAAACACTGTAACTAGCATATTAAACAGGCCATAGCTGTGTTTCTTTAAGAATATTACAATACTTCACACCTTTAATTCTAAGTTTTATTATTTAATTTTATCTCAACATGAAAAATAAATGAATAAAAATTGACTGTTGCACTCGGTGTAGTGACTGGGGCTGAATACTCTTCTGCTAGTTCCCTGAAATTTCGCTTATAACTACAGCCAGTCTGAGACAGTCTGTGAGGTGTAGGGTTGCCAACTGTCCCGTATTTCCCCTGCTAAGGTAGAGCGTTCCTATGAAACCTTTTGTGCTGAAATGCTTTACGTCGAAGTAATTACCATTAATTTACATGGAAAAATTTTTGAGCATTCCCAGAAACCTACTAAATCATACCAAATAACACATAAAACCTAAAATAACACTAACATATAGTAAAAGCAGGAATTCTATGATAAATACACAGACTATATAAAGTAGAAATAATGAAGGTTAAACCAAAACTGATTCGTGGGGTAAAAAATCGGCACATATGTGCATGCACACACAGGTGCCCGCGCAAGGCTTCATGGTCATGGTAGTCTTTCTCGGTGTAAACACAAATGCCCCCGGATTTGACTGCTACATTTGTCCCTTATTTGAGAGTGAGAAAGTTGGCAACCCTAGTTAGGTGTCTGTCGGTAAGTCAGCTCCTGTACTTAGATTTAATAATTTTCATCTGTGAAAATGCAATTTCACATAGATAAATTGACCCGAAGCAGGCACTGACTTTTAGTGGTATAAAACTAACGCACACACCACGCATTGCTGGGGCCCCATCAGTAGTAATTGCCACCAGTTTATGAATGGGGATGTCATTTTCACGGACATATTTTTTTGAACTCATTGTAAATATCCTCACCTCTCGTTCTCTCCTTTAATTGCAAAAGAGTGAAGAAGTCCTCCTTTGTTGTAAAATCCTGGAAAGCCATTCTGACAAATACAACAAGCTGAGCTGTCTGCATTACATCCAGGGATTCATCGAACTGTAGTGAAAAATATCCACATCCTCGGACAATGACTCTACCCTTCTGGATAGGGTCTACCCTTCTAGATTCTGGATTAGTTCCTGAGGATTGGAGGGTGACTAATGTAACCCCACTTTTTAAAAAAGGAGAGAGAGAGAAACCAGGGAATTATAGACCGGTAAGCCTGACATCTGTGGTGGGGAAAATGTTGGAGTCAGTTATCAAAGATGTGATAACAGCACATTTAGAAAGCGGTGAAATCATCGGATAAAGTCAGCATGGATTTGTGAAAGGAAACGAATCTCAGAATTTTTTGAGGATGTAACGAGCAGAGTGGATAAGGGAGAACCAGTGGATGTGGTATATTTGGATTTTCAAAAGCTTTTGACAAGGTCCCACACAGGAGATTAGTGTGCAAACTTAAAGCACACGGTATTGGGGGTATGGTATTGATGTGGATAGAGAATTGGTTGGCAGACAGGAAGCAAAGAGTGGGAATAAACGGGACCTTTTCGGAATGGCAGGCAGTGACTAGTGGGGTACCACAAGGCTCAGTGCTGGGACCCCAGTTGTTTACAATATATATTAATACCTTAGACAAGGGAATTAAATGCAGCATCTCCAAGTTTGCAGATGGCACGAAGCTGGGCGGCAGTGTTAGCTGTGAGGAGGATGCTAAGAGGATGCAGGGTGACTTGAATAGGTTAGATGAGTGGGCAAATTCATGGCAGATGCAATTTAATGTGGATAAATGTGAGGTTATCCACTTTGGTGGCAAGATCAGGAAAACAGATTATTATCTGAATGGTGGTCAATTAGGAAAAGGGGAGGTGCAACGAGACCTAGGTGTCATTGTACACCAGTCATTGAAAGTTGGCATGCAGGTACAGCAGGCGGTGAAAAAGGCGAATGGTATGCTGGCATTCATAGCAAGAGGATTTGAGTATAGGAACAGGGAGGTACTAGTGCAGTTGTAAAAGGCCTTGGTGAGACCATACCTAGAGTATTCTGTGCAGTTTTGGTCCCCTAATCTGAGGAAAGACATTCTTGCCATAGAGGGGGTACAGAGAAGGTTCACCAAATTGATTCCTGGGATGGCGACTTTTCATATGATGAAAGACTGGATCGACTAGGCTTATACTCTCTGGAATTTGGAAGGTTGAGGGGGGATCTGATTGATACGTATAAAATTCTAAAGGGATTGGACAGGCTAGATTGTTCCTGATGTTGGGGAAGTCCAGAACGAGGGGTCACAGTTTGAGGATAAAGGGGAAGCCTTTTAGGACCGAGATGAGGAAAAACTTCTTCACACAGAGAGTGGTGAATCTGTGGAATTCTCTGCCACAGGAAACAGTTGAGGCCAGTTCACTGGCTATATTTAAGAGGGAGTTAGATAAGGCCCTTGTGGCTAAAGGGATCGGGGGTATGGAGA
Organism: Mobula birostris; assembly: GCF_030028105.1. Taxonomy (NCBI): domain Eukaryota; kingdom Metazoa; phylum Chordata; class Chondrichthyes; order Myliobatiformes; family Myliobatidae; genus Mobula; species Mobula birostris. The sequence goes on from NC_092373.1 coordinate 92,380,047, forward strand.
GAAGACAGGTATAGAGTTCTGAGTTGGATGATCAGCCATGATCGTACTAAATGGCGGTGCAGGTTCGAAGGGCCGAATGGCTTACACCTGCACCTATTTTCTAAGTTTCTACCCTCCTTGTCACTGTTGCAGAGCCAAGCGGTATATTATGTATTGCGGTTGTGATGCTGTTCTTGTTTGTAAAGTCATTAAAAACAGTCTCTGTGGTAATGGCCATTGCTCCCTTGAATAAATCGCCATCTGTAAAAGGCTTCTTGTGTTCAGCCAAAAGGTGACTTACACGAAATGATGCTTCAATAGCAGTCTTATTTTGAGCAGCATGTTTTGTGGAAAACGATTGCTGGGCCTTCAACCCGATCTCAGCTCCTCAACTTTCCAGGCACAAATTGCGCTCTTGGGGCGGGGGGGGAGAGATAGGTGTCTTTAAATTCCTGGTGGTTGGGGTTGTGGTGCCGCTCCAAATTCCCTCTTTTAGTCAGTGCTTGTGTTTGGTGGCACAACATACACCAAGGTAAATAGAAATTCCTCTTCCCACTCTGGATGGAATTTGTACATTTTTGCCTTCTTTCGTGGAGCCTCCGCTATGCTATCAGGATATCACAAGCAATTGCTGATTGCGTCGCCTCTGATCTAGGCCGACATTTACGTGCTGGGCGGCACCTAATTATCTTGCTTATTTCGGCTTTTTTTCTTAAAGATGTGCTGTATGCATCCCAACTACCGCTGCACCACTGCATGCTTCACGGCCCAGTGGTTGGGGACCACTGCCGTATATTGATGTTTGCGACGGTCTGTACTCTTATCGAATCTGATTGGTCACTTTGATGCAGCACAGGCTACGCTGAAAATGCGGTGTATGGCGGGGGAACTACACACATGTGAACTGGGCAGAAAGAACGGAACTAAACCCCCGCAACCCAGAAACAATCTCTCTTTACAATGAGTTTTGTAGTGAAAATATTGCTGTATTACCATTATCCTAATTAGTATTACTTACTTTTATAATGCTCACATTACAACAGTATTTGTGTATTTATTTTTGATTTTTTTTTCGGATCTACCAGGAAAGTCTCAAAGATCGACCAGTCGATCGCGATCGATGGGTTGGCGACCCCTAATGTAGAACATTCCACTTGTTTATACAAGAGTATGTTTGTGTGTATGCGGCAGAAAACCTTTGCAATGGCTCAAAGGGGAGAACTCATGAATGCACATTTTTATCCTTTTCTCTTCTTTGCCTTGTACTTGGGACTGGAAATAATATAGAAATACTTGCAAGAGGTGTTGGCGCGTGGCCAAATAATTAAGGTGTTGGTCTAGTGATCTGAAGGTTGCTAGTTCGAGCCACAGCTGAGGCAGCGTGTTGTGTCCTTGAGCAAGGCACTCAACCACACATTGCTCTGCGATGACACCGGTGCCAAGATGTATCAGCCCTAGTGCCCTTCCCTTGGACAACACTGGTGTCGTGGAGAGGGGAGACTTGCAGCATGGGCAACTGCCGGTCTTCCATACAACCTTGCCCAGGCCTGCGCCCTGGAAACCTTCCAAGGCGCGAATCCATGGTCTCACGAGACTAGCAGATGCCGAGATACTTGCAAGAGAGTGATAAGTGGCAGGCACAGCAAGTATAATAGCAGTATACAGAAGTGTTAGGTGGGATGCAAATAGAGCAGGAAAGATACAAGGAACAATTAGAACACATGCAAAGAGAAAGACAGGAGCAAGAAAGAGGAACTACAACAACGAAGGACCTGGATAGGCTGAGAGATAAATGGAGAAAGGTCCAGCAGGTGATTGCTTACTAGGTAGCAGTCATGGGAATACCCAAAGAGGAAGGTTATGAAGAAGACTGGGAGATACTGGTCCAGGAAGTTGAAAGGCAGGAACATGCCAGCAAAAAGATAATACCCGGTATAATACCCGGTATGATTGAACTTCATTAGAATACATCCTGAAAACTTACAGATATTGGTTAAAGCAAAATGTCCGAGGAACATATGGGACAGTATGGCCCAGAATTGTTGGATGGTACATGAGTACTATCACTAGTAGTGCCTGTAATGTGGAGAGATATCACTACTTTAAGGGGTGAGTAAGGCAGTGGCTTGGGGAAGATGAGAGTAACTGGGGACTGATAATGTTAGTAGTTCAGAAAGCTGATGAACCTGTCATGGATTATGGACAGCAGAAATACTGGGCTTATGAAGAATAAACAGGAGGAACTGTCACGGGTCCAGCATACAAGTGCCATTACAAAGAAAGCATGGCATCATCTCTACTTTCTTATAAGTTTGCGTAGATTCACCACATCATCTAAAACTTTGCCCAACTTCTATTGATGTGCAGTGGAGAGTATAATGACTGCTTGCATCATGGCCTGGTATGGAAACACCAATGTCCTTGAACATAAAAGCCTACAAAAAGTAGTGAATACAGCCGAGTCCATCACAGGTAAAGCCCGTCCCACCACTGAGCACATCTACATGAAGTTCTATCACAGGACAGCAGCATCTATCATAAAGAACCTCCATCACTCAAGGTATGCTTTCTTCGCTCTGCTGCCATCAGGGAGGAGGTACAGGAGCCTCAGAGCCCAGACCACTAGGCTCACAAACAGTTATTACCCCTCGACCATCATGCTCTTGAACCAGAGGGGATAACTTCACGCAATTTCACTCGCCCAAACACTGAACTGAACACAACCTATGGACTCACTTTCAGTAACTCTTCGTCTCATGTTCTAGATGTTAATTGCCTATTCATTCGTTATAATTTTTATCTTTTTGTATTTACACGGTTTGTCATCTTTTGCACATTGGTTGGTTGTCCATCTTGTTATGTACAGTCTTTCATTGATTCCATTGTTTCTCTGTCTTTATTGTGAATGCCCGCAAGAAAATAGGGGAGAAGATGGCGCGACGCAGCGCACGCAGCCGTTCTGGAATGATATCGTATTTGTTAAATTGGTACCGTGCACATTCCTGATTTGACGGAGACAGACATGAGAAGCACGGACGAACATCTGGAGAAACTTCTGAAATGCTTGCTTCGTTGCCGTTGCTACTGTGCGAACAAGAATCTCTGGAGTGGAAGGCCCCAAATCCTCGGCTTTGCTTATTGCCTGTTGCCGGGGCCAGGGTCGAAGCGCTCGGCAGAGGTGGTGCTCGGTGTCGAAGGGTTGGTCGGAGGCTCAAAGTTTTCGGATGGACTCAAGAGTCGGCTGTGGTCAGGTGCTTCCAGGGTGCTGCATCGGCAAGTTTGCGGTGCTGGAAGCTCATGGCAGGAAGAGAGTTTCTCTTCCTTCTACCGTCTGTGTGAGATGATAGGACTTTGAGACTTTTTTTTACCGTGCCCATGGTCTGTTCTTTATCAAATTATGGTATTGCTTTGCACTGTTGTAACTATATGTTATAATTATGTGTTTTTTCTCAGTTTTTTTAGTCTTGGTTTGTCTTGTGTTTCTGTGATATCATTCTGGAGGAACATTGTATCATTTCTTAATGCATGCGTTACTAAATGACAATAAAAGAGGACTACAGGTCCTCATAATCTAATCTAATCTTAGGGTTGCATATAGGCTCCTTAGGGTTGAGTATGTGACATGAGAATAGGTTGAGTGAACTTGGCCTTTTCTCCTTTGAGCGACATAGAATGAGAGGTGTCCTGATAGAGGTATACAAGATAATGAGAGGCATTGATCGTGTGGATAGTCACAGGCTTTTTCCCAGGGCTGAAATGGCTAACATGAGAGGACACATTTTTAAGGTGTTTGGAAGTAGGTACAGAGGAGATGTCAAGGATAAGTTGTTTTTTTTTTTACGCAGAGTGGTGAGTGCGTGGAATGGGCTGCTGGCGACAGTGGTGGAGGCTAATACAATAGCGTCTTTTAAGAGACTCCTGGATAGGTACATGGAGTTTAGAAAGGTCTATGGGTAACCTGAGGTAATTTCTAAAGTACACATTCGGCACAGCATTGTGGGTTGAAGGCCTTTATTGTGCTGTAGGTTTTCTATGTTTCTATAGAGTGACATATATGTAACTTTGATAATAAATGTACTTTGACCAGCAGTGGGATCAACCTACCACATAGCAGTATCATGAGCTAGGAAGAAAGACTTAAGGAGAGGGAAAAGAGGCAGCTGTAGTGTATGTAGCTGCTACAAGGACACAGAGGACTTGCTTTGTACATTAATTAGTAAACAGGGCACCTTGTTAGGGACTGTTGCAACAGACACAGAATGGTAAAATAGATAGTGCATTACAGTTGTGTTCACTCAGATCATAGTTCAAGGCAGTGTCCCAATAAGGAATAAACTGTGATAGTCACCCACCAAAACAGACCTGTCCTGAACTGTGCATTAATTGGCAAGGATACAATTTTAACAATGCGTTAATACAGGAAAATGGCCACCTAATCACCTGTTCACTTGTGCTCTTCCTCTTCCCCCAATCCTTTCATTTTGCCTTCTGCCCTCTTTCTTTCCAGTCCTAATTAAGATGTAAGCCCAAAACATTGACTGTTCATTATCAGTAGGATAGACAGCAACATTGCACCACAATTATTTACAACACTGGTGCTCCACAAGGTTGAGTCCTCAGACCCCTACTCTACTCCCTGTACACTGTTGACCAGATAGTTAGATTCAGCTTAACACCATCTACAACTTTGCAGATGGTACACAGTAGCAGGCCGTGTCTCAAATAATGATGAGTCAGAGTACAGGATGGAGAAAGAGTAATTAGCAATGTAGTGCCATGACAACAACCTTTCCCTCAAGATCAGCAAAATGAAAGAGCTGGTCACTGAACACACACAAAAGGCCAGAGGAACACAGCAGGCAAGAACAGCATCTTTGGAGAATAAGTAGCCAAGGTTTCAGGTTGAGATCCATAATCGGGGCTGGAAAGAAAGGGTGCAGAAGCCAGGATGAGTTCAGGAAAGGGGATGGTGCACATACTCCCGTCTTCATTAATGGTGAAGAGGTCGATACTGCTAAAAGCTTCAAATTCACAGTTCAAAACTTCAAAGTTCAAAGTAAATTTAATATCAAAGTACATACAGTACTGTGCCAAAGTCTTAGGCACACATACATAGTTAGGAAGCCTAAGACTTTTGCACAGTATGATAATAATTTTATATATTGCACTGTACTACTGCCAAAAGTGGGGAATCACGGCTGGGAAAGGAGAAAGAGAGGGGACAGAGCGGGAAGCCTCTGTAATGATCAATAAACCAATTGTTTGGAGTCAAATGACTTTGCCTGGTGTCTCAGGGCTGGGTGTGTCTGCACCAACGCCACCCAAAGCTGTGGCACTCCTTCTCTGCCACATGTCCCACACCTCTCCTACGGCAATCCACCCTTGCCACTCCTTTGCTCCCGCCAGATTTACAAACTCGCTCTCCACTCTGTATTAACAAATACAGTACTATGCAAAAGTCTTAGGCAGTCTGTATATGCCCAAGACTTTTGAGCAGTACTATATATGTCTCCATATACAACCCTGAGATTTATTTTCCTGCAGGTATACTCAATAAGTCCAATAACCATCATAGAATCAATGAAAGATCCCACCACCAGGGTGGACAACGAGTGTGCAAAAGACACCAAACTGGGCAAATACAAAATAAAGAAATAATAATAATAATAATAATATAAAGAATTAGGCAATAGATACTGAGAACATGAAATGAAGAGCCCTTGAAAGTGAGCACATACTGGAAGCAATTCGGTGATGGGGCAAGTGAAGATGAGTGTAGTTATCCCCTCTGGTTCAGGAGCCTGATGGTTGAGGGGTAATAAAGTTTTAGATAACAGTTCAAATCTTTGCAAACTCCTCAAGAAATAGAGGCACCGCCATATTTTCTTTGTAATTGCACTTGCGTGCTGGGTCCTTTGAAATGATAACACTGAGGAATTTGAAATTGCTCACCTTCTCCACTTCTGATCTCTTGATGAGGACTGGCTCATGGTCCCTAGTTTTCTTCTCCTGAAATCAATAATCGGTTCCTTAGTGTTGCTGACATTGAGTAAGAGGTTAAATTCCAAGAAGGGAACATCATCAATAGCTTGTCCTGGTCCAACTACGCTGATGCAAAAGCCAAGAAAGCTCACCAGCACCTCTATTTCCTGAGCACTTACTGGAATAAAGTATATGAATTTTGTGCCATTAACTAAAAAAATCCAGAAGAAATGTGCTGTTGATGCCGAGTCTAATGGAAATTGTCTTATGAATGATGTTGAAAAGACACAGAATAAGATTCAGAAAAAGTCAGGAAATTTAAAAAACTGGCTGGACGCTAGCAGTATTAATAAAGCTAAGAAAGCTTAAGCACGCTGAACTAGGAAGTCAAATAAACAAAACTAAATGTGAATGTGCCAAGTTAGAGATTCAAGTGTGTCAACTAAATGAGAACATGGTAAATTGACTGAGCAAGTTAATAATTTAACTCATCAACTGGGGGCAAAGGAAGAATGTGGAACATGTTGAAGTAACAGTATGATAGAGACAGTAAAACTTCGAACAAACAAATCTCCTTGTTAACTAAACGAGTGAGAGTGCATCAAGATAAATGTAGCCGTATCGAAATGCACTGTTCAGAGTTGCAGAACAGACTGGAACTAAGCTGCAACTCACAGCAGGAGCCTTTGGTGGGCATTTCTGCCAACCCAACGGACAGTGTTAACAGTGATGCCACTTACATTGGAATGCAGCCAACACAGACATAGTGGCACCTTAGGAACTCCTAGGAAATGTAAAATGGATATAACACTGACTCAACAGAGACCTCAGGTAACTTAAGTGATGATCACTGTGGTGAGGTAACTGGTCTGGCAACCATGTCACGACTTACCCCAGCAAATAAGGCAGTTGACATGTCAAGTTAAGGATGGTATAGGAGAGGATACACAGAATTTACCACTGGTTGGGATGCAATTAAGAAATAGATGGTTGAGCAAAAAATCAGACGGCATATAAGTTAATTTACTACAGACCCCATTTCCAGAAAAGTTGGGATATTTTCCAAAATGCAATAAAACAAAAATCTGTGATATGTTAATTCACATGAGCCTTTATTTAACTGACAAAAGTACAAAGAAAAGATTTTCAATAGTTTTACTGACCAACTTAATTGTATTTTGTAAATATACACAAATTTAGAATTTGACGGCTACAACACACTCAACAAAAGTTGGGACAGAGTTAAAATAAGATTGAAAAGTGCACAGAATATTCAAGTAACACTGGTTTGGAAGACTCCACATTAAGCAGGCTAATTGGTAGCAGGTGAGGTAGCGTGACTGGGTATAAAAGTAGCGTCCATCAAAGGCTCAGTCTTTGCAAGCAAGGATGGGTCGTGGCTCACCCCTTTGTGCCAAAATTTATGAGAGAATTGTTAGTCAGTTCAAAAGGAACATTTCTCAATGCAATGTTGCAGAGAATTTAGGTCTTTCAACATCTACAGTACATAATATTGTGAAAAGATTCAGAGAATTCAGAGACATCTCAGTGCGTAAAGGGCAAGGTCGGAAACCACTGTTGAATGCGCGTGATCTTCGAGCCCTCAGGCGGTACTGCCTAAGAAACCGTCATGCTACTGTGACAATTGTAGCCACCTGGGCTCGGGAGTACTTCGGAAAACCATTGTCACTCAACACAGTCCGTCGCTGCATCGAGAAATACAACTTGAAACTGTATTACGCAAGGAGGAAGTCATACATCAACTCTATGCAGAAACGCCGGTGAGTTCTCTGGGCCCGAGCTCATCTCAGGTGGACCGAAAGACTGTGGAACCGTGTGCTGTGGTCAGATGAGTCCACATTTCAGCTAGTTTTCATAAAAAACGGGCGTCGAGTTCTCCGTACCAAAGATGAGAACGACCATCCAGATTGTTATCAGCAAAAGGTGCAAAAGCCAGCATCTGTGATGGTATGGAGGTGCATCAGTGCCCACGGCATGGGTGAGTTGCATGTATGTGAAGATACCATTGACTCTGAGGCACATATTAGGATTTTAGAGAGACATATGCTGCCATCAAGGCAACGTCTCTTCCTGGGATGTCCATGCTTATTTCAGCAGGACAATGCCAGACCACATTCTGCACGGGATACAACAGTGTGGCTTTGTAGACACAGAGTGTGTGTGCTTGACTGGCCTGCTGCCAGTCCAGATCTATCTCCTATTGAAAATGTATGGCGCATCATGAAGAGGAGAATCAGACAACGGAGACCACGGACTGTTGAGCAGCTGAAGTCTTATATCAAGCAAGAATGGACAAAATTTCCATTTGCAAATCTACTACAATTAGTATCCTCAGTTCCAAAACGATTAAAAAGTGTTATTAAAAGGAAAGGTGATGTAACACAATGGCAAACATGCCTCTGTCCCAACTTTTGTTGAGTGTGTTACAGCCATCAAATTCTAAATTTGTGTATGTTTACAAAATACAATTAAGTTGGTCAATAAAACTATTGAAAATCTTTTCTTTGTACTTTTGTCAGTTAAATAAAGGTTCACATGAATTAACATATCACAGATGTTTGTTTTTATTGCATTTTGGAAAATATCCCAACTTTTCTGGAAATGGGGTTTGTAGTTGGAAATGAACATGTTGAATTCTTACTGGATACAGGAGGGGAGCTAACATGCATAACCAATATTATTGTCCAAAAACGCAACATACCATTGACTAACATCCATAAATATGCATATGGTGTTGGAGGACAGAGAATTTAACTAATCAAAAGCAAACCAGTTGACCAATTGGTCCTCATCTACAGAAATTACAGTCCTGGGTGGGAAAAATCCTACAACCTCTTCTTGGAATGGATGTCCTATTGATTTTAAACTCCACTCTTGAATTCCTGGAGGAAAAATTATGTGGAATCTTATGTGGTTGGAAAAATCTGAATTAACCAGTCATCCCATATGGTCACAAGACAAAAATGACTGTGGCCTGCTGGAAGTAGATCCTGTTATTTTACTGGAAAGATGCCACCTAGTACCAAGCATAACATCGATAAAAGGCATCATACCTATTGTCAGTCAGCTATAGGAGTGAGAAATTCTTGTCAAGACATAATTCATCAATCAGTCCAGTCTGGCCTGTCAAGAAGGCAAATGGCACTTGGAGACTGACAGCGGATACAGGATTGCCAATTGATGTTAACCTTTCTGGTAGCAGATCTACCAACTACCTTCAACACCCTGAACCCATCATATAAGTGGTTTACAGTTATTCATATAGCCAATAGTTTCTGGTTGGTACCACTGGCGCCTGAATGTCAACTGAGGTAGGCTTTTACAGTTGATAATCAACAATATCAGTAGAAAAAGCTACCACAGGGACTCCACAGAGCCTTGAGACAACATCTAAGGGGCTTTCCAAGTACTGACTATCACACAATATGTGGATGATACAATGTAGCCACAGGCGGCTGTGGAGGCCAAATCATTGGGTATATTTAAGGCAGATGTTGGTAGATTCTTGATAAGCTGGGACATGAAGGGGTACGGGAAGAAGGCAGGAGATTGGGGCTGAGAGGGAAAATGGATCAGCCAGGATGAAATGGCAGGAAAGATTCAATGGGCCAAACAGCTTAATTCTGCTCCTATATCTGAAGTCTTATATCCTGATTGCCTCCAAGCATGAACGTGATGTACTTTATTTGCTTGATTATCTAGCCTTTAAGGGACACAAAGCAAGTTTGGACAAGGCACAACTGCAACAAGAGGAAGTGATTTATTTGGGACAGAAAATTTCCCAAGGCAAATGAGAAATCACTGAAGATCATGCAAAGGGCATTACATCAGCAAAACCACCTAGAACAGTCTAGCAACTTCTGGGTTTGTGCAACTACAAGAGCACAGGTTGATTCGTATACTGAAATTGCTCAACCCCTCACTAGTCTGCTGAAAGACAGCAAGCGCTCTGATGACCCTGTGACTCTTAATGAAGAACAGATAAAAGCTTTTCAAATTTTAAATACTTTATTAAGTACTGCACTGCATTAGGAATCGCTGATAAGGAAAGACCATTGACTCTGTATGTCAAACAGAAGCGTGGCTGTATGACAGCAGCTTTGACTCAAGAACATGGAGAACAGCATCCTGTTGGTTAGTACTCTGCTAAATTGGAAAATGTAGCATTAGAGTGGAGGTCATGTCTACCAGCAGTGCAAGTAACCTACCTGGCAGTCATGGCTGTTTCTAACATTGTGCTGGATCAGACTCTGAATGTTCAATGTCTACATTCAGTGCATACTCTACTGACTATGAACAGGGCCTCTCTAGTGATAGATACTCAGAGGTCCAAGTGGTCCATTGTTCTTGAGACACCTAATATCATCATTCAACAAGAGCAGTGAATCCAGCTACACTGTTATCATTGGACATGGCAGACCGTGATGATTATGGCTGTGCAAGAACAACAACATGCCAAGAAGATGTAAGGAAGTGCCTTTATTGAACCCAGATCTGATTCTGTACACTAATGACTCCTCAACCATTGAGGAAGGAATGCGAATGGCTGGTTGGGCTATTGTCACAGAAGATGAAGGACTCAGGAAACATGGCTCCTGGTATCTCTGCACAACAGGCAGAACTTAAAGCTTTGATTGGAACCTGTAAGCTAGCAGAAGAAAAATGAGCCAATATCTACCCTGATTCTCGATATGCTTTCAGTGTCATTCATGACTTTGGAAAATTATGGCAACAAACAGGATTTCTTACAGCCACGGGAACTCCAATTAAGAACGGTCAACTAATACGAAGACTTACGGAAGCCATACAACTTACCTCAGAAGTTGCAGTATTGAAATGTAAAGGTCACTCCATAAGGATCACAATGGAAAGCCGTGGAATTGCATTCACAAACGAAAATGCAAAAAGGGCAGCATGGGAAGGCATAAAGAAAATAGAAGAAAACCTTAAACTGAAACTATGCAAACAAAGTTGAACTCTGTATCATAAATGAAGATACAAGATAATCAAGAAACACAAAATCAATGCTCAGACCAAGAGAAGTGGCCCTAAATGAAAAATGGTGGGTTGTTAAAACAATGATGGAGTATGGAGATATGGCACTAGACTAGTGGCCCCAATTGAAATTCTTCCTTATTAGGCACAGTAGACACATTTCCTAGGACACACTGGAGTGCAAAAGATGATTGTCAGATTCTCCCAGTGGTGGTGGAATCCAAAGTTCAGGATGCAAGCATGACAAACAGTTGAGAGAAGCATGACATGCCAAAAAACAGGCACTAGATCAGCAGAAAAACCTCAACTAAGCGCTCCTGCCCCACCTGGTTGATTTTCACATCTACAAGTGGACAACATTACTTTAGCAAAGTACCAAGTATATTTAGATGTCCTGGTAATAGTGGATAAATTTTCAAGATGGGTGGAAGCCATCCCAGCAAGAAAAGCTATTGCCACACACAGCCAAAACTCTGATTAAAGATTAAGGACTATATTCCTACATGAGGTTTGCCATGTCACATTGACTCTGACCAAAGAACACATCTCACTGGAAATGTTTGTCAAGGATTATGTTGACTGATGAACATTGAATGGTCTTTTCATTGTACACATCATCCAGAGTCATCAAGACAAAAGAATGAATGGCAAATCACTAAACAACAGCTGACTAAGTATCACAAGACCAACAGCTCTTCCTTCGGTTTTATGTAACATCAGGCAACCCTAAGCAAGAAAACAAAACTTGAGTCCACTTGAAGTGGTAACAGAATGACCATGTCACTACTGGAAGCCCTCGATCTCAGAGAGGCTGATATATACAGTATGGCAGAAGGTGTAGCTGATTATTGTGTTAATTTATCCCAAATGGTTCAGCCTGCTTCTCAACAGGTATCTGCAGCTCAGAGTAGTCCATTGGAAGATGGACACGCCCTCTCTTCTCGGTGTGGCAGGACCGACATCTCTCTCCCTTGTTAGTGAGAGAGAGAGAGGCTGGTTGAGATGTCAAAGTGTGGATAGACAGTCATTTTTGATGGACTCTAGATCATGTTCTCTATGGGCTTGCTATTGTTTGCATGCTGGGTGGTGGGAGGGTGTGGCTGATACTTTTGCTGGAGCAAGTGGAGGGAGGGGAAGGGTCGATGCTTTTGCTGCTGCTTGTGCGTGGCGGGGGGCTTTGGGGTTCTAATATTTTTCTGTTATTCATTCTTTGGGTTTTTTCCCCTCTCTGTTTTGTTGATGTCTGCAAAGAGTAAGGATTTCAGGATGTATACTGTATATATTTTCTGAAATTAAACTGAACCATTGAATAATCCAAACTTGTAAAAGTGTGCCTGATGTATCCATTCATGAACTAATGCTATAAATGCTTTGAAGAACATGTATATTTTGTTTGATATTATACAACTGAAGAAGTTTTTGATTACTCTGTAACATGGATACTTCAAGTTTTTCCTGTCTCTGAATGTTCAGACATAATGATTCTAAATGTGTGATTTAGAATCAACGGAATGGTTGATGGGATCAGTTGTTCTTTGTTTTTAATGAAGTATTAATTGACTTAATGAGCTTTTAGCAAGACTGAAGTTGTAGTGTCACTAACATATAACTTGTATTTTTAACCTGTATTTTTCACAATGTGGTGTTAGACTCCACCTACTGGTGGTAAAATGATATAACTTTACATAATGATTTATCACCTTTCACTTTTCATTGGTCAAGTGTTAAACATGCTATACCTGTGTGTCCTCCTATACATAACCCTTATCTCATGTATTTTCCTTAATCTCAGTATAAATGTATGTTTCCGCAAAAAAAATCCCATCTTTGTTCTTAGCTCTTCGATTCTCTAGTTCCTGCTCATCTCCTAGTAGTAACTACGGCCACATGCTCAGTGCCTGTCTTTTTGTTTTAAACTTTCAATAAACAAACATGAAACAACAAGGTTTCAACCTATTCTTGGACTCTGGAAACAACTTGCTGATTAGAAATCACCAGATCCAACAAAGTCTAGCAAGCTTTCACTGCTTTATGCATATAAATGAGGTCACTCTGTGTTATCTAATGTAAATTAGAAACATAGAAAACCTACAGCACAATACAGGCCATTCGGCCCACAGAACTGTGCCGAACATGTCCCTACCTTAGAATTACCTAGGCTTTACCCATAGCCCTCTATTTTTCTAAGCTCCATGTCGCCATCCAGGAGTCTCTTAAAAGACCCTATCGTTTCTGTCTCCACCACCTCCGCCGACAGCCTATTCCATGCACTTACCACTCTCTGCGTAAAAAACTTACCCCTGCCAGACCGAGACCGATCATTATTCAGTTTCATTATGTCCACAAGAAGGAACGAGTTATCCGAGCTGCTCGGAAGAAAGGCATGATCGAATTTCGAGAATTCAAGTTCAGAATTGTTGAAGACTACAGCCAAGACGTACTGAAAAAATAGATGGCTTTTAAACCTCAGATGGCAGAACTCTATCATCAGGGCTATAAAATAGCGCTACTGTTTCCAGCCCGTCTGTGAGTGGTTATGTCGGATAACTCGCGTAGCCTGTTTAAAAATCAGATGGAAGCCCAAAGTTTTCTCGATGATCTGCCTCCCTCTGCGGAGGATTAATGTACCATTTGGTTTTTTTCTCTCGTCTCTGATTGTACAGTTCGAGGTTTGGTTTTCTCGATCTGGCAGTGTAGGTTCGTTTTATATAGTTAAATGATATTAGGCTTTTCTGTTAGTGATCCTGTATACCTTACTCTTAATACCTTTTGGAAGTTATTTAGTTATAAGTTTAATGCTTGTTTTCTTTTTGAAATGTTACTAAAGTATTATATTTTAAAACGATGGATTGTTTTCTTCTTCTCCCCAGAATCCTTGCTGTTCCTCATGTCATTTCCGATCATTTATATATGAAAAATTAATATAGTAACATGATCTAACGTTTGATGTTCTTTGAAATATGAGTAGGAAGGAACTATTCGATGCTTTTAATCGCTTTAAGATTTTTTTTACTGTTATAGCTAGTTTTTACTTTTTTCCATATGGGTGGTGTCTTTTTTTTGATAAACATATTTCTGTTGGGTTGCCTTCCGGAAAGATGGGGTTAGGTTTAGTCTTAGATTTAGCATTGGCCACTGTCTGACTTTTTTCTTGGTTTTTGTGGGAGGCGGGTGGTATTTTTCTTTTTATTCCTTTTTCATTTTTTTTTAAAAATGGGCTGACCAAAAACTACCAAAATGTCTGAAATGTCGTAACTTCTGGCTCCTCTTTGGACCTTTTTCCCTCTTCCAGGGTCATGAGTCTGTACTCTGGTTAACCCTTTACATACTTTATACTCGAGCTCATTATGATGGAAAAGACTATCAATTTAGTTTCTTGGAATACAAATGGTTTAAACCACCTGATTAAACAGAAGAAAATTTTTAAAGTATTCCATAGGATGAATGCTCATATTATTTTTGTACAAGAAACTCATGTCCGGAAAGAGGATAATCAACGTTTCTTTAGATTCTGGAAGGGCCAACAGTACCATGCGAATTCATAGGCTAAAGTAAAAGGCGTTTCTACATTTATGCACTATGAGACGATTTCAGATTCTAATTGCAGATTTTTGTTGACTACTGGCTTGCTATTCAACAAAAATGTTGCTATGCTCAATGTTTATGCCCCAAATGTTGACTGTCCTGATTTTTTTAAGAATCTCCTCACATCTCTTCCTAACTTAAATGACTATATGCTGATTATGGGTGGTGATTTTAATTGTTGTTTAAATCCTTTGATAGATAGATCCAAGTTTAATCAAGCACTTCCATATAAATCGGCTACCCTTATTAACTCTTTTAGACGGACTCTGGAATCTCAGAAATTTGGAGATTCTTAAATCTGAATGACAAAGAGTTCTCATTTTTTTCACAAGTACATCAGCACTATTCAAGAATTGACTACTTTCTTATTGACTCTCGATTAATTCCTTTCGTTACAGGTTGCGAATATGATTCCATTGCTGTTTCTGACCATGCACCGTTGAAATTATTTATTAACTTAAGGGATACATCTACTAATTCTAGACAATGGCGATTTAATACCACTTTGCTTCAAGATTCAGATTTTGTTAGGTTTATTGATGAACAGATTTTTTTTTTCTTTACAGTTTTTCTTTACAACGAATTCCACGGATGATATTTCCAGTGGGACACTCTGGGATACTTTTAAAGCATATATTCGTGGACAAATTATTTCATACACTGCTGGACTAAAAAAGCGAACTAGTAAGGAAATACTTAAACTGGTGGACAAGATTAAAGAAGTTGATAAGAAATATTCTATAGCTCCTAATCAAGAACTTTATAAGCAGAGAGCTGAACTTCAAATGGAACATAATCTCTTATCATCATCTTCGATTGAAAGTCAATTAATCAAAACTAAGAGTCAATTTTATGTACATGGTGATAAAACTGGGCAACTTTTAGCTAATCAATTGAAATCAGCCTCGGTTAAACGACAGATTCTTAAGATTTGTAAACAAGATGGCACTTTGACAGTTGACCATTACGAGATTAATAAATCCTTTCAAGAAACTGAATATTCCAAGATTATCATCTAATGAACGTTCAAAACTAGATGTACCTATTACAGTAGAGGAAATAAAGAATGCTATTTTTTCAATGAACTCAGGTAAAGCACCTGGCCCAGATGGATTTACAGCGGAATTTTAAAAATTTTTCTCAACTACACTAACTCCTTGGCTATGTAGTGTTTTTAGGGATGCGGTGTCAATAGGTAAATTACCACAATCTTTTTATCGAGCTTCTATTTCCCCAATTCTTAAAAAAGATAAGGATCCTACTGAGTGTGCATCTTATAGGCCTATATCTCTGCTGAATGTCGATTCTAAGATTTTTTCTAAAATATTGGCAACGAGACTGGAGAATGTATTACCCCAAATTATTTCTGCTGATCAAACTGGATTTATTAAAAACCGTTACTCTTTTTTTAATATTAGGAGATTAATGAATATTGTTTATACGCCTTCACCCAAGATTCCAGAATGTGTTATTTCATTGGATGCTGAGAAAGCTTTTGATAGAGTTGAATGGATATATTTATTCAATACCTTTGAGAAATTTAATTTTAGTCCGATATTCATTTCCAGGATTAAACTGATATATTTTACCCCTTTGGCCTCGGTATTTACTAACAATCAAAGATCTCCTTTTTTTCATTTATTCCGTGGTACTGGGCAGGGTTGCCCTCTTAGTCCGTTACTATTTGATATTGCCTTGGAACGTCTAGCTATTGCCATTCGTGACTCCCCAAATATATTTGGCATTACCCGTGGAAATGAAACTCATAAATTATCACTATATGCAGATGATCTACTATTATATATTTCTAACCCAGGAAAATCTATTCCGGCAGTATTAACTTTGCTTGCTCAGTTTAGTAGTTTTTCTGGTTATAAATTGAACCTAGGTAAGACTGAACTCTTTCCATTAAGTATGCAGGTTCCCATTTATAGAAACTCTCCATTTAGAGTGATTACTGACTATTTTACTTATTTGGGAGTTAAAATTACTAAGAGACATAAGAATCTATTCAATTTCAACCTTTTACCATTAATTAATCAGGTTAAACAACTGATTACTAAATGGTCCCCTTTGTCTCTATCACTGATTGGCCGTATTAATGCTATTAAAATGATTATTTTACCCAAATTTTTATATTTATTTCAAGCAATAGCGATTTTTATTCCTAAGTCTTTTTCTGATACTATTGACTCTAAAATTCCCTCTTATATATGGCAAAATAGAAATCCCAGATTTAGTAAAAAATACTTACAGAAATCTAAGAAAGAGGGTGGTTTGGCATTGCCTATCCTAAGATTTTACTAGTGGGCAATTAATATTCGATATTTAATATTTTGGACACAAGATTGGAATACAACTCCAAGCCCATATTGGGTGAACCCTGAATTCTATACAAGGGTTTTCTTTAGCTTCCACTTTAGGAACTTCACTGCCTTTTATACTATCTAAATTGAATAAACAAATTTTCAACCCTATAGTTAAACATACATTGCGAATATGGTTTCAATTTCGTAAATTTTTTGGCCTGAATGAATGTACGTTATCAAGCCCTATTATATCTAATTTCTTTTTCCAACCCTCAGTAATGGCTCAAGCCTTTTTGATATGGAAAACGAAAGGTATAATACGTTTTCGTGATGTATTTCTGGATAACTGCTTTACGTCTTTTGAGCAGTTATCTGAGAAATTTGATTTGCCTAGATCCCATTTTTTTTTTTTTTTTTTTTTTTAGGTACCTACAAATAAGAAATGTTTTTAAATACTACGTTGCCTACCTTTCCGACTTCAAATCCTTCTGGCATTTTTGATAAAATTTTAGGTTTTAATCCTTTGCAGAAGGGATTAATAGCAATAACTTATGATATAATTATGAAATTACAGCCAGATATATCTGATAAAATCAAAAATGAATGGGAAAGGGAACTTCAACTGTCCCTACCTATACAGAAATGGGAAAAAAATTTTCAATTAGTTAGTACTTCTTCTATATGTGCTAAACATACATTAATACAATTTAAAGTAGTACACAGAGCTCATATGTCCAAAGATAAACTAGCTCATTTTTAGTCCCATATAAACCCTACTTGTGATAGATGTCACTCTGAAGTGGCTTCTTTAACTCATATGTTTTGGTCCTGTCCTCTTTTGGAAAAATATTGGAAAGACATTTTTGATATTATTTCAACAGTTCTATGCTTCGATTTAAAACCCCATCCTATTACAGCAATCTTTGGATTGCCAATGGTAGAACATAGATCTTTGTCTTCTTTAGCCTGTCAAATGATAGCTTTTGTTACTCTAATGGCGAGAAGATCTATTTTGTTGAACTGGAAGGAAACTAATCCTCCAACTACATTCCAATGGTTTTCTCAAACTATATTAAGTTTAAATTTAGAAAAAATTAGAAGTGATATTTTTGACCCTTCGGTTAAATTTGAAGAAACTTGGAAACCTTTTAAGCAACATTTTCATATGATGTAATCTGAGCTTTCCGAATCTTTTTTCTAACCTTAAATTATATGATGAGAGGAGCGGAGCTAACGACATTACTGAACCTGTCTGATACAAGCTATTGGTCTAGCCCTGATTTGCTTTTTTTTTGGGGGGGGGGGTCTCTTTTTCTTTTGGGTTTTTTTTTGTTGATATATTTTTCTTCTTTTTATTTCTTTTTTTAATGACTAATTTCATTGAGTTTGGAAGTCTTTTATATCTATGTTACTTAAAATTCATTTTATATATGCTGATTAACATTATTCCAATCTCTTTGTACCAACTTTGTTATTGAGTTTATAATTTTGAAGATTAATAAAAAGATTTAAAAAGAAAGAAAAAACTTACCCCTGATATCTCCTCTCTACCTACTTCTAAGCACCTTAAAACTATGCCCTCTCATGCTAGCCATTTTAGCCCTGGGAAAAAGCCTCTGGCTATCCACACAATCAATGCCTCTCATTATCTTGTACACATCTATCAGGTCACCTCTCATCCTCTGTCACTCCAAGGAGAAAAGGCCAAGCTCACTCAACCTATTCTCATAAGGCATGCTCCCCAATCCAGGCAACATCCTTGTAAATCTCCTCTGTATCCTTTCTATGGTTTCCACGTCCTTCCTGTAGTGGGGCGACCAGAATTGAGCACAATACTCCAGTGAGGTCTGACCAGGGTCCCTATATAGCTGCACATTACCTCTCGAGTCTTAAAAACTCAGTCCCACGATTGATGAAGGCCAATGCTCTGTATGCCTTCTTAACCACAGAGTCATCCTGCATAGCAGCTTTGAGTGTCCTATGGACTCAGACCCCAAGACCCCTCTGATCCTCCACACTGCCAAGAATCTCACTATTAATGCTATATTTTACCATCATATCTGACCTACCAAAACAAACCACCTCAGTTATCCAGGTTGAACTCCATCTGCCACTTCTCAGCCCAGTTTTGCATCCTATCAATGTCCCGTTGTAACCTCTGCCAGCCCTCCACACTATCCACAACACCCCTAACCTTTGTGTCATCAGCAAATTTACTGACCCATCCCTCTACTTCCTCATCCAGGTAGTTTATAAAAATCACAGAGTGATTTTTATAATACCAAACTATTTTGTCAAATACATGGATTGACGATCTTTGCACAGATTCAATCCTAAATTTAAACTGAGGAACTTAAATTTAGCTATTAATCTGGCATCTGAAATAGTTTTAGGTATGATAGCTATGAAACTGACAGATTAGCATAATTCTCAGTTAGTCCTGATGAAGGGTCTAAGCCCGAAACGTCGACTGTACCTCTTCCTATAGATGCTGCCTGACCTGTTGCGTTACACCAGCATTTTGTGTGTGTTGCTTGAACTTCCAGCATCTGCAGATTTCCTCATGTTTGCAAGATTAACATAAATACCTATTTGGCTCATTACTATTCAGGAGAGGAAATCTAGAGTTCTTATTCCATGTTAAAGCCAAAAATAATCAACAAATAAGATAGAAGCTCTACAATCCTACATTTTACTGTGCATGGTGGACAATGACAAAACCGAAGAACATCCTGATCCCAACAATTCTAACCTATATTCATGAAAGTCCATGCTGGAGTATTTGTGACCATATTCAGCCAGAAGCATCAAATGGATAATCCATCTCAGCTTTCCCCGAAGATCCACGCCAACATAAAAGTTCAATCGATGTGTTTCAGCACATTACATTAAAAAAATAGTTGAATATATCAACTATGACAAAGTCATTGGGATCAAACAAAATCATGTTATGTTTCTTAACTGCCAAATTGTTCCAGCAGTAACAACACTGGCATCAATCCAATAGGATTGTTTACGTCTTGTTCACAAATTGCAGAACACATGCAATCAAGCTAATTATTGCACTCTTTACTTCAAATCATAGCAAGTCATCTTCAAAGGTCCTATCAAGCAGCACTTGTTCTCCAGTAATTTCTTCACCAAAGCAGAGGATTTTTATCACAAGCTTGGTCCAAACATATTGAAAAACCAAGTTTCAGAATGGCTGCTGTTAACATCAAGACAGTGTTTTGAAACCAAAATCAACAAGCATGAAAGGGAAAACATCCAAAGGTTGGGACATTTCATACAAAGGAAAATGGCCGTGGCTACTGGCCATTTTCAATCACCACAGCCAAACTTCATTGCTGCAGAAGTTCTCCAGGATACTGTTCAAGCTACATTCATTTTCACCAATGATAACCTTTTCATAAGATTAGAAGCAGAGATGTTCACATAATTTGGAAGTCCATTTGAAGCTCCTCAAGAAAAAACATTCACACCATAAAAGTGCCTAGTAATGACCACCTCCAACAAATTTTAACAACTCAGACTGCTGCTTATTTACAAACGTTTGTATATTACCATGGTAGTGCCTACCTCTATCAATATCCTGGAGTCACCAGAAATTCAGTAAGACTAGCTAAAATAGGTACTATAGCTAAAGAATCATGGTAACCCAGAGCAAGTGGTTTGCTTCCTGATACCAGACCACCTTTCCGCCATTAAAATATATAAATCAGGCTCTTAATGGAATACTCTTCATTTGCCTAGATGAGTACAGCTCCAACAATGCAAATGGATAACATTTTCTGAATGAGTAAACTTGCTTGATTGACATCCCATCTACCACCGAAGCACTTTCACTGCCATGAGCATACTACACTTATCTTGTGCTAAAATGTAGCCTAAGCTACCATGACAGCATCTCCTAAATTTGTAAATGTCTGCCAGCAAGGACACGGGTATCAAATGCAACAAATCTGGTCTAAATCCTGAAACTCACTAGAAGGACAGGGGCAGTTCAAGGTAACAGCTCATTGCCAACATCTGGAAACAAATTACATTTAAGTAATAAATGCTTACTTTGTCATGTCTAGATCCTCTAACCCCCAAAAAATAAGCAAAATATATTACCATGTTAGTCAAGCTTTCCGCATAGAAGGACATATATGTACACCCTCCTAACCAAAACTGCACTCAATATTCTTGTGCAGAGTTACCGAGCTCGAGGGCTCAGGGATAGTTACTTGTAGAGAGTAGTACTTACTTACTACCTATTATGACACTGCTGTTCAGGTCAGCAATGAAGGTCCTCCCTCTCTGGTGGTGCTTAAGGCTTCCTTCATTGTATCGGTACCTTCCTCTCGGTTTTCACTACTGTTAGTCATGCAAGTCCCAGGTGGAGACTCAGGAAAACCAACGCACTCAGGTGTAGGATTTTTCATTGCTGTTCCATAACAATTTCGTTCTACCTATCAGGGCTAAACCCCCAAAACTAGAGGATGGTGGACCACTCTACCACTCTTAGTCTGGCCTCTACCCTTTGACCTGTATGGCATGGGTGACGCTACCAAGAGCTAAAGCACAAAGCCCTAACTCCAGCCAACATAGCTTTCTGGGCCACTGAGCCATGCAAATTTCCAAACACAACAACAAAGCTGTGGTCTTCTTGGAGGTTGTGGAGAGTAGGGTAGGATTTAAAAAGTGAGCAAGGCCTGTTTGGGACTTCCTTCAGAGCTTGAGACGACAGCAACAGTTACTTGTGGAGAGTAGCCCTAGGCCAGTAGTGCTCTTCATGCAAGATGTGGTAGATCTGGAAGACCTCTAGTCTTCCTGATTACTACATCTGCGAGAATAATAATCTTGGTGCAGCTCGTACAGACTGTGTTAGAGAACTGGAGCTAGAGCTAGATGACCTATGGCGCATTCAGGAAAATAATGAGGTGATGGATAGTGCTTAGACATTCACAGCTAAGTTGCAGGAGGCAGGTAGCTGGATGACTGTCAGAGGAGGGAAAAGATATAACCTATACAATTGAACTCAAGGGAGACCAATATTCTTGTGGGCAAGTTTGCTTGAGCTGTTGAGGAGGGCTTAGACTAGTCTGGCAGGGGATGAGAACCAGCATGTCAGAGGATAGGGTAGTAGGTGTAAAGGTACATTCAATGGCCACTTTATTAGGTACATCTGCACACCTGGTCATTATTGCAAATATCTAATCAAACAGCAACTCAGTATGTAAAAGCATACAGAAATGGTAAAGAGGTTTAGTTGTTGTTCAGACCAAACATAAGAATGGGGAAGAAATGTGATCCAAGTGATTTTAAGCATGGAATGATTGTTGGTGCCAGACTGGGTAGTTTGAGTATCTCATAAACTGCTGATCTCCTGGGATTTTCACATACAACAGTCTCCAGAGTTTACAGAGAATGGTGCAAAAACAAAAATCATCCAGTCAACAGCAGTTCTGTGGTGAAAACGCCTTGTTAATGAGGGAGTTCAGAGGAGAATGGCCAGACTGGTTCAAGCTGACAGGAAGGCAACAGCAACTCAAATAAGAATTCATGACATCAGTGGTGTGTAGAAGAACATCTCTGAACACACGACACAACAAACCTTGAAGTGGATGGGCTATAGTAGCAAAAAACGACACCAGGTTCTACTCTAGTACCTAATAAAGTGGCCACTGAGTGTAGATAGAATGTGTAGAAAGAGACACTGAGGAGGTACAGGCAGTGAATAGGGCATAATAGCAGTCAGTGGATGGGTTAAAACATGTTTACTTTAACGCAAGAAGTGTGAGGAACAAGGGTGATGAACTCAGATCACGGAGCAGTAAATGGATCTACAACATCGTGGCCCTTACAGAGACTTGGCTGTCACAACAGCAGAAATAGATGCTAGATTTTCTGGAGGTTTAAATATTTCAAGAAAAGGGAGGGAGGTAAAGAGATGCAATGTGAGGTGTGGCACTTCCTTAGGACAACAGGAATTTGTGAGGTGTGCTTAGGAAGGTTCACTAAAGGAGAGGCCATACTGGGTCTGGTACAATGCAATGAACCTGGATAGGTCTCTCTGTGGGTGAGAATTTCAGCGACAGTAACAACTCCCTGACCTTTACCATAGTCTTGGACAGGGATAGGAACAGATGGAATGGGAAAGTATTTAATTGGGGGAGGGTGAATTATGCTGCTATTAGACAGGAATTTGGAACCGTTCATTGGGAACAGATGTACTCAGGGAAATGTATGATCAAAATGTGGAGATTCTTTAGGGAGCACTCACATAAGGTTCTGGATAGGTATATCTCACTGAGGTAGGGAAAAGCTGGACCAGCTGGAAAAATGGGCTGAGAACAGCAGATGGAATTTAACGCAGACAATTGTGCGGTGTTACACTTTGGGAGGACAAACCAGGATAGGACTTACATTGTGAGCAGTAAGACACTGAAGGGTGCAGTTGAACAGAGGGCTCTAGGAATACAATTTCCTTGAAAGTGGTGTCACAGGTAATTACAGCTTTTGGCACGTTGACCTTCATAAATCAGAACATTTAGTACAGAAGTTGCATAAGACGTTGGTAAGGCCTAACTTGGAGTATTGTGTGCAGTTCTGGTCACCTATGTACAGGAAAGATATCAATAAGATTGAAAGTGCAAACAAAATTTACAAGGATGTTGTCAGGACTTGAGGACCTGAGTTCTAGGGAAGGTTGAATAGGGTAGAACTTGATTCCCTAGATGGTAGGAGAATGAGGGGAGATTTGAAAGAAATATACAAAATTATGAGGGGAAGAGATAGGGTAAATGCAAGCAGGCTTTTCCACTGAGGTTGGGTGAGACTAGAACTAGAGGTCATGGATTAAGGGTGAAAGATGAAATGTTTAAGGGGAACACGGGGAGGTGACAGTTCGTGTAGGGGAATACTTTGCATCCAGTGATCACAATGCCATTAGTTTCAAAGTAAATAAGCAAAGAGATAGGTCTGAAATTCTAAATTGGAAAGAGGCCAATTTTGATGGCATCAGAAATGATGTGGCAAGTGTGGATTGGGACAGACAAGAGAAAATCTCAGGTGTTGGAAATCTAAGCAACACACACATAAAATGCTGAAGGAACTGAGCAGGCCGAGCAGTATCTAGGGAAAAGAGTATAGTCGACGTTTCGGGCCGAGATCCTTCATCAGGGCAGCCCTACAGGGGCCCTAGCAGAGATATGCAAAACATCCCTAGTGACAGGAGAGGCACCAGAGAATTGGGGCATCGATTATGTTGTTCTGCTGATTTAAAAAAAGCTCTAAACAGAAACCAGGAACTATAGGCCAGTGAGTCAGACATCAGTTGCAGGAAAGTTATCAGAAGCTATTCCAAGGGACCAGGTATACAAGAATTTGGATAGATATGGACTGATTAAGAATAGTCAGCATAGCTTCATGCATGGTAGGTCATGTCTAAGCAATTTTAAGAGTTTTCAAGGAAGTTACGAAGAAAGTGGATGAAGGCAAGGCAGTGGATGTTGCCTACATGGATTTTAGTAAGGCATTTGACGAGTTCCCCCAAGGGAGGCTGTTCGAGAAGGCTCAGCCGCTCAGCATTCAGGAGGAAATAGTAAATTGGATTAGACATTGACTTTGTGGAAGAAACCACAGTATTGTAGTAGAGGGTTGCCCCTCTGTCTAGTGGTGTACCGCAGGGATCATTGCTGGGTCCTTTGGTGTTTCTTACAGCGGCACTCTTTGTAGATCTGCACAATGGTGGGGTATTCACTACTTTTTGTAGGCTTTTCCTTTACTGGACATTGGTGTTTTCATAGTAGGATGAGATACAGCCAGTCAAGATACTCTCCACTGTGCATCTGTAGAAGTTTGTCAGTTTTAGATAACATGCCAATTCTGCACAAACTGCTGAGAAAGTAGAGGTGCTGCTGCACCTTCTTTGGAAAGACATTTATGTGGTGGTCCCAGTACAGATATAATAACAAACAGGAATTTAAAGTTATTGGTCCTCCCCGCCTCCGATCCCCTGAGCACTGGTTCATGAACTTCCAATTTCTTCCGAATCAATGATCAGCTCCTCGATTTTGCTGACATTGAGTGAGGAACTGTTGTCATGGCACCTTTCAGCGAGATTTTCAACCTCTCCTATATGCCACATTTGATTCAGCCAACAATGGTGTAGCCAATGGACCTGTACATAGCCTCACAGTCATAAGTCTAAAGAAAGCAAAGCTATGGGCTAAACACACAGCCATGTGGTGCACCTATACTGAATGGTTATTTTGGAGATGTTCCCAATCCACACTGACTAGAACTGAGGAAATTCCCAATGTTCTTACTATTGTTTTTGATATTTTTTAATAAAGACCTTTTCAAATCTTTGAAGCTTTGCTGCACTTCTTCATAAATGCATTATCCTTTCTTTGATATAATATTAGACATTACTTTAATTAGCCACTGTAATAACCTTTAATTTCTTTACTCCAGTAGCCTATACTCTCCTCATAGTTTAAGCAACCAGCTATAAGTTTAATACTCTATTTTCAAACCCAATGACATTATCAAATTCAACAGGTAAATTATGTGTTGCAGCTTCTCTTCTGCAAAAAATTCTTTTCTCTGAGATTATTACTTGACCACTTTTCAAATACAATTCAAGATGCAAAACAGCTTTTTCTGGTTAGTTCCACAATGTCTTGTTTTTAGAAATTGTCTTGAATACTTTCAATGAAAATCTCTTAGATAACTTCCATTTCTCCCTGGCCAAAGTCAAAGCATGAAAATTGACAATTACTAATTACTGTCATTGCAAACAACATATTTCTGGAATACTATGCTGTCACTACGGTTAGGTGACCTATAAGCTATTTAACTATCACCTGTGTCCGATTCTTTCTCAGGTCTGCCCATAATTAGTGTTAGTGTACCCTCCAAAACTCAGTACAAAACATTCCTAACTACCTTCCTTATACCACTGCCTTTCGGGCAAACACTTTCACTGTTCTACTCAGTTTTTCAGACCAGCCCGTATCTTGAAATGCTTAGTTCTCAATCTTGGCCCCTTTGTAAACACATGTTTAATAACAAAGCTGTCAATAAAACTAACGGTAGAGAGGTGAATTGAAAACATGTTTGAAATACTTATGCATATCATATGAAAATAGAATGTGAAGAAGGATGAGATATGATCTGATAAAGATGTTCAAGATCATATGAGAAACAAATAGAATGGATAGCCATACTTTCTCCTGGGGTGGAAAAAATACAAGCATATAATTTGAAGGTGACTAGAGAAAGGTATAGGAGGGGTGTCAGGGGTAAGTTCTTGATACAGAGAATGTTGGGTGTGTAGAATGCCCTACCAGGAGTGGTTCTAGAGGGGGATACACTTGGGGCATTAGAGGCACAGGGAAAAATTGATGGTCATGTAGGAGGGTAGGGTTAGATTGATCTTCAAGTAGGTTCAAGGGTTGGCACAACAACGTGGGCTGAAGGGCCTGTACTGTGCTGCAACATTCTATGTTGTAATACTCTGCGAGCCATACCAACATCTATGGAGCAGGAAACAAATCTAGTGGTTCAATGACCTTTTATCAGAATTTGGAAATATTAGAAATAAAACAAGTTAGAGAGAGTGGAAGGATGGACAAAAAGAAATGTCGATAACACTTATTAATTTGAACATATTTCTTATCAGTAATTTGCAAACTTTTCATAATTTTTTCCACTTCAAATTAAGTCAAAATTAAAGTTTTGAACCACTTTTCCTTGCCTAGCAACTCATTGCTGGTATTGTTTCTTCAAGTCAGAAAATTATATTAGAACGAGTATCGGGGAGTTGGGGAATATAATACAATAACATATAGAAGCAGAATTAGGCCATTTGTCCTATCAAGCCTGCTCCGCCATCTCATCCTGGCTGATCCATTTCCCTCTCAACCCAAATACTCTGCCTTCTCCCCCTAACCCTTCATGTCCAGACTAATCAAGAACTTATCAACCTCTGCCTTATATATACCCAATGACTTGGCTTCCACAGCACCTGTGCCAACAAATTCCACAGTTGCACCACTCTCTGGCAAGAGAATTTCCTCCTCATCTCTATTCTAAATGGATAACCCTCTATTCTGAGGGCCTCTGGTCCTAGACTCCTCCACCATAGGAAACATCCTCTCTACTTTCACTGTACCTTTCAGCAATCAATGGGT
Organism: Mobula birostris; assembly: GCF_030028105.1. NCBI lineage: Eukaryota > Metazoa > Chordata > Chondrichthyes > Myliobatiformes > Myliobatidae > Mobula > Mobula birostris. Next base: position 92,407,102 of record NC_092373.1, read on the forward strand.
TTCAATGAGATCCCTCTCATTCTTCTGAATTCCAGTGAGTACAGGCCCAGAGCCATCATTTGGTCTTCACGTGGTAACCCGTTAAGTTAAGGAATCATTCTTGTGAACCTCCTTTGAACACTCTCCAATGTCAGCATATTCATTCTTAGATAAGGGGTCCAAATCTGCTCACAATACTCCAGGTGAGGCCTCACCAATGCCTTATAAAACCTCAACATTACATCGTTGTTTTTATATTCTAATCTTCTCGAAATGAATGTTAATGTTGCATTTGCTTTCCTCACCACTAACTCAACCTCCAAATTAATCTTTAGAGAATCCTGCATGAGGACTCCCAAGTCCCTTTGCACCTCAGATTTTTAAAAAAATTTCCCCCATTTAGAAAATATTCTGTGTTTTTATTTCTTCTACCAAAGTGCATGACCATACACTTCCTGACACTGTATTCCATCTGCCACTTTTTGCCCAATCTTCTAATTTAGCTAAGTCCTTCTGTAGCCTCTCTGTTTTCTCAACACTACTTGCCATTTCACCTATCTTTGTGTTATCCGCAAAATTGGCCACAAAGCCATCAACTCCATCATTCAAATTACTTGGCATAAAAGGTAAACAGTGGTCCTAAGACAGGCTCCCGTATAACACCTGAGGTCACCAGCAGCCAATCAGAAAAGGCTCCCTTTATTCCCACTCTTTTCCTCCTGCCAAATAGCCAATGCTCTACCCATGCTAGTATCTTTCCTGTAATATCATGGGCTCCTAACTTGTTAAGCAGCCTCACATGCGGCACCTTGACAAAGGCCTTCCTAAAATCCAAGTAACATCCACTGATTCTCCTTTGTCAATCCTGCTTGTTATTTCCTCAAAGAATTCCAACAGATTTGTCAGGCAAGATTTTCCCTCAAGGAGGCCATGCTGACTTTGGCCTATTTTATCATATGCCTCCAAGTACCCTGAAACCACATCCTTGACAATCAATTCCAACATCTTCCCAACCACTGAGGTCAGACCAGCTGGCCCATAATTTCCTTTCTTCTGCCTCTCTCCCTTTTTGAGTGACATTTGCAATTTTCCAGTTCTCCAGAACCATGCCAGAATCTACTGAGTCTTGAAAGATCTCTTTGGCCACCTCTTTTCAAATCCATCCATTTCATCTACTTTCAGACCTTACAGTTTCCCAAGCACCTTCTCCCTAGTAATGGCAACCTCACTCACTTCTGCCCTTTGACACTCTCGAACATCCAGCACACTGCTAGTGTCTTCCACAATGAAGACTGATGCAAAATACTTATTCAGTTCATCTGCCATTTCCATGTCCCTCATTACTACCCTTCCAGCATTATTTTCCAGTGGTCCTATATCTATTCCCTTTTACTCTTTATATATCTGAAGAAATTTTTGGTATCCTTTTTAATATTGACTCCAAACAAATGTGGCTTTTTAAACACTGCAATACAAGATTGAAATGCACATTACACCGTGTCCTTCCGATTAATTGTGCAATGCAACATATTAAATCTACCAAAACAGAGAAACAGAGTAAAACAGAGACTAGTATTTTTTATAGTGTTGGACAGTCTAATTCACAAACGACACAGCTCTGCGAAATCACCCTTTACTACTCTTGGTCTTATTCTAACGAGGGCAAAGAAAAACAAAACAGCAGGACACTGATATTGAAGTCTAGCAGAAAGCTTGCACGTTAATGAGGATAGTTTAGGAAAAGTTACTTTATTGCAAAAGTGACAAAGCACCTCAGAGAGATGTGCTGGAGCTCAGCTCCGTGGAAGAAACCTCCTTGCATTATAGCTCTAATATCCAGAACTTCACTGTTATTGATAAACAAGAAATTCACAAATGGCACCACTATACTATTCAATAAAACATATCCTATATTTTACATGGGTTCCCAGCACAGCACAATTCAAATGGTATTTCCTCCTGACAAATATGATATGAATCTAGCTGGAGATTCAGCCAAAGGTCTACCCCTCACTCCGCAGCATTGTGGAGATCACTCAGCAGATTAAAAAACATTACCAACGTCATGACTCATAAACCTATCTTAAGGGAAATGTGTCCAGACCCAGTCACCTGTGTTATTCATTTCAAACACACTTTTATGAAGAAAAGTCACAACCATATCCTGTACACTGCACATAAACAGCACACAAAATAATGGCATTCTATATGGTTAGTATAAAGAAGTACTTCAATAAATGACAAAAACAAATTTAGGTATATGACTGCTGCATTGTACTCTATCAATTCACCAATCTGTATTTCCATGTTAGAAGAATATAATCTAGTCTGTGCAAGTTACTCCAGTCATATATCGAACATGCAATTGATGTATTTAACAATCACAGTACATAGAAATATCAAAATATAAACACTGAGGTACGAAGGTCCATTGAGCACATAGTACAATACAAAACATGACTCATTTAGTCTTCTTCATGAGATGAGAAAAACAAAATTCAGTTTTTTATTGCTTGAGAATAGGCACTACTTCAAGAGTTGACTGACCTCTACAGGGAGATGATTAACATAAAGCTCTTCTTTATGTTAATAATCTCTCTATAAAAAGAGACCTATATACAGGTGTCCCCCGCTTTCCGAACGTTCACTTTACGAATCCTCACTGTTACGAAAGACATACATTAGTTATCTGTATTCGCTAACAGAAGGTGTTTTCACTGTTACGAAAAAGGCAGTGCGCGGAACAAAACAGCGCGCGCCCCGAGCACCCGCTCTCCCCTGGATTCAGAACGGCATTCTAGCCAGCATTGCTTAAACACGTGCCTGTGAGCATCTGTGCTTTATGTCGATTTATTTTGAGCAACCGTTTGCAAGCTGAGTTCTAAGGAATCGGAAAAGCCTAACAGAGCTCGTACGGGTGTTACACTTAGTGTAAAACTAGACATAATTAAGTGTTTCGATCGTGGTGAACGAAGTAAGGACAAAGTGAGTTTGGCATGGGGAAGTTGACGAAGATGATGTTGAAGAGGTTTTCGCATCCCATGCCCAAGAACTGATAGATGAAGAGCTGATGCAATTGGAAGAGGAAAGGATAACAATTGAAACCGAATGCAGTAGCGAACAGACTGAAAGTGAAGTCATCCAGGAACTGAACGTGAAGCAACTGCGTGAGATTTTCGCTGCAATGATAAAGTACGACTTTAACTTTGAAAGGGTTCGTCGCCTTAGGGCATATTTGCACGATGGTTTACAAAGAACTGTATGATAGAAAAATGCGCGAGGCCAGCAGTCAAGCATACTGTCGTTTTTCAAGCCTTCCACATCAGCCACTGCAGACGACGAACCTCGACCCTTGACATCGAGGCAGGCAGACATAGAAAATGACCTGCCTGCCCTGATCGAAGATGAGATGACACCCCAGTGTCCCACCACCCCAGTGGTCCCACCTCCGGGCCGCGGACAGATACCGATTTGCGGAGAATGAAGCGGTAGCCGGGATGCACCCAGCACATCTTTAAGAAAAAAGCCAAAATAAACAAGCTAATTAACTAGGTGCCGCCCGGCACGTAAATGTCGGCCCAGATCAGAGGCGATGCAATCAGCAATGGGATCTGACCTGGGCCGACATTTACGTGCCAGGCAGCACCTAATTAATCGGCTTGTTTATTTCTGCTTTTTTCTTAAAGATGTGCTGGGTGCGTCCCAGCCACTGTGGTACCCCTGCATGCTTCGCGGATTGGTATTGGTTCGCTGCCTGGAGGGTGGGGGCCACTACACCACCCCAACTTCCGACGACTAAGCCTAACACACTATCATCAGTGTGCTCTGCGCTGTCTTCCTGATTCCTGTAAGTGATACTACACTGTACATATATTATTTCTACTTTATATCGACTGTGTATTTTTATGCGTTATTTGGTATGATTTGGCAGCTTCATAGCTTAAGGGTTACTGGAGAGAGTGTTTCTGCCAAGAGCGCTTGCGCCGTGTTTCTGCCCAAAGCGCTTGCGTGAGATTTTCGCTACGGAGAACAGTTCAGGCAATGATTGTGGAAAAATATTTCTACTTCATATGGGCTGTGTATTTATCATATAATTCCTGTTTTTACTATATGTTACTGTTATCTTAGGTTTTATGTGTTATTTGGTATGATTTGGTAGGTTATTTTTGGGTCTGGGAACGCTCACAAATTTTTCCCATATAAATAAATGGTAATTGCTTTTCCACTTTATGACATTCCGGCTTACGAACCGTTTCATAGGAACGCTCTACCTTCGGATGGCAGGGGAAACCTGTATAACCAATAACATACAATCAATAATCTGCACTGGCTATTTTACACAGGACCAAGGGCTATCACTTAACTCTGTCTACAAAAAAAATTGAATGAGAAACTTGGGATATTTATTTGCCTTTCATCATAATTTTGACAAACCTTTAGCCTTTAGATCTTACCTTGAATGGATCAGCAAGATTTTAATCATGGAACAATTATTTTGACCAGAAATCAATTTCAGCAAAGTCAGAGCCTGTAATGCTGGAGAAGGCATTTTTATTAAGAAATCACAGATGAGACTCTACTGCTAGACTCCAAGCAGAGCATATTAATGAAGCAATTGGACAAATTCAGCCTTCCACATCCAAGGGTGAGTACAACATTTCTGCATTTTGACAGCACAGGCACAAGTCCAGAACCTACTGCCACTCAAACAATGAAGGATCCACACCTCAGGGTTCAACATCAGCTTCTTCCCCACTGCCATCAGTTTTTTTTTTAACCAACCTAATTCTACTTTGACTATTTTACCCTCAACTTGCACTAATGCTATCATGTTCTTTTTGTTTTGGGTAAATTATGTATAATTCATTGTTATGTAACTTCTGTTTGTTCATGTTTGTAATGTGCTACTGCTAAAAAAAAATGCTTATTTTCACGACATTTATATGTATGCCCATGACAATAAATTTGAACTTGGGAAATGGTGGTTCTAGTGAACTGGATTCACACATTGAATTTCACGTAGCAACGCCTGAGAGATAGAAAGTCTCTGACTCTCAACTTTGATTTGAGTTTTCTGAAATTACCACATTGGAGGTTCAGTGTAAATAGTTGACAATATCCAGCTGAATTTTTAGAAAGCTTTAGACAAAATATCTTGACATTATTTCAAAATCAGAAATGAAATGGGATCATTTGTAAATTAATAAGATTAGATTACTATTTGGTGTCAACCTTCATGGCACAGAGTTACAGTTAAGAAACATGGATCACTTTGGAAAAAGGTTTACCAGTAGTATCTACTGAAAACAATTAAACCCAACAGCAGGGCTGGTTCTTAGCAGGGAAGAAAATGACTTTTAAATACGAAATTGTTTCTGAGTGGTCTAATAAGAATGCTAGAGCTTAAAAATGCCTTCCCCAGTATCCAGTCTTCATTGGAACTGGGTGTTTGGTTCTCCCGGGATTTCAACACTGTATTAGTGTAGGAAATGTTGAGCAATAGTACGATGATCATAATACTTGGAAATGTTAAAAACAAGCTCTTGCTGCCTGTTTAACTTATACACAGAACAAACCTGCTGCACCCCAAAATGAAATGTTTACAGCGACAAGCAGGAAATTTACAGAAGCAGTAACTTTGGTCTTTAAGCTAGAAAGTTGCAGAACTAAGCTAACACATCATGGGCACCACAAAAGACTAAATTAAGATCACACTCAGGGCTCCAGGGGCTGTGAGCAAACAACCATAAACTGTGTTTCAAATAAATAGTGAGTAAGCAGCGGAGTACTTATTCTGTAATAGACCCACAAAATAGGAAAATCAACACCACAGCCATTAAACAGGGTGACTGACACATAACAGGGGAAAAACTCCCTTAATAAGCTGTGGAGAGAGCAGAGACACAACATTGCACTGGTCACAGAATGGGAAAAGACAAGATCAGAGAAACCAGAAAATATGAAATAGCAGCAGTACAAAATGGCACAATGGACATTCAGGGGGAAAGAATCCTCATCATACAGGGGTAAGGAATTGGAAGATGGCAGTACACTAACCCTATACAAAACCCAAGAGTAGACAAAGACTGTCAACCAAATAGGCACTGCATCCAAAGGCACCATTCCAGCATTGGCCTTGGAGCATTAAAGAGGAAAAAGAGCTCAAGCCTAGAGTGCCTCGTGAAGGTAAAGAGGCCATCAGTTCTGCAGAGGGCCAAGGAATAAGAGTTTGGGTGAACAGCATCCATCCAATGGAAGAGGAATGGGGCAAGATCACATGAGAAAGAAGCTGTAATAAGAACAAAGTTCATGGAGTTACTCAGCGGGTATTCAAAAAATGCTCCAGAGTAACTTCATTTTTCTGTTTGATTTCATGTCTGCAGCATTTTTAATTGCTGAGAAACGGAAGGCTGGCATTGGCCACAAAGTGGAGTCAGGACGCAACTCCACAATAGAAGCTACAGAGAAAGAACTCTACAATAAGTCCAAGTGGCTGTTGTGATGGGGGTTCAGGGAAAGAAGATAACAGGGGCATGTATTTTCCAACAGACTTAGATAACAGAATTGCCAAATACAATGCCAGACTCAGGGTGGGCGTGGTCACCAAATCCAAACTCACACATCAAGCCCAGAAATCGTAAGGGAAAGGGACCGGAGCACCAAAAACTATGAAGGGTCGTCATGCAAAGTAGAGCATGCGTTGAAAGTCGTTTACCCCGCCCAAGGATCAGCTGCCCTACTCCAACACCGTCGCCGTGCACCAGCAACACTCGGAGCTGCAGTACATCGGAGACCTGGCCTATTCCCTGGCCCAGGCGCCAACCCCTCCTCTCTCCTGCCCCCCACAATTCTTCCAGGCTCCACTGTTCTGGCAGGGGCACTCTGGACGTTCCCGCACGCCCCATTCCAGCCAGTACGGCCGGCCCTTCAGCCCTTTACCTGTAATGGCTGTAAACTGCCGAATTAACCCTTGCAGCGCCGACCCAGTTGACCCCGTTCCATCACCAACCGCCGCCATCTTACACCGAGCGCCCACGCAGGCGCATTCCCTCCAACAAACACAACCTCTCACCTCCGCCTCTGCCTTGACATCAAATGCTCGCATTCGATTGGACAATGGCGAGCGGCACCGCCATCGAACGCGAGTGAGCAGGGCGCGCTGGACCTCGGGGACCATTGGCGGGCGTAGCTGTGCGCCTGCGCATACACAACTTCTGCCGGTTGGATTGAATCCTGTCGACATGTTTCTTCAAGGCAGGAAAGGTTTACTGGCGCCAGGAGATTTGCGTGTACGTGATGACATCAGACAGACCATATTATAATATTAAGTCCACGTACAGTAAAAGCCAATCAGGATATTCTATGCAAATACAGAGATCGGCGCCGGCAAAAAGGAACGAGACCAGTGTATGTGTCAAAATTAGCACCTTAGGACAATGGAGAAACTGAGCACTTTGGTTCCAATCGATTTGCTGTTAGAAATAAAATGTTTCTTGTTATATATTTCATTTGGAATAGGCCTTTACATTGATGGAAGTCCTGTGTATCTCTTTAGGACAAAGTTTTGGTCCACAAAGGTAGTTCACTCCTGCAACAAATTGTTACAACTTATCCTCCGCAATTTCCGCCACCTCCAACAGGACCCCACCACTAAGCACATCTTTCCCTCTCCACCCCTCTCCACCTTCCGCAGGGATCGGTCCCTCCCCATGGATCTCCCACCTGGCACTTATCCCTGTAAGCGTAAGTGCTACACCTGTCCCTACACCTCCTCTCTTGCCACCACTCAGGGCCCCAAACAGTCCTTCCAGGTGAGGCAACACTTCACTTGTGAGACTGTTGGGGTCATCTATTGCATCCAGTGCTCCCGGTGCGGCCTTCGCTACATCGGTGAAACCCAACGCAGATTGGGGGACCGCTTCGTCGAGCACCTCTGCTCCGTCCGCCAAAACAGACAGGATCTCCCAGTAGCCACCCAATTCAACTCTGCTTCACACTCCCATTCAGATATGTCCATACATGGCCTCCTCTACTGCCATGATGAGGCTAAGCTCAGGTTGGAGGAACAACACCTCATATATTGTCTAGGTAGTCTCCAGCTCCTTGGTATGAACATAGAATTCTCCAACTTCCGGTAATTCCCTCCCCCTCCCTTCCCCTATCCCTATGTCACTCTGCTCCCTCTCTCAGCTGCCTACCACCTCCCTCTTGGTTCCGCCTCCTTCTACTACCCAGTGTGTTTTCCCCCATTCTTTCTTCACCTTTCCTGCCTATCACCTCCCTGCCTCCCCTCCCCCACCCCTTTATCTTTCCTCTTACTGGTTTTTCACCTGGAACCTACCAGCCTTCTCCTTCCCACCCTCCCCCCACCTTCCTTATAGGGCCTCTGCCCCTTCCCCCTACAGTCCTGACGAAGGGTTCCGGCCCGAAATGTAGACCGATCTTTTCCACGGATGCTGCCCCACCTGCTGAGTTCCTCCAGCGTGTTTTGAGTGTTACAACTTATAAATGTTTGCAGACGAAATGAAGATATGTGGAGGGGCAGATAATATCGAGGAAACAGTCTGCAGGAGAATTTGGACAAATTAGAATAGGCAAATAAGTTTCAAATGGAATATAGTGTAGAAGGAATACAGATGTAAACTGTATTGAAAGTAAATTTATTATTAAAGAATATATATGTCACCATATACAATCCTGAGATTCATTTTCTTGCAGGCATTCTGAATAAATTAAATAATAGAATTAGATGAGTGTGTCCCCACAAAATCATTCAGGATTTATCAGAATCAGAAGCCTTGGATGAACCATGAAATCCAGAAATGGCAGAGGGCCAGATTAGAGACATTCAAATCTGGAGAACAAGAATGCTACAGGTGGTACAGCTATGATCTCCAGAAAGCCATCTCATGGGTGGTGGAGATTCCGGAGTAGGCTGGAATTAGGGATGCTTTACAGCTTTGTCAGGGTTTGAATGCCATAACTCCTACAAAGTTAAATCTAGCAATATAGGGGACAGCAGAGCTTCACTTCCAGATGAGCTCAATGCCTTCTGTGCTAGCTTTGACCACCAGAACAGTGAGGAACAACCGTGCACCACCGAGACTCTCAATGATCCTTCGGTCTCAGTATCTGGAGATGATGTGCTTCAGGATATGCCTTCAAGAGAGTGAAACCAATGAAAACATTTGGTCCGGATGGAATACCTGGCCAAGTACTGAAGACCTGTACTGACCAACAGGCTGGTCTGTTCATGGTCATCTTCAGGCTCTCGCTCTGGCAGTGTGCGATACCCATCTGCTTCAAGCAGACTTCAGTCATACTGGTCCAGTGCCCAAGAAGACAGTGGTAACTGCCTCAATGACTATAGCCCATTGGCCCTTACAATCACAGCGATTGTGTTTTGAGAAGCTGGTGTTCCAACACATCAACTCCTGTCTGAGTGGTGATTTCGATTCATTCCAACTTGCCCACCGGAGCAACAGGTCCACAGCAGATGCCTTCTCATTGGCTCTTCACTCTACCCTGGAACATCTGGACAGCAGAGGTGTGTACATCAGGATGCTCTTTATTGATTTTCAGCTCAGCATGTAGCACCATCACTGCCTCAAAACTAATCAGTGAACTCCAATACCTGGGCATCAATACCCCCTTGTGCAATTGGATCCTGGATTTCCTCACTTGCAGACCCCAGTCAGTTCAGATCAGCAAAAACATCTCCTCCACATTCTCCATCAGCACAGGAGCACCACCTAGATGAGTACTTAGCCCCCTGCTCTACTCGTTTTACACATCTGGCTGTGTGGCTAAGTACAGCTCCAACACCATATACAAGTTTGCTGATGACACCACTGTGACGAATCAGCATGCTGCAGGGAGATAGAAACAGAGAAAACCTACAGCACAATACAAGCCCTTCGGCCCACAAAGCTATGCTGAACACAGCCTTACCTTAGAATTACCTAGGCTTTACTCATAGCCTTCTATTTTTCTAAGATCCATGTACCTATCCAGGAGTCTCTTAAAAGACCCTATTGTACCTGCCTACACCACTGTTGATGACAGCCCATTCCACACACTCACCACTCTCTGCGTAAAAAACTTAGCTTGACATCTCCTCTGTACCTTCTTCCAAGCACCTTTATGCCCTCTTGTGCTTGCCATTTCAGCCCTGGGAAAAAGCCTCTGACTATCCACACAAACAACGTCATCATCGGTGATATCATCAGTGTGCAATTGAGTGTTGTTTCCGCAGGGTGCTAGTATTTCCATTGCTCCGACTTGTTCACATTGGTTGACTGCCACGCTGGCCGCTGGTCTCCGCTGGGTCCCGGGCAGCCGAGTATCTGAGCGGTCTCCGCTGGCCAGTATGTCCACATCAATGCCTCTCATTAACTTGTATACCTCTATCAGGTGTGACGAGAATACACATAAATTAAGATGTTTGCTGGCCTGGGCTAGCACCAGTGGCATCAGCAGTTGGTCTGCCACCTGTCCTCAGGGGAAGGAGAGATAAGGAACAATGAAGCAGCATTTGGAGGTGTTAATGAAGGAGCCATCAGTCTGGGTATTGTCTAGAGCGGCTCCCCCTTTGAACCCTGAACTGTTTGAAGTGATGGACAGGCGATACCCCAGCAGGGGGATAAAAGGGGACAGGTTCGCTAAGGCAGGACACACACGACACTCGAGGTAACGAGACCCTGGAAGCGGTGCGCCTCTCACGAGTCGGTGGGAAGCTCTTGGACGGCTGATCGGGGGATCAGCCTTAAACGCACAGGGTGGAAAGGTACGATCAGCGGGAACCCGGAGTGTGTCCGCCCTCGCTTGGGTGCCGGGTTCACTGCAGAGGATCGACCGCATCTGGAGGAGGGGTCACAGTCGGTGACCTCAGGTGACATCACAAAGGACCCGCCCGGAAAGCTGCTTGTGAGCAATATCGCCAGTCTGTGAGTGGAAGCCGTGTCTGAATGATCAGTCGTTCTCGTTCTCTCTCTCTCTCTCTCTCTCCCCACGTTGTCCATCGCCATGGCAACGATTACTGCGAACTGAACTAAATTGGACTGAAATTTGTGTCACTTTGAAATTGGTCATTTACCCCTAGGCAACGATAGAGCTTGATTGATGCTGGTATCTTAATTCTGTGTACATGTGTGGTTATCATTGCTGAACTGTTGCATTCATTATCCTTTCGATTACTGTGTTGCTTGTTTCTTTAATAAAACTTTCTTAGTTCTAGTAATCCAGACTCCAACTGAGTGATCCACTTCTGCTGGTTTGGCAACCCAGTTATGGGGTACGTAACACAGGTCACCTCTCATGCTCCGTCGTTCCAAGGAGAAAAGGTCGAGTTCATTCAACCTATTCTCATAAAGCATGCTCCCCAATCCAGGCAACATCCTTGTAAATCTCCTCTGCACCCTTTCTATGGTTTCCACGTCCTTCCTGTAGTGGTGTGACCAGAACTGAGCACAGTACTCCAAATGGGGTCTGACCAGGGTCCTATATAGCTGCAACATTACCTCTCCGCTCTTAAACTCAATCCCATGGTTGATGAAGGCCAATGCACCGTACGCCTTCTTAACCACAGAGTCAACCTGCATGGCAGTTTTGAGTGTCCTATGGACTCAGACTTTTCAGTCTGCTGCAGGTTTATCCCTACAATCACCAAGGTTCTTTTCCGTAGTGAATACTGAAGCAAAGTATTCATTAAGTACCTCTGCCATCTCCTCCGTTCCATACACACTTTTCCACTGTCACGCTTGATTGACCCTATTCTCTCATGTCTTATCCTCTTGCTCTTCACTTACTTGTAAAATGCCTTGGGGTCTTTCTTAAACCTGCCCACCAAGGCCTTCTCATAGCCCCTTCTGGCTCTCTTAATTTCATTCTTAAACTCCTTCCTGCTAGCCTTATAAACTTCTAGATCTCTATCATTACTTAGTTTTTTTCTTCTTGACTAGATTTACAACAGCCTTTGTACACCATGGTTCCTGTACCCTACCATCCTTTCTCTGTCTCATTGGAACGTACCTAAGCAGAACGCCACGCAAATATCCCATGACCATTTGCCACATTTCTTCCTTACGGTTCCCGGAGAACATCTGTTTCCAATTTATGCTTCCAAGTTCCTACCTGATAGCCTCATATTTCCCCTTGACACCTGACCAGGTTCATTTCCCAATACCAGATCAAATACAGCCTCTCTTCTTGTAGGCTTATCTACATATTGTGTCAAGAAACCTTCCTGAACACACCTAACAAACTCCACCCCATCTAAACCCTTCACTCTAGGGAGATGGCAATCAACATTTGGGAAATTAAAATATCCCACCACAACCACCCTGTTATTATTACACCTTTGCAGAATTTGTCTCCCTATCTGTTCCTCGATGTCCCTGTTACTATTGGGTGGTATATAAAAAAGCACCCAGTAGAGTTATCAACCCATTCCTATTCCTAACTTCCACCCACAGAGACTCCGCAGACAACTCCTCTATGACTTCCTCCTTTTCTGCAGTCGTGACTCTATCCCTGATCAACAGTGCCATGCCCCCACCTCTTTTGCCTCCCTCCCTATCCTTTCTGAAACATCTAAAGCCTGGCACTTGAAGTAGCCATTCCTGCTCCTGAGCCATCCAAGTCTCTGTAATGGCCACAGTATCATAGCTCCAAGTACTGATCCACGCTGTAAGCTCATCCACTTTATTCATAATACTCCTCGCATTAAAATAGACACATCTCAAACCATTGGTCTGAGCACATTCCTTCTTTACCACCTGCCTATCCTCCCTTTTGCACTGTCTCCAAGCTTTTTCTATTTGTGAGCCAACCTCCCTTTCCTCCGTCACTTCAGTTTGGTTCCCATCCCCCAGCAATTTTAGTTTAAGCTCTCCCCAATAGCCTTAGCAAACATTCCCACCAGGATATTGATCCCCCTGAGATTCAAGTGCAACCCGTCCTTTTTGTACAGGTCACACCTGCCCCAACAGAAATCTGAATCCCTGTCCCATGCTCCAATCCCTCAGCCACACAGTTATCCTCCACCTCACTCTATTCCTATACTCACTGTCACGTGGCACAGGCAGTAATTCCGAGATTACTACCTTTGAGGTCCTGCTTCTCAACTTCCTTCCTAACTCCCTGTAGTCTGTTTTCAGGATCTCCTCCCTTTTCCTACCTATGTTGTTGGTACCAATATGTACCATGATCTCTGGCTGTTCTCCTTCCCACTTCAAGATATCGTGGACGCGATCAGAAACATCTTGGACCTTGGCACTTGGGAAGCAAACTACCATCTGCGTTTCTTTCCTGTGTCCATAGAATCGCCTGTTGGACCCCCTAACTATAGAGTCCCCTATCACAGCTGTCATCTTCTTCCTTTCCCTGCCCTTCTGAGCCACAGGGCCAGACTCTGTGCCAGCGGCGCAGCCACTGTTGCTTCCCCCAGATAGGTTGTCTCCCCCAACAGTACTCAAACAGGAGTACTGATTGTTAAGGGAGACAGCCACTGGAGTACTCTCTACCATCTGCCTCTTGCCCTTCCCTCTCCTGACTGTTACCCACTTAACTGTCTCCCATGGTCCCGGTGTGACCACTGCCTATAGCTCCTCTCTATCACCACCTCACCCTCCCTGACCAGACGAAGGTCATCGAGCTGCATCTCCAGTTCCCTAACACAGTCTCTAAGGAGCTACAGCTCGACATACCTGGTGCAGATGTGGCCATCCGGGAGGCTGGGAGTCTCCTGGACCTCCCATATTTGACACCAAGCACAGAACACTGGCCTCACACACATTCTTCCTGTCTGTATTCTACACAGATAACCTACCTCGCCTCGACCCGTTATTGCCGAAGCCCTGTTGAGCCAAAGCCTTCCTACTCTGTCTCCCTCTACTCGCCGCCCGCTCTATAAATCTGTCTTCTTTTTAAACTCTTCTCGCTGTTCTCACTGGCCAACCTCCACGCGCTTGCTCAGTCATGCCCCGTTCAAACCGCTGAAGAAATAGCTGTCACCTTTTGAACTCTTCTCGCTGTTCTCACTGGCTGACCTTTATATACTAAGCCAATAAGGAACTTTGCACAACCACGCTATTCCAGCGCTGATCAATTTACTCACGAAAAACCTTCCTCACCAAACCTGGGAAAAGCACTCCAACGTCGTTCTCTCTAAAACTTGGTTCTACTCTACACGTGCAAAATGAGGTTAAACATTTGGCTGAGTGGTGTAATAACAACAACCTCTCGCTCAATTTCAACAACACCAAGGAACTGATTGTAGACTTCAGGAGAAGAAAATCAGAGGTCCATGAGCCAATACTCATCAGAGGATCAGAGGTGGAGAGGATCAATAAATTTAAATTCCCTGGGTGTCACTATCTCAAAGGACCTGTCTTAGACCCATCATATAAATGTAATTGCAAAGAAAGCACAGCAGCGCCTCTACTTCCTCAGGAGTCTGCGGAGATTCAGCATGTCATTAAAAACCCTGACAAACTTCTACAGATGTGTGGTGAAAGTGTATTGACTGGCTGCATTACAGCCTGGTATGGGAACACCAATGCCTCTGAGCAGAAAATCCTAGAAAAGGTAGTGGATTTGGCCCAGTACATCACAGGTAAAACCCTCCCAACTATTGAGCACATCTACATGAAACGTTGCCATAGAAAAGCAGCATTCATCATCAAAGATCCTCACACTCTTTTCTCGCTGCTGCCATCAGGTAGAAGGTACAAGAGCCTCAGGACTCACACCATCGGGTTCAAGAACAATTACTACCCCTCAGCCATCAGGCTCTTGAACGAAAGAGGATAACTACGCTTATTCTATTTCTGGTATTCCCACAACCGATGGTCTCGTTATTTATATTTGCATTTGTACAATTTATTATTCATTGATCCTGTTTATAGTTACTGTTCTATAGATTTACCAAGTATGCCCACAGGAAAAAGAATCCCAGGGTTGTATGTGGTGTCATGTATATACTCTGATAATAAAGTTTTACTTTACATAATAGAATCAATGAAAGACCACACCAACTTGGGTGTTTAACCAGTGTGCAAAAGACAACAAACTGTAAATACAAAAAAGAAATATGAATAAATAAATAAGGAAAAATATTGAGATCATGGGATGAAGAGTCCTTGAAAGTGAATCCATAGGTTGTGGGAACATTTCAAATGATAGGGAAAGTGAAATTGAGTGAAGTCATCACCTTTGGTTCAAGAACCTGATAGCTGAGGGGTAATAACTGCTCTTGAACCTAGTGGTATGAGTCCTGAGGATTTCCCGTTCAGGGCCATTGGTGTTTCCATAACAATCTGTGATGCAGCCAGTCAATATACTCTCCACCACATATCTATAGAAACTTGTCAAAGTTTTAGATATCATGCTGAATCTTCACAATCTCCTAAGGAAGTTGAGGCAGTTGAGTGAGAGAACTTGGGAACTTGGTGTTATTTCGGGGTGAATGTCCTGGGCTCAGTACTTAAGTGCAATTATGAAGAAATCAGCTCCTTGGTCTTACCGACATTGCGTAAGAGGTTATTGTTCTGGCACCACTCAGCCAGATTTTCAATCTCCCTCCTATATGCTGATTCATCACCACCTTTTGATTTGACCTACAACAGTGGTGTTATCTGCAAACTTGAATATGGTGTTGGAGCTGTGAAGAGCCACACAGTCACAAGTGTAAAGCAGGGAGCTCAGCACACAGCCTTGTGATACACCTGTGCTGATGAAAATTGTGGAGTTGTTGTTTCCGATTCAAACTGACTGGGGTCTGCAAGTCAGGAAATCAAGTACCCAATTGCACAAGGAAGTATTGAGGCCAAAGCCTTGAAGCTTATTGATTAATTTTGAAGGGATGATTGTATTGAAGGCCACAATATCGTCGACAAAGAGCATCCTTTATGTATTCATCTTTGCTGTCTCAGATGTTCCAGAGTTGAGTGAATAGCCAAATAGATGCCATCAGTTGTGGACTTGTTGCTCCGCTAGGCAAATTGGAGCAGATCCAAGTCAATTCTCAGGAAGGAGTTGATATGTTTCATCACCAACCTCTCAAAGTGCTTCACCACAGTGGATATAAAAGTGCCACTATTTGATAGTCAACGAGGCAGGTTACCACACTCTTTTTAGGCACCTATATAAATGAAGGCTGCTTGAAGCAGGTGGTACCTTAGACTGCCGAAGTGAGCGGTTGAAGATCTCAATGAATACTCCAGCCTGTTGATCAGCAGAGTTCTTTGTAATTGGCCAGGTACCCCGTCTGGGCCAGATGCTTTTCATGGGTTCACTCTCCTGAAGGCTGCTTGCACGTTGGCCTCTGAGACTGAAATCACAGGATCATCGGGGTCTGCAGGAGTTCCTGATGATTCCTCCATATTTCAATGGCCAAAGTGAATATAGAAGGCAGTGAGCTCATCTGGAATCGAAGTTCTGTTGTTGCCTATGTTGCTTGATTTACGTTTTAAGAGGTGATAGTATTCAAGCCCTGCCACAAATGTTGACCATCCTTTGTTGATTCAAGTTTAGTCCAGAATTACCATGTTGTCTGTGAGGTGGCTTTCCAGAAATTGTGCCTGAACCTCTTGTAACTTTCTGGGTCACCAGACTTGAATGCCTCTGACCTGGCCCTCAGCAGATTGCAGATCTCTCATGGTTCATCCAGGGCTTCTGGCTGGGGAAGAGTCTGAATGATTTTGTGGAGACACAATCGTCTACAACTGCTTTAATAAAGTCCACGACAGCCACGGTGTATTCATTCAGATTCACACAGGAGTCCTTGAACACAGCCCAGTCCACCGCCACTCCACTGCCTCCTAAAACTATCTCTGTTGTCCTAATCTCTGTGGAGCTTTGCTCTTTAGCTTCTGCATATATGCAGGTAGCAGGACAACCAAGAGATTTGATTTACTGAAATGCAGTCTGGGCATGAATAGTAGGCATTCCTTATCTTAGTATCCTTTTTTTAAAATGGGTTCTTCTAGGTGTCTTTGTCTTGTGGCTGCCTGTTGGGAGACAAGTCTCAAGGTTGTATAAAGTATACAGACTTAGATAATAAATGCACTTTGAACTTTGCGTGGACTGGTGTGTTCCGGGCCCCTGGTGCTACAGGTTATATGCTAATTGTAATTGGGCGGAGTTTACTTCAAACCTGGTTGAAGTCCTCAACTATGATTTGCAGTGCGTCAAGATGGACTGTTTCTTGTTTGGAGACGACATTATACAGTGTCTCAAGCACTTGATTATCAACAGCCGCTACTGGCATGTGAACTGCAGTCAGAATTATGGAGAACGCCACAGGGAAATAGAACCGTTGGCATTTGACAATTAGGTGTACAAGTTCGGGGAAAAATTCAGAAATCAGAGGTGCAAAGGGAGTCCTCATGCAGGATTCCCTGATGGTTAACTTGCAGGTGGCAAATATGGTAATGCATTGTTAGCATTCATTTTGAGAGGACTAGAATATAAAAGCAGGGATGTAATGCAAAGGCTTTACAAGGAATTAGACCGCACTTGGGAGTATTGTGAGCCGTTTTGGCCCTTTTATCTAAGAAAAGATCTGCTAACAATGTAGAGTCCAGAGGAAATTCATGAGAATGATCCTGGAAATGGAAGGTTTAATGTATGAAGAGAGTTTGATAGTTCTGGGCCTGCACTCACTGGAGTTTTGAAGAATGGGGCAGGTGGGGTCTCATTGAAACCTATCAAATACTGAAAGAGCTAAATAGAGTGGATGTAGAGAGAACAGTGGGGGAGACTAGGACCGGAGAGTACAGCCTCATAATAGAACCGAGTCTTTAAAGAGATTAGGAAGGATTTCTTTTGCCAGAGGTTGCTGCATCTGTGAAGCATTGTAACTTAGATTCAGTGATAATTTAATGATCAATAAATTTTCAGCATGATGTTCTATTGAGGCTATGCTGGCAAACAAAATATTAAAGAATAATTCCAATGTGATTCCACTTCTACTTCTTGGATTCTACTTCTGTGGTGTGCTCATCCAAGTACTTTTTTAAATGAGCATTTTGCCATCTTTTCACACATTGTGTTTCAAAATACCAATATCCTCTATGTTCACAACATGCTGGAGGAACTCAGCAGGTTGGAAAGCATCAGTGGAAATGTTGACTGATCGTTTCCACGGATGCTGCCTGACCTGCTGAGTTCCTCCAGCGTGTTGTGAGTATTGTTTTGACCCCAGCATCTGCAGAGTATTTTGTGTCCTCTACGTTCAAAAGCCACTCCCCCAAGTCTCTTCTCATCACAAGAATGAAACAAAATTGTTTCAGATATAATTGATAAGACCAGTATTTACTGTCTATAATTGCCCTTGAGAAGATGCTGATGAGCACCCATCCTGAACCATTGCAACCCTGTTAATTATACTTTTGGGTGGGGAGCTCCAAAATTTAGATGAGATGATAACGATATATCTAAGATGTTTTTCTAAAGTTACAATGATTTACAATTCAGATAAGAATCTGTAGGCTAATGGTGTATTTTTTTCCTGGCAGTCGATTTCTAACTCAGGAGATGCTATTGGAGTAGGCTGGGCAAGCAAGATAGTTCACTGTGCTGTCATTGTACACCTCTAGCAGACAATAGTTATGGGGCACCAATAAAACAGAAAACTGGAAACACAGGTCAGGTGTCATCTGCAGAAAAACTAGGAAAAATAGAAAATTGATTAATTTAAGTTGTAGAAAAGATGGATGGACAGGACAAAATATTTTTTTTCTTGGATGAGAGGTTTCTTGGCCTGTTATACATTAGAATAGTAGGGCTTTAATTGACGCAAGGCAAGTCTAACAAAAAATGCAATCAGAGGTAGATGATTGGCAGAAATGACCTAATTCGGAAACAGACAAAAAAGTGCATGTGATGTTGGGTTGGTGTGTTTGATACGGAGGTTGAAAGATGCAATATGTCCAAATGGAAGACGATAGTTTGTCAACCTTACATTGTGTGCATTTGCAACAACATGAGAGGCTACGGTCAGATAAGTCAGAATGACTGGGATGTTGAATTAAAGGGGCAAACAACCAGAAGTTCAGGGTCACTGCTGTTGATTGAACGCAGGTAGCCCACAAAATGATTCAAAGCATGAGCATTATGATGCTGGAGTGATCAAGCTTTCTGTTACCTGCTACATTTAGTTTTAGTTTTGCTTAGGATTTAAAAAATATATATATTTTAGGATGTTGCAACCCTCAATTTTTTGTTTATAAGCGAAAGTAGAAGGGGGCAGGGACAGACCAAGTACAGAATTGCCATGTATCTTTGTGCTTTCATCAAAAGTAATGATGATGATATTACTCTTGCTTGCAGTGAATGCCAAACCATCCACAAATATCAGACATGTTTAGCCAAATTGTCACTACAGCAGGTCTTTTGTGAATCAATGGACTTGCCGTTTGGTCAATATGGCTCATTTCTGGATGTTAGAAGCATCCAGAAAGATGAGGATGGAGCAATAAAATGGTGTTGAGGTAAACCAATCTTGTTGAATGATCTAATCTATGTTTCTTTTTGTTCTTGGGGATTACAATCACCGTAAGTATGCAAATTCTACTTTGCGGAAAACAGATAACAGGTTTATTTAATTTTGATATAGTTTAAAGAAAATACAGTCATGGTAATAATGGTTTGTGGTATAGAAATCTGGTTCTTCAAATTGAATCCTACCAAAAACAAGTGTTTAATTAAATGAGGCCACTTTCTTTCTCAGTCCCTGCAAATTCACTAATCTCTGTTGGCATTAATGAGGTAGTCACTACATCCACCTTGTCTGGTTTGTAGAACACTCTCCTCAATTGTGCCAACCCATAACTTCTCATTTTACTGGACATAATAGCATTCACTGCCTTAGCGGTACCAGTCCCTTTCCCTTGTGCCCCAATATTTATCCTTCAATAATATGCAGATTTTCTGATCTTCATCATATTGCTAGATCTCCAAAAAGTTGACTGCCTTCAGCAATTACAGATGCATTTCAAAGAATGATATGTGGCAGTAAGTAATTTAAAAGGTTACAAGAAGCAAAATACTCTTTTAAACTAGAGAAATGCAGGACATCTTAAATTTCTCTGTGCAAAGATCTGTCACTATGTATTCCCAAATTGACTACAAGGTTACTTAGGAAGTTTCTTCTCGCTTTCAGGCAGAGGATGAAGTTACCTGGATTCCACAAAGGTCTTCCTTGAGAAATCAACATCTGCTGTTTAAATTATTAAAACTAAAAATGTTAATGTTTTCAAAGATTTAAGATCATTTCAAAAAGCACGCTCCCAACACTGGTAACCATTTTCCAACTATTCGGACTACCTGTCCCCCCAAAAAAAGTAAACTGATGGTCTTTATTCCTTACCCTCCATACCCAATCATTCACATCCCTCACCATTTCCATTCTACCATCTTAACTCAAAGCATGCATGCCCACATATCGCCCTTACATTCACCTTCTGGCGACTGCCTCCAAGCACCCAAACTTCAATATGACCATTCCCTTCCTTGTATATCCTGGCCACTGGAACAGGTGGAAAGGAATGGTCTGATGTTAAAGAATAATCATGTTCTGAATTCAAAACCACTAATAACAGAAATTATCTGTTCAAGGCTCCAGAATGGTACTAAAGAGAGCTACCACTCATCTTCAGCCTTGCAAAGAACGAGAAAATAGACCATCTTGATGAATGAGAATACAGCTCTCTCTTCCTTTCATGTTCAGTTGCAGCACCCTCCAGTGCAAGTAAGAATCAATATGGAAAACGTTATTGTCTACTGTAATTCATTGCAACTTTAGGGAAGTAATTTTTGTTTTTAAGACCGCCAGAATGCCATTTTTCTGCCCAGTTCCTTTTCTGTAGTCTACAGAAATATCCAAGCTGTTACAGCTATTTAAAATTATCAAGTACAAGAAACAATACTGATGTATGGTGGTGTGGTTCAGTAATGAAACAATCACTGATTCTCATGGTTTATTATTTACAAAAAACTGTCAAACTTTTATTTTGCCATTTTATTAACAAGATGCAACACTGTTTTAATGAATTTGACAACACTTAAATGTTGAGAAAGTACAACCTGAAAAAGTGAACAAAATCATGCCAATTTGAAACTCCAAGAACTTTAAACAGCAACTTGAAATACTGCATGTAATCTGCAGAAAAGCAGGAAAATTGTTTCAGACAAGAAATCAATGTTAAATTCTAAACTGTACAGAGGAAACCCACATTGGCAGGACAAAATGATGGCTGAATTCTCGACAACCCTTATTTAGTGTTGCATTTCTGGAACATATCATCAATAGTCTGTTGTTTTCTACCATTTCTTGGTTCACTGAGAGACATCAGTGCAGCAGAGTTAGCATCCATGGAGGCGAGTGGTCTATGACCTTTAGCCCGTTGCTTATTACAGGATTGTGTTGGATCCTGCAAGATTCTACTTTTCTGTCTTCGCGGTTCAGAAGAAATATTCTTGAGCATGGCTTGCTTATTTCTGGACTGTGATCTCACTGAACTTCTGGAAGTTTGATGGCCCTTTGCTGTTGCTAGTGGAGTTTTATTTTTTGTAAGCATGTTTTTCTCACTTGTAGGCAATTTCTTTGCCCGAAGTAAGTATGCATCAGGTGTTCCCCTTGTTCTATTAATAGCCCGCATCTCTTTATCAAGCTCTTTCTGTATTTTTAAGGCTAGCAATCGATCCTGCTCTTCCATTTTGTGCTTTTCAAAAAGTTGTTTCTCCCAGTCTGCAAGCTGCTCATGATTGAATGCGTCATGGAAAAGTTCAGTGTTCGCACTGGGTTTATCATGGACATCGGGACAAATTTTTCTCTTTTTAACCATGACACAAGTCAGTGTAGAAACATCAGAGGAATTACATACTTTTCTTTTCAGAACTGCTGACATTTTAGAGGGAGTTTGGCTCAAAATTTCATCTTCTGCAGCTTCATTTTGTATCAAATTTTGGACTGCTATATGGTCCATATTAACTGAACTACAACAGTCTGCACTAGTGCATGCGTGCTCAAGTCTATGATTTAAAATTGGCATAAATGTGGAATCTAGCTGTTCATCATTGCAATTAATTGAATTCATCTTCAACTCTTTAAGTGGTACACTTTCCATGGACTTTTCAGAACCATCCTGTGCACTGCTGCAAGTTTGTGGCATCACACTTTCTCTGCATTCTGGGCTGTGCTGACTGATATACTCCATCTGCAGATCTGTGATTTCTTCATTAGGAGCTCCTTCAATGACCTGCATCAATTCTGACTGGTGTGAACTGGAGTCTGGCTCTCCATCTTTATCACAATGAAAAAGACGAATTTTTGTAGAGCTACTGCTTGTAATTAGTTCATCACCCTCACTTGTGCTCTCCTGAAGGAAAAAAAATAACATCAACAATTTACCCTTATTCAAACATCTTCAAATACAGGATAATATTCACTTTAAAAATGAAAGCAACTACATAAGAGTTTGCCTTCTCATGACCATCTTTAAGTTTATACAATTTAAAATATTTTAAAGTGAAAGCAGATTGAGTAACTGCTGAGATTGGAACTAATTGGGAATATAAAATTGTACTTTGCCTCCAAGAAAATTAAATGTCACCTTTAAATAAGAACTTGGAGCCAAACTTTACTGGACTCCAAAGTGTTAATTGTAACTACTACAAAATCTAGGAGCAACAGAACAGGCTTTTGGGAAACCAGCCTTAATATGAATGTAGATGAACAGCCAGTCAATTACACAAGGAGAAAGCACAGGGTAAAATCAACAGTTGGTTTGTTCTCCTCACGCTACTGAATTGAACTCCAGCACAAATGTTCCCTGCTTTAAAAGCAATACCAATGGACGTTGCTTCTTTCTACACCTCCATCCCACAGAAAGTCCCACTAGCTCCTTCTGTCACAACCTATTTAAAATAATTCTTACATTGAACAACTTCTCGGGACACCAGTTTCTACAAATCAGGAAGGTGTAGACAATGGGAATTCACATGGGTCCTAACAATGCCTTTTTTGAGATATACAAAACAGTCCACGCACCGGTCAAATTCAGACAACATCCTCACATTGCCAGTCCCACCCCCCTCCACTTCTCAGTCACTGATTAATATATTGGATAGCTGATCCAGCACTATGTAGAATGCGAACGGGTCATCACCCTGCTAATAGCTTCTATATGATCCATCCTAGTCTTGCTTTTTTCAAGCCAGGAAATAGTATCCAATGTCCAACAACTCCACAAATGTCTACTGCCTTGACTATGCCTTTCCTATCCAATTTCAGATCAGAATCAAGTTTATTATCACCGGCATGTGATGTGAAATTTGTTAACTTTGCAGCAGCAGTTCAATGCAATACATAACACAGAAAAGAAAAAAAATAAAATAATAAATCAATTACAGTATACAAAAATCAAAGATTGGGAAAACATGCAAAAAACAGGAATACTGTATATTAAAACAAGTGAGGTAGTGTCCAAGGTTTCAATGGCCATTTAGGAATTGGATGGCAGAGTGGAAGAAGCTGTTTCTCAATCACTGAGTGTGTGCCTTCAGGCTCCTATACCTCCTACCTGATGGTAACAGTGAGAAAAGGGCATGCCCTGGGTGCTGGAGGTCTTTAATAATTGACGCTGCCTTTCTGAGACACTGCTCCCTGAAGATGTCCTGGGTACTTTGTAGACGGAGCTGACTAGATTTACAACCTTCTGCAGCTTCTTTTGGTCCTGTGCAGTAGCCCTTCCATAACAGACAGTGATGCAGCCTGTCAGAATGCTCTCCACTGTACAACTATAGATGTTTTTCAGTGTATTTTGTGATGGGGTCCTGAATTACCCCTATGAACTGTGCTTTTGAAAGAGAGAGAGAGGGGGAGGGAGGGGGAGGGAGGGAGGGGGGGAGGGGGGGAGAGGGGGAGAGGGGAGGGGGGGAGGGGGGGAGGGGGGGAGGGGGGGAGGGGGGAGGGGGAGGGGGAGGGGGAGAGAGAAAGAGAGAGAAAGAGAGAGAAAGAGAGAGAAAGAGAGAGAAAGAGAGACAGACAGACAGACACACACACACACTAACTTTTGGACTGTCAGTTTGGAGAAGGTGAGAACCGAGCAGCTCGTAAGTCGCTATGGTAACCGAGGGCGGTGTTATTTGATGGACAACTGATGTTTTGATTTTTCGGCAGCATGTTTATATTTCCAAGGACATTTGCCTGCTTGTACATTTCATACACAGTCAAAGGAAGGAGGAGTTATTTGCATGACAGTTGGTACTCGGTACGGTGTGATAAATAGGAGGTTAGATGATATAGACCTCAGGCACATGTTTTTGGACACTGAATGAGCTTTGTTGTGCCCACAGAAAAAGTGTGTTTTTGGAGAATCGATCAGTGGCTCTTGCAGTGAGATACCTGCTTTTGGTGAACCTTTGTCTAGGATCATAGTGGATTGTGTAGGCCCATTGCCAAGAACTGCAGCTGGGTATCAGTACATGTTAACAATTATGTGTGCTGTGTCTAGGTCCCCTGAAGCAGTGTCTTTTGAAAACATCAAGGCCGAGACTGTGGTGAAGTTGTTCAGTAAGTTTTTCCACACTGGTAGGTCTGCCCAAAGAAATTCAATTTGACCAGGGCAGTAACTTTACTTTGAGAACATTCCAGGGGATAGTTAGAGAATTGGAAGCTAAGCGCATGGTGTCATCTGCATATCACAGAGTCCAAGGGAGCCTTGCAACTGTACAACTCAACTCTTAAGAGCATGATTAAAACATTGTGTGAGAAAGGGGAAAAATTGGGATCACGGGGTTCCCCTCCTCTTATTTATTGTTGGAGATTCGATTCAAAAGGCATTGGAGTGTAGTCTATTGGAACCTGTGTTTGGTTACAGTTGGACCTTTGACCCTACTCAGAGAACTATGGTCTGATTTGGAAACGTGTCAGTGTGCTTAATTATGTTTTAGAACTCTGGAAAGGATTTAATAAGATTTGTGGCCTTGCAAAGGTAAGTTTACAGAATGGTCGTATCAAAATAAAACACTTGTTTGTTAGAATGGCACCTGGGAGAATTGTTATGGAACAAAATGGAGTCATGGAATCTGATAATGGGATGAAAAAACATGTTTACCCACTGAATCTAGTCTCGCCAAGATGTCAGAATTCCATTGTTTTGAAAAATATAACTGATAAGGTCCATCAGTTGGACCTACACTGCAAAAACAAGTGAAAGAACTAATTGGCAAGCATGGAGATTTATTTTCTGATGTTCGACAGCGGTGCACAGGTGCAGTGCATCACATCATTGTAAATTCAGCCCAGCCCATATAACAGCATTGGTGCAGAGCGAACTTTGAGAAAAGTAAAATGGTTGAACAAGCAATTAGAAACAAGAAAGAACAAGGAAAGAGAATGGATGACTGTATTGATAGAGTGGGGAAGGCTAAATACTTTATAAACATTGACTTGTTAAAAGGATACTGGGGTGTTCCTTTGACAGAGAGGGCTAAAGAAATATCAGCATTTGGGACACCATCTAGACTGTATGAGTACACTGTTTTACCCTTCGGGATGAAAAATGCTCCAGGGACATTTCAAAGAATGATCAGTTCTGTGATTAGAGGTTTAGAAAACACAGAAGCTTAGATTGATGATTTAGTGGTCTGGAATGACACGTGGGAAGAGCATATTGCAGCGGTAGAAAAACTGTTTGACAGACTTTCCGAGGCCAATCTTACTGTGAACCTTGCTAAAAGTGAGTTTGGCCATGCCACAGTTACATATCTGGGCTATGTGGTAGGCCAGGGCCAACTGGCTCCTGTCGAGGCCAAGCTTCAAGCGATTGCTGAGGCTCCTGTTCCGACAGGCAAGAAACCTTTGGGAAGGATTTTAGGAATGGTTGGGTATTATCGTGAGTTTTGTAAGAACTTTGCTGACATCACTCTCCCCCAACAAAACTCCTGGGGAAGAGTGAAAGATTTGTATGGAATAACCTTTGCAAAGGGGCATTTGAGCACAGGATGACAACACAGGATGGTTTTCAGACGTTCAAAGCACCTGATTTTTCCAAACCATTTTCTATAGCAACAGACGCTAGTGATGAAGCTGCTGGGGCAGTACTGTTACAGAAGGGTGTGGATGACATTGAACACTCAGTAGCTTATTTCTCAAAGAAATTTAATGTGCACCAGAAAAATTATTCAACGGTTGAAAAGGAAGTACTAGCACTTGTTCTGGCCTTACAACATTTTGAGGTCTATGTTCAGAGACCCCAAAATCTCTGTTGCCCAGAGACCACTTCTGGTTTACATGGATTATAATCCGTTGGTGTTTCTAACTAAGATAAGAATAGAAGGTTGTTAAATTGGAGTCTGATATTGCAAGAATGTGACTTAAAAATCAAACATGTGAAAGATACTGACAATATTATAGCCGATTATTTATCCAAATGTTAAGCTGGAAATTGTACATGTTTTTGCTCTGTCATCTGATGATCATAAATGTATTATTTGAAACTCTAATTTACATTTAAAGTAAAAAAAAATGTTTTCCTCTCTCTGAAGGAAGGGGGTGTGACGGGGTCCTGAATTACCCCTATGAACTGTGCTGTTGAAAGAGAGAGGAAGACTAACTTTTGGACTGTCACTTTAAGGCACAGGGGGAGGGGGAACCGAGCAGCTCGTAAGTCGCTATGATGACCGAGGGCAGCATTATTTGATGGACAATCGATGTTATGATTTTTCGGCAGCGTGTTTATACTTCCAAGGACATTTGCCTGCTTGTACATTTCTTACACAGTCAAAGGAAGGAGGAGTTATTTGAATGACAGCTGGTACACGGTACCATGAGATAAATAGGAGGTCAGATGATATAGACCTCAGGCACATGTTTTTGGACACTGAATGAGCTTTGTTGTGCCCACAGAAAAAGTGGGTTTTTGGAGGATCGATCAGGCGGATTGATCAGTGGCTCTTGCAGTACGAAAAGGGATTGACCGGTGGGGAGTTGTCCACATGTCCACCCTTGCCTGGGTTGATGACTCTACCACAGAAAAACGGTCCCCTCTGTTGTGGTCACAGTTGGTGACCTTAAAGGATTTCGGAGGACAACGGGAAGATCGACGGCGTCAGCTCAACTGAAGACTCAAATCTCTCCCTCTCTATCACTACTCAACTCAACACCATGAACTGAACTGAACTTTACTCATTGTTGTAAGACTATTTATTTACCCCTAGACTTGAAGAAGCTCGGTTTTTCATACATACTTCCACACTTAAATATAACCATTGTTAACCTGTTGGATTTACCTACATTTGTATTACTGTATTGCATAGTTACTAATAAATATTATTAGTTAATAGCATACTGGACTCCAAAGTGTTTTCCATTTCTGCTGGTTCTTTAACCCGTTACGGGGTACGTGACAATTTGTTGACATACCAAATCTCTTCAAACTCCTAATGAAGCAAGCTACTGTCTTGCCTTCTTTATAACTGCACCAATATGTTGGGACCAGGTTAGATCCTCAGAGATCTTGACAACCAGGAACTTGAAACTGCTCACTTCTGATCCTTCTATGAGGATTGGTATGTGTTCCTTCGATTTACCCTTCCTGAAGTTCACACTTTCGTCTTATTGACTTTGGGTGTTAGGTTGTTGCTGCAGCACCACTCCACTAGTTGGCATATCTCACTCCCGTACAGCCTCTCGTCGCCATCTGAAATTCTACCAATAGTGGTTGTATCATCACCAAATTTTTGGATGGTATTTGAGCTATGCCTTGCCATACAGTCATGGGTATACAGAGAGTAGAGCTGTGGGCTAAGCACACACCCCTGAGGTGCACCAGGGTTGATCGTCAGCAAGGAGGATATGTTATCACCAATCCGCACAGATTGTTAGGAAGTTGAGGATCAAATGGCAGAGAGGGGTACAGAGGCCCAGGTTCTGCAACTTCTCAATCAGGATTGGGGGAATGATGGCATTAAATGCTCAGTTATAGTCGACGAACAGCATCCTGACATACGTGTTTGTGTTGTCCAGGAGGTCTAAAGCTGTGAGGAGAGCCACTGAGGTTACGTCCACACTAGACCGGATAAATCCGTAACTGAAGCTTTTTCTCTTCGTTTTGACCTTCTGTCCACACTGAAACAGCGTTTTCCTCCCCCGAAAATGGAGCTTTTCTAAAACACTCCAGAGTGTTTAAATCTGAAAACCCTGGTTGGCCATTGTAGTATGTACAGGGTAACCGGCTGATTTTAAAAACGCTGTCATGACGTGCCGGAACAAATAGCGGTGGCAGCGCGGCACTTCATTGTTTTCTTGAACACAACCTCCAACACCACAACAATATCTGACAATAGATGAGTAACAGCCTAATGTAACACTGTATGGAAATACAAGATAACACTGATGCAGACATGTTTTATACATTTAACAAGGTGCTTTATTAATGTATTGCTTGTGCAAACATTCAATAGATGCAATTGTCAATTTTTGCCCAGTAACTCATTTTATTGTACATGTTAAATACAGCAAAATAATACAAAGACATGGCAAAAGTAAAGGCAAACAAATGAGGTAACAGCAAATTTCACTTTTGCCTAGTAACAAGCCTTATTGCATTTAGTTGTAGCTGTCGTCCCTTTCATTGGTGAAGAGACTATGGCTGTAGGAAATGTTTCTGGACAAACATGCACCAAGTCTTTCGTTTGGCAATTTCCTTTTAAGTTTTTCTAGTCTATAACTGGACAAGCGCGCACAAGTACACCGCTTCCTCTTTGCTTGTTTTTTTTGTGTGTCCTGCACATGCCCAGTAGGAGCAGATTCACCTAAATACCCGTTTTAATGTGGACAGAGGTATTTTCAAAAACTCCTGGTGTGGACGCCTATCGTTTTTATGTGAAACTGGCGTTTTCAAAATTATCTGGTCTAGTGTGGACGTAGCCTGAGATTGAGTCTGCCATTGACCTATTGTGGCGATAGGGAAATTGCAATGGGTCCAGATCCTTGCTGAGGCAGGAGTTTAGTCTAGTCATGACCAACCTCTCAAAGCATTTAAGCACTGAATTTGCATTTCTCTCCTTTGTATCTGCTCATCAACTTTCCAAACCTTTGTCCCATAGACTTCTTTCTTCCTAATAGTTGCTCTTCCAGTGTAAAGAGCTCAATTAAAAGGCTAAAAAGGGGAAAGGCAGCTCCAAGGATGTTCTCATTCACTGGCAAGGAAAATGAAAAAACATTCACAACCAAGTTCACCCAGAAGTGCTGGATAGATGATCCACATCGGCTTCCTCCACAAACTCTACCATAACACAAGTCCAAAAATTCAATCCATACCCCATAGTTTTCAAACTGAAAAAATGCCGTGCAGAAATGGAAAGAATGCCAAACTACCAGATAAATAGTACCGAAGACCTGCATTCCAGAGCTAGCTACAGCCCTAGCTAAGGTGACTGAGTAAGGTTACATCAGTGACATGTATTCAATGTGAGTAGAGGAGAAAACAAGAATCACCCAGGTATGTCTTATTCATAAAAAAGTACTAATCTGATTAATATCCAAACATGTCTACTCTCAATTATCAAAATAATGAAGGAGTCATCAAAGCTCTCAAATTCTGCTTACTGATGCTCAGTTTAGATTTCACCACAGCTATTCTGCTTCAGACCTCACTGCAGTCAGATTCAAACATGGACCAAAGATCCAAATTCCAGACACAAGAGCAACTGCCTAAGCCATCAAGGCAGCATTTGACAGAGAGGTGTGTTTCTGGTAAAACTAATAGAAAAGAAGAAAATGTCAATGACTGGATCATTGCACAAGGGAGATGTTGTCAGTCAGAGCTAGAACATGAAAAAGGCCCTCTGGCCCAACAAATCCACACTGACCATTAACCATCCATTTACACATGACCATCTCTGTATTAGTACCCCACATTTTCATCAACTTCTTCTAGACTACTAGGGAGGAGGTCAATTGCAGCAGACCTGAAATATAACAGCAATTAACTAAAGCAATGTTAGGGCACTTTTAATATAAAATTAAACTGCACATACAAGGTATATGTAATACAAAACAGAAATGATCAATTTCATACTTACTGCACTGGTGAGATTGCTTCCCAGTGTACTTATCTCAGCAGTTTGATACTTTGGCACAGTAGGTGATAAATACCTGTGTTGGATGAAAAAAAAGGGGACATTTCAGGATAACAATTCAATGACTTTAGGTTGATGCTCGTCATGGTCTAATGGCAGTTAATGAACTTAGTAACATGGAATAAATAAATTGCTATACAAATTAGGACCAGATCACTCAACCACTCAAGCTTACTCTGCTATTTAACAAGATTAACCTGATCTGATTATAAACACAACCCTACATACCCGACTGCCCATTACCATTTACCCACACGCTTAGCAAAAATGATTTTACCTTGTAATAAAGCATTCTAAAACTCCATAAGCCTGAGTTTCAAAAGGTTGTTTCTCATCTGTCTTAAATGGGTATCCCCTCATTTTAAAACAGTGACTACTAGAACAAAAGAAAAGAAGCAAGCCACCTGAATGCTCAGGCCTACTCCAGGATTTAACACAAGCATAGCAAATTTGCCTTATTATTGTCATATGTACTATTACCTGTTTGCTAAACCTCCCTACCAGCAATAAGGTTCAAGCACAAAACTCAGACCTTCTGTACTTCACTTACTGTACTTCCAATTTCCTCATTTAGATTGAATGCCTTCTGATTCCTATACTAAACTCCATTCCTCAAATTTTTCACCCATTCTCCCAATCAATCCAGGTCCTGCTACAAATATCATTTTCACAGCATGCTCTCCCATCTATATTCACAGTATTGACAAACTTGTTTACTTGCACTCTCCACCAAATCATTAACATAGCAAGTCAATAATTGAGAGCCAAGGATTAATCATTGGAACACTCCACTAGTTACATTCTTCCCCCAGCCTGAAATTTTGAGTACCTCAAATTTTGAGTTTTCAATATGTAGAACAGACATTAAGTTTCAGTTGTAAATTCTCCACAGGAAACCTCAACTCAATATGCAATATGTCAAGACCCCTTAGGACCTATCAACGTCTGAACTCTGCTACGTACAAGACTTTGCTGGCAACCTTTCCACACACTGCCCATCCCAGCTACCAGTCTCAAACACCCTTTCCAAACAGCTTCGGAAACAGTATCTGTGATTAAGTGCAGTTCACCAAAATCATACAAAATGTGGCTATAAACATTACTTCTACACAAAACCGAGGTGCAAGCAACTCAAATTTACATTTGCATTCACTTTAAAGTAGTTACGGAAGCAATGGTTTACAAAAAGCTTTATTAGATGCGCAATTTGCATTCTTGAACTAGGATTTAAGAGCATTCATAAAATTTGTTACAAAGCACTCAAGGAATAATCTGGCAGGGCAATCACCATTTTAGCCAAGGAAATAAGACAAATTTGAAGACAGAATGCCAAGATTAATTGTAGGCAACTGGAGGCATTGTCACTAACAATGAAGTGATTAAACAATGAGGTGCTTACAAATCTAGAACTGAAGAATGCAAAAACTGGCAATAGTGATTAAAGCAGCAAGGATGCAACTGTGAATCTCTTGCAATCTGAACATGATAACTGAAAATTTGATATTGAGGAAACTGGGAAACCAACATAGGTCAACAAGAACAAGAGTGATAGGAGAGCAATGTTCTTAAAAAGTGCAAGGGTTTTAGATCTTAATCAAAGCCAATTGTTAATTAGGGTGCTCGTTTTGATTGCAAATTAGACTTCTTCAAACCGTTAGACTGCTCCTTACCATCTCAGTACAAATGCTGCCAACCCCCATATATATTCTTGCTAACTCGACTTAATTTCCATGATTCACTTGGCTCCTCTGTTAGCTTTGATTCATCAAAAAAAAACTTTGCAGCATGGATCCTTCTTTCTGATCTGAGACTTATGTTCCACTAATCTATGCTGGAGAAGGATGCTGGGCATTAGAGCTTACTTTAAAATTCTCAACCCTCATGTGCAAGTATCCTCACAAACTAGTAATCTTCACAACCTGTACAGATCTGATTTCTTCCAAGATTAGCCTCCTGTACAACTTTCACATTTAAGGTATTACTGGACCTACAACATTCATCCTTAAAACATTAAGATTCTCCTCAAAACCATTCACATCCAAAATGTATTACTTATTTAGTCCTTCTATAGTCCGGGGTATATTCAGTCAAAATTTAATTATGCAGATATCAATCACACTGTTATCACCATTGACTTTACATCCAGTAATACGGGTCATTCTGCCTATAACAAGGTCTAACAGAAGGCACAGTAGTGTATCAGTTAGCGCAACATTATTACTGTGGCAGTGACCTGGATTCAATTGGTTTTGAGGGTCTGTAAGGAGCTTGTACATTCTCTCCGTGGCCACATGGGTTTCCTTCCAAGTTCCAAAGATGTACAGGTTTGTAGTTTAATTTGTCACATAAGTGTACAGTTGGCCCTCCTTATCCGCGAGGGATTGGTTCTGGGACCCCTCGTGGATACCAAAAAATGCGTATGCTCGAGTCCCTTATTCAACCTGTCTCAGTGCGGTGGATCTTAGGACCCAGCAGAACCCCAGACCTTATTTAACCTGTCTCAGTGCGGTGGGCATTAGGACCCGGCAGCGGAGCTCTGAATCCGCAGTGTTTCTGCTCACGAAAATAATCACGATCATGACTGAAAATGAAGTAGAAATAATAAAGCGATCAGAAAGAGGTGAAACTCCATCGGCCCGATTAAAGCTACAATTATTACTAAGCAACGCAGTGGTTTAATTATTCGGGTTTTGGGGTTTTGGGTTTTTGATCCTCCACAACAACCCGGCACGGATGGACAGTGCGCTCAGGAGCACTCTGTCACTGGATCGAACTCGGGAACTTCTGTTCCTGAACCTGGCACTGAAACATATACTAAGACAAACGTTTGACTAACTGACGCTAAATAATACTGGATGTACCTGTTCCGACTTACTTAGTAAGAGAACTTCCGTTTCTTTTCCCCGATCCACGATAACCTACGCACATCCTCCTGTATACTTTAAATCATCTCTAGATTACTTATAATACCTAATACAATGTAAATGCTATGTAAAAGAGTTGTTACACTGCATTGTTTAGGGAATAATGACAAGAAAAAAAAGTCTGTACATGCTCGAACAACAAGTGCTGGAAGAGCACTTCCAAGTTTTCTCGATTCGCGGTTGCCTTTTTTTAAATATAATTTTTTAATTGAGTTTTCAAACTTGGTTACATGGAATAATATCTACCCTCCCCTTAACCCTTTCCTCCGATACATACCCCTACCTAAAAGGAAAGAAATAAGAAGAAGAAAAAAAAAGAAAGAAAGACTGCCTGGATATTGGAAGGTTTCCACATGCTCCATGGGATTCAAAATAAATTTAATATTTATTTGCTTCTTTCCCCAAAGGACCAACATCATTATCTTCGGAGCACCTATATATACACCATCCTATCTTTTGTAAATAAGGGCGCCAAATATTCAAAAATGTATCATATTTATCTCTTAAATTATAAGTAATTTTTTCAAGTGGAATACAGCTAAAAATTTCATTATTCCAACGATCCATACTTAAATATGAATCCAATTTCCAAGTAACTGCAATAGCCTTCTTGGCTACTGCCAATGCAATTTTTATAAATTCTTTCTGATATTTATTCAATTTAAGTTTCGGTTTTATCCCTTCAATGTCACCTAATAGAAATAATACAGGGTTATGTGGAAGTTGAGTCCCAGTAATTTGTTCCAATAGAACCCTTAAATTTATCCAAAAAGGTTGAATTTTGGAACAGGACCAGATTACACCGAAAACATTAATCAGATAAGTTTGAATTTAATCTCTTTATTTTTTGCGGTGTAATACATAATTGATGTAAAAAATTATATTGAGTTGAAACATTTATTGTATTTGTCATACTGTCAAGACAGTCTTGACCAATTTGTTTCATCAATATTAATACTCAAATCCATTTCCCATTTTTGTCTTGACTTGTGGATTCCTTGTTTAAGTGTCTGTTTTTGAATCAGATTATACATAAAAGAAATAAATTTTTAAATTTTTCCTTTTCGAATTAAAGCTTCAATTTCATTAGGTTTCGGCAAAAGCATTGTTTGACCCAGTTTATCTCTTAAATAAGCCCTTAATTGAAGGTAACAAAAGAAAGTGTTATTTGATATTTTATATTTATTCTTTATTTATCCTAGGGGGACCAATATCCTGACGGGGAGATTTGCAAGGGCTACTGAGGTGACTTTAAACTAGAATGGTTGGGGGGTGGGAATCAAATTAAAGAGACTAGGAGCGAGGAGGATAGTTCACAACAGGGAGATGAGAACAAGTGCAGAGAGTCAGAGGGGTGTAAAATGAGGGTAGAAGCATAAGGTAGTAAGGTGAAAAGTAAAAGTGGCAGGCAGGCAAGTCCAGGGCAAAAATCAAAAAGGGCCACTTTTCAACATAATTGCATAAGGGCTAAGTGTGTTGTAAAAGCGAGCCTGAAGACTTCGTGTGTCAATGAAAGGAGCATTCGTAACAAGGTGGATGAATTAAAAGTGCAGATTGTTATTAATGAATATATAGTTGGGATCACAGAGACATGGCTCCAGGGTGACCAAGGATGGGAGCTCAACATTCAGGGATATACAACATTCAGGAGGGATAGACATGAAAGAAAAGGTGGTGGGATAGCATTGCTGGTTAGAGGGGAGATTAACGCAATAGAAAGGAAGGACATTAGCCAGGAGGATGTGGAATCGATATGGGTAGAGCTGCATAACACTAAGGGGCAGAAAATGCTGGTGGGAGTTGTGTACAGGCCACCTAACAGTAGTAGTGAGGTTGGGGATGGTATTAAACAAGAAATTAGAAATGCGTGCAATTAAGGAACAGCAGTTTTAATGGGTGACTTCAATCTACATATAGATTGGGTGAACCAAATTGGTAAAGGTGCCAAGGAAGAAGATTTCTTAGAATGTATGCGGGATGGTTTTTTGAACCAACCTGTTGAGGAACCAACTAGAGAGGCGGCTATTCTAGACTGGGTATTGAGCAATGAGGAAGGGTTAATTAGCAATCTTGTCGTGAGAGGCCCCATGGGTAAGAGTGACCATAATATGGTGGAATTCTTCATTAAGATGGAGAGTGACATAGTTAATTCAGAAACAAAGGTTCTGAACTTAAAGAAGGGTAACTTTGAAGGTATGAGATGTGAATTAGCTAAAATAGACTGGCAAATGACACTTAAAGGGTTGACGGTGGATATGCAATGGCAAGCATTTAAAGATCGCATGGATGAACTACAACAATTGTTCATCCCAGTTTGGCAAAAGAATAAATCAGGGAAGGTAGTGCACCCATGGCTGACAAGGGAAATTAGGGATAGTATCAATTCCAAAGAAGAAGCATACAAATTAGCCAGAAAAAGTGGCTCACCTGAGGACTGGGAGAAATTCAGAGTCCAGCAGAGGAGGACAAAGGGCTTAATTAGGAAAGGGAAAAAAGATTATGAGAGAAAACTGGCAGGGAACATAAAAACTGACTGTAAAAGCTTTTATAGATATGTGAAAAGAAAAAGATTGGTTAAGACAAATGTAGGTCCCCTACAGACAGAAACAGGTGAATTGATTATGGGGAGCAAGGACATGGCAGACCAATTGAATAATTACTTTGGTTCTGTCTTCACTAAGGAGGACATAAATAATCTTACAGAAATAGTAGGGGACAGAGGGTCCAGTAAGATGAAGGAACTGAGGGAAATATATGTTAGTAGGGAAGTGGTGTTAGGTAAATTGAAGGGATTAAAGGCAGATAAATCCCCAGAGCCAGATGGTCTGCATCCCAGAGTGCTTAAGGAAGTAGCCCAAGAAATAGTGGATGCATTAGTGATAATTTTTCAAAACTCTTTAGATTCTAGACTAGTTCCTGAGGGTTGGAGGGCGGCTAATGTAACCCCCGCTCTTTAAAAAAGGAGGGAGAGAGAAACCAGGGAATTATAGACCAGTTAGCCTAACATTGGTGGTGGGGAAAATGCTAGAGTCAGTTATCAAAGATGTGATAACAGCACATTTGGAAAGCGGTGAGATCATCGGACAAAGTCAGCATGGATTTGTGAAAGGAAAATCATGTCTGACGAATCTCTCAGAATTTTTTGAGGATGTAACTAGTAGAGTGGATAAGGGAGAACCAGAGGATGTGGTATATTTGGATTTTCAAAAGGCTTTTGACAAGGTCCCACATGGGAGATTAGTGTGCAAACTTAAAGCACACGGTATTGGGGGTATGGTATTGATGTGGATAGAGAATTGCTTGGCAGACAGGAAGCAAAGAGTGGGAATAAACGGGACCTTTTCAGAATGGCAGGCAGTGACTTGTGGGGTACCGCAAGGCTCAGTGCTGGGACCCCAGTTGTTTACAATATATATTAATGACTTAGATGAAGGAATTAAGTGCAGCATCTC
This sequence comes from Mobula birostris, assembly GCF_030028105.1. Classification (NCBI taxonomy): domain Eukaryota; kingdom Metazoa; phylum Chordata; class Chondrichthyes; order Myliobatiformes; family Myliobatidae; genus Mobula; species Mobula birostris. The sequence continues at coordinate 92,443,607 of NC_092373.1, forward strand.
CAAGTTTGCGGATGACACGATAAGCTGGGTGGCAGTGTTAGCTGTGAGGAGGATGTTAAGAGGATGCAGGGTGACTTGGATAGGTTAGGCGAGTGGGCAAATTCATGGCAGATGCAATTTAATGTGGATAAATGTGAGGTTATCCACTTTGGTGGCAAGATCAGGAAAACAGATTATCATCTGAATGGTGGCCAATTAGGAAAAGGGGAGGTGCAACGAGACCTGGGTGTCATTATACACCAGTCATTGAAAGTGGGCATGCAGGTACAGCAGGCGGTGAAAAAGGCGAATGGTATGCTGGCATTCATAGCAAAAGGATTAAAGTACAGAAGGGAGGTACTACTGCAGTTGTACAAGGCCTTGGTGAGACCACACCTGGAGTAATGTGGGCAGTTTTGGTCCCCTAATCTGAGGAAAGACATCCTTGCCATAGAGGGAGGACAAAGAAGGTTCACCAGATTGATTCCTGGGATGGCAGACTTTCATATGATGAAAGACTGGATCGACTAGGCTTATACTCGTTGGAATTTAGAAGATTGAGGGGGGATCTGATTGAAACGTATAAAATCCTAAAGGGATTGGACAGGCTAGATGCAGGAAAATTGTTCCCAATGTTGGGGAAGTCCAGAACGAGGGGTCACAGCTTGAGGATAAAGGGGAAGCCTTTTAGGACCGAGATTAGGAAAAACTTCTTCACACAGAGAGTGGTGAATCTGTGGAATTCTCTGTCACTGGAAACAGTTGAGGCCAGTTCATTGGCTATATTTAAGAGGGAGTTAGATATGGCCCTTGTGGCTAAAGGGGTCGGGGGTACGGAGGGAAGGCTGGTACAGGGTTCTGAGTTGGATGATCAGCCATGATCATACTGAATGGTGGTGCAGGCTCGAAGGGCCAAATGGCCTACTCCTGCACCTATTTTCTATGTTTCTATGTTTAATTGTTCAAATGACATCAATATACCTCCTTCATAACAGTCTCCTATACATCTAATCCCTTTTTGGTACCAATTATGTAAAAGTTGATTATCCATTGTAAAAGGAATAAGTCTGTTTTGAATCAAAGGTCTCCTTGCTAATAAAGATTTCTTTATTTCATCATCAACATTTATCTTATTCCATAGATCAATCAAATGTTTTAATATAGGAGATTCTTTCTTTTCCCATAGCCATTTAGATTCCCATTTATATATAAAATCTTCGGGTGCATTTTCTCCTATCTTATCTAATTCTATTCTAATCCATGCTGGTTTTCGTTCATCAAAAAAAAGATGCAATAAATCTAAACGCAAACAACAGGAATTCTGCAGATGCTGGAAATTCAAGCAACACACATCAAAGTTGATTTGCTTTATAATAATTCTTAAAATTTGGAAGTTGTAACCCTCCTAACTCAAGTTTCCATGTCAATTTTTCCAACGATATTCTTGACATCTTAACCTTTTCAAAGAAATTTCCTCACACATTTAACTCTTGAAAAAATTTCTGTGGCAGTTGTATTGGTAGTGTTTGAAAATAATTCTGTAATCTAGGACATATATTCATTTTTACAGCATTGACTCTACCCACTAATGTTATTGGTAATATCATCCATTTTTCAAGATCTTCTTGAATTTTTTCCAATAGTGGTAAATAATTAAATTTATATGAATTCTTTATATCATTATCAAGTCTTATACCTAATTACTTTATACCATTTATCGGCCATCTAAATTGGGTTGCTAAACGATATTGACTATAGTCTCCTTCAGAAAGAGGTAAGATTTCACTTTTATCCCAATTTCTTTTATACCCTGATACTTCCCCATATTCTTCCAATCTAGAAGATAGTTTACATAACGAATGCAGTGGGTTTGTTAAATAGATTAAAACATCATCAGCAAATAAATTAATCTTATATACCTCCTGATTAACTCTAAAACCCTTACTATCTGAATCAATTCTAATTAATTCTGCTAATGGTTCTATCGCCAATACAAATAAAGCAGGTGATAATAGACAACCTTGTCTAGTTGACCTTTTTAACTGGAATGGTGTTGAAATCTGACTATTTGTCACTACTTTAGCGTTAGGACTAGTGTTTAAGGTTTTAATCCAGTTTATAAAAGGTACTCGTAACCCATATTTTTCTAATACTTTAAATAAAAAATCCCATTCCAATCTATCAAATGCTTTTTCTGCATCCAAGGCTACTATCATACTCATTTCCTCCCTCTTTTGTGCCAAATGAATTATACTAAGTAGCCGAGTTACATTGTCTGCCGATTGTCTATTTTAAATAAATCCTGTTTGAACCATATGTATTAATTTTGGTAAATATTTAGATAATCTACTCGATAAAATTTTTGCTATTATTTTATAATCCGTGTTCAACAAAGAAATAGGCCTATATGATGCTGGTTTTAAAGGATCTCTCTTTTTTTGGCAATACTATTATAATCACCGTCGAGAAAGATTCTGGAGAAAGGAGAAATTAATAAATCTTTAAACTTTTTCTAAAATTTAGGTGGAAAACCATCCTTTCCTGGAAATTTATTACTTTGAAGTGACCCTAAAGCTTCTTCAACCTCTTTTAATGTAAAAGGCTTATCTAATCCCTTCTGTTCTTCCGAATTCAATTTTGGAAGAGTTATTTGTGATAAAAAGCTCATTAACATCGTTTTGTGATTCCAATTGATATAATTCAGAGTAGAAACTTCTAAATGTTTCATTAATTTCTGAAGTTTTATAAGTAATTTTATTTGCACTTGTTCTAATTGCACTTATCGTTTTGGAAGCCTGTTCTGTTTTCAACTGCCAAGCAAAAATCTTGTGTGATCTCTCACCTAACTCATAATACCTTTGCTTAGTTCTCATGATTGCTTTTTCCGTTCGATATGTCTGAAGCGTATTATATTGTAACTTCTTATTGACAAGTTGTCTTCGTTTTTCTTCTAACATGTCTTTGAGATTCTTTTTCTAATTTTGTAATCTCTTTTTCCAATTGGTCTAGTTCTACCATATATTCCTCCTTAATTTTAGACATATAACTTATTATCTGACCCCTCAAATATGCTTTCATCGCATCCCATATTACAAATTTATCATCAACTGAATGAGAGTTTGTATCCAAAAAAAATTGGATCTGTTTTTTCATAAAATCACAAAAATCTTGACGTTTTAATAATATTGAATTAAATCTCCTTATCAGTCATTATTATTGTCATCAATAAAGGAGAATGATCTGACAATATTCTCGCTTTATATTCCATATTTTTCACTGTCTTGAATATTCATTGATAATGGAAAAAATCTACCCTTGAGTAAGTTTTATGTCTATTAGAATAGAACGAATAGTCTCTTTCTTTGGGGTTAATTCTTCTCCATATAGCAATCAAATTTAAATCTTTCATTGATGATAAGGTTAGTTTTACTACTTTCGATTTTGTAACAGCCTTGGTTGATCTAAGACTGGGTCTAGACAAAAGTTAAAGTCTCCAACTATTAATATTTTATCATGTGCATCAGCCAAATTCAAAAAGGCTTCTTGTATAAATTTTGCATCATTTTCATTTGGTGCATAAATATTCATGAGAGTCCATAATTCAGAAAAAAATTGGCAGTGTATAATCACATATCTCCCCACAGAATCAGTTAGTACATTTTGTATTGTAATTGGTAACGTTTTATTGATCAAAATTGCTACTCCCCTCACTTTTGAATTAAATGAAGTTGCAACAACACTTCCCACCTCGTCTCTCTTTAATTTCTGACGTTCTGTTTCTGTTAAGTGTGTTTCCTGCAAGAAGGCTATATCTACCTTCATTTTCTTAATGTGTGTTAAAATGCATTTTCTTTTCACCGGTCCGTTAACCCATTAACATTAAAGCTCAAAAAACTCAATAAGTTAGTCATTATTCTTAACAAAATTACTCCAATCTAAAACATCACTTAACATCTCAACTCTCATAGTTCCTTTAAACTTCACCATGTTGTTATGTGTTTCCCCCCAGTCATCCAGGCAGAAAGAAATAAAAGATAGATAAAATATGAAAAGAAAAATAACAAAATACCCCCCTACTAATGTTGTGAGTGAAAAAAACCACAACATTACCCCCCTTTATTTTGCTGGTCATGGCTGTCGCCACAATTGCACACATGAATCCCGTAGCGATTGGTATTTCTTCCAGCGCCCCCCTAACAAAAAAAATTATATATATATAAAAAAATTAATGTCACTATTCCCAACTAATATTCCTCAAACTTTTACATTTCTTCCCCTCTATCATATAATTAATAATATATTTATATATTCTTCCACCTTTAAAAATCCACCAAGTCTATTCCCTGTCCCAGCCTTCATCTTTAATCCATCTCGCTCTCCTAGATTTCTTCTTGTGTCTGGTGAATATTCAAAGATTCTCGCACAAACTCCTCCACCATCCGGTAATCATTAGATCTCTTTTCTCTGCCAGCCAAAAAAATCTTCAAGGTTGCAGGATAGCGCAGTGTAAATTGATAACCATGATCCCATAGGACTTTTTTCACTGGGTTGAATTTCTTTCTTCTCTTCAAAAGCTCATAACTTATGTCAGGGTAGAAAAAAATTTTGTTCCCTTCTATCATCAATGGCCCTTTTCTATACTTGGCAGCTTGAGCAGCTGTCTGTAGAATTCTTTCTTTGCCTTGAAATCTTAAACATTTTATTAAAATTGATTGCGGATTTTGGTTGTGTTGTGGTTTTGATCTTAGAGCTCTATGTGCCCGTTCAATTTCAATTGACCGATCTCCCTCTTCCATTTGCAAATTTTCCGGGATCCATCTTTGAAAAAATTCTATTGGATTATCTCCCTTTATACCTTCTTTAAGACCAACAATCTTAATATTATTTTGCCTACTAAAATTTTACAGCACATCCACTTTTTCCCCACAACCGATTTCTTTCCATTTTCCAGGCAAGAACATCATTTTCTGTCTTTTCCACTCTATCGTTGGTATCCTCCATTGTTCTTTCCAACTTTTGAAGTTTCTTATCCGTTTTCTCCTGTCCTTTCATAGCTTTATCATACCTAATCTTCATGTTTTTAACCTATTTTTATTCTTTTTAATTCAAGCATTAAAGTCTCCCTTGTCTCCACGATATCCTTTACTTTTAATCTCTTCTTGTTCTTCTTCCTCCTCTTCTTCATCTGTATTCTCCGGGGAATCCAATTCTGACTCCAAGTCACTTTCACTTTCAGTGGCAGTCGGTTCCTGTAGTTCAACTTGTACCGATTTGCGCATGCCTACTTCTTTACGCATGTGCAATTCCCGCTTCTTCTTCCCAGAGACCACTGCCATTGCCCCATTCTTCAATGCCAGGGATAAAATGTCTCCTCCGAAGGAGATCCAACCTGAGCCCGAGGTTCCATCGCTGTAGTAGGCCCTTTTTGCTTCCCATCTCGTGGTGTCATCAAAATGGCAGTCTTCTTCTGTTTCTGTTTATGAGACATGTCAAGACTATTTTATGATTAGTTTATAAGTAGTTTTCAAAAACTATTTATTAACTTTTCTTCGTTTAAATGGTACTTTGCTGATTTTTTACGGGACAGCTGGATTTCCACGTCTCAAGTCTACATCATCACATGACGTCCCCAATTCGCAGTTGGTTGAATTCGCGCATGCGGAACTCGCGGATAAGGAGGGCCGACTGTAATTGGGCAGCATGGACTCATTGGGACAGAAATGTGTTTATTCATTTAGCTGTATCTCTAAATCAATAAACACATTTCTATAACATGAACTGGCAGGGAACATTGTTTGCATTACGCAGGCCACATTGGTTATAGCACAACCAGGAAAATCTGCTTAAATTGGTACTTCAAGTGAATTTCTATAACATCAGAATTTCTTAGCAAACTACTGTAATTATTTTATTATCGAATTAGATGTATACTTAGGTTAAAATAAAATGGCACCCAAATAATTAGATTGAGGACACTCAGTCCTCGTTTCATTGTCATTTAGTAATGCATGCATTAAGAAATGATACAATGTTCCTCCAGTATGATATCACAGAAACACAAGACCGACCAAGATTAAAACTGACAAAAACCACATAATTATAACATATAGTTACAACAGTCAAAGCAACACCGTAACTTGATAAAGAGCAGACCATGGGCACGGTAAAAAACAAAGTCTCAAAGTCCCAACAGCCCATCATCTCACCCAGACGGTAGAAGGGAGAAAATTCTCCATGCCATGAGCTTCCAGCGCCGCAAACTTGCCGATGCAGCATCCTGGAAGCACCCGACCACAGTCCAGCTCTGAGTCCGTCCGAAAACTGCGAGCCTCTGACCAGCCCTCCGACACCGAGCATCATCTCTGCCGAGTGCTTCGACCTTGGCCGCCAAGCAACTGGCAAAGCAAAGGATTCCGGGCCTTCCCCTCCGGAGATTTCGGATCATACAGTAGCGGCGGCAGCGAAACAGGCATTTCAGAAGTTTCACCAGATGTTCCTCCGTGCTCTCACGTCTGCTTCCATCAAATCAGAATTGTGCACGGCATCCTAATTACATTTTTGTTCTTTGATTGCTCTTAGTCAAAGATAATCCCACATATATGAACTGCCCATTCAATGATCTTTAAACCACAGCTGTTTAAAGGCATGTTAGATTTATAAAGAATACTTACATAGATGCAATGAAAACATCACATAGAAACATAGAAAATCTGCTCTTCGGCCCACAAAGCTGTGCCGAACACGTCCTTACCTTAGAAATTACCTAGGGTTACCCATAGTCCTCTATTTTTCTGAGCTCCATGTACAATGTCCAGGAGTCTCTTAAAAGACCCTATCGTATCCACCTCCACTAACTTCGCCAGCAGCCTATTCCACATTTAAACTCTCCCCAATAGCCTTAGCAAACCTCCCCGCCAAGATACTGATCCCCCGGGATTCAAGTGCAACCTGTCCTTTTTGTACAATCACATTGCATCTGCCTTTACTATTTTATATAACAAATTGAAAACTTAATATAAATAATCTCAAAGTTTAAAAAAAACACAGCAGACATCTACTACATAATCAACAGCAAGTGAGCTGCCCAATTCAGAACCCAAAGTTCCTCTTGAATTAAAACAGAAGAATCAGAAGTGTGCAAAAGTGATCCATGTGATTGGGTTAACCCCATTACACCTCTACTTGCCTTTGTATACTTTCTATATTACTTGGGTTATGTGCTGTCAATTTGATTCCTTTGGAGATGGATGAATTAAACTTTGAAGAAACAGATTTTGTGTATCCACCCATGGTTTTGGAAGCAGTCCCATACATCAAATTCTGCAAAGTATAAAAGGTAAAAAGAACACCAAATAAAATTAATTAAGGGCAATTATTTTCCTTCTTTGTTCATAGCACTTTTACCCACAAACAATTCTTCCATTGTTGCACTGGAATACTGTGCTATGATTTAGCATCTAAGAAAGGATATGCATATCTTGCAATGGCAATTAAGGCTACTAGTTTAATTTCTAAAATGGAGGATTTCCATAATGAGTTGATAAGAATAGACGCAATCATATTGAAATGTTATTCTGAAGGGGTACAGTTCAAGCATAGCAGATGATTTAGACCTAATTAGGAGGGCAAATATTTTGGGACATTTCTCCGTCTGAAAGACTATGTAAGTTTTTCCATTCAGTGCTTATGCACCCGAGCCACAAAATCATGGGAGGCCACAGGTCAGCAGACGCTCTCCGTGAAAGGACAAAATTCAAGTAGTCACTCTGCTCCATGCTGACGGAAGAAGTTTTTGAAATTCTAAAATTTATGTGATTATTGGTGTGGACTGTAGTTTATATCAGTCTCCTTCAGTTTTTTGTTTTCTTTCTTATTTGTGATATGCAGGCTTCCCCCGCTATCCGAATGTAGAGCGTTCCTATGAAACTGTTCGTAAACCGAAATGGCGTAAAGCGAAGCAGCAATTACCACTAATTTATATGGGAAAATTTTTTGAGTGTTCCCAGACCCAAAAAATAACCTACCAAAGCATACCAAATAACACATAAAACCTAAAATAACATTTTAACATATAGTAAAAACAGGAATGACATGATAAATACACAGCCTATATAAAGCTGAAATAATGTACAGTGTAGTTTCACTTAACAGAATTGGGAAGTTTGAGCCAAAATCAATTTGTCCAAAAAAAATCGTCATGTACACGCATTCACACGTCACGCATGCGCACACGCCTGCCCGCGCGAGGATTCATGGTCCTGGTAGTCTTTCTCGGGGTAAACACAAATTTAAAGCGAGCGTCTTTTTTTGTAAAAGTGAAAATCCTCTTTCGGTTAACGAAAACAGGTACTAATGTAGGTCTTTCGTAAAAGTGAAATGTTGTAAAGACAACGTTCGAAAAACGGGGGACACCTGTGTTAGTTTTTGTGTGAGAGAGGGTATGGGGTTTTGGGGTCTGGTGTTCTTGTTGGTGTTTTTCCATGTGGAGAACCTATTAAGTTTGTCTTCCAGAAGCACAGGGCGGGTGTTCTAACTGCCATTTTCTGGGTGGGCAATCTGTTAGATTTTGTGCAAAAAAGGGGTAGGAGCATTTGTGGTTTGTCAGTTTGTTTCTTTTTCATGCGGTGGGTGGGGGGGGGAGAAGGGCTAAGATGTCTTTTCTTTCATCGATGGTTTTTCTGTATTTGTTGGCTCATTAGAAGATGAATCTTAGAATGGTATTCTGCATACATAACATGAACCTTAGGTTCTCTTCCAGCTATATACAACCAGCAATTTATTCCAAGGTTAACGGCTGCATGGTGTACTAGACTTTTCTAGCATTCAAAACTTACACTTCCATCCTTAAAAGTAATAAATCAATTGAGACCAATTAGTTCAAACTATAAATACATATAGGCTTCTCCATAAATAGTTACTTACCACTTCCTCACTCAATAACTTAGCTAGCTGTTCATCTCTCTTTAGTTGATCTTCCATCTCTTTCTTCTTTTGTGTCAGATACATTTGCTGCTCTTGTTCTTCTGCCAAAAGCTTCTGAATAAAATCCTCACTTGCTCTGTGTTCCTCCTCTTCACGAGCACGACGCTCTTCCTTCAGCTGTAATCGAGTACATTTACTCATGTGGAAACGGTCTTTAATATACAATCAATCATGAACACTAGCATTCATTTCTCATTATTGCATAACTGAGAACATACGAGTACTATTATTGCATTGCACCCACACAAATTTATTGATTTTTTTTAAAATCAGAAGACATTACAATGGACTCAAGAAGCAACTCCCTGCTTCTCACCTTACTGATCTGCTCTTCATATTCTTGGCGCAGCTCACCAGGTTTGCATAGTTGAGGTGGTGGGCCCAATCTGTTAACTGTAAAAAAAAATGCAACAGGTTGATCAGTAATGTCTACTGTATTACTCATTGATACAGATAATTGTTACTTCTTACTAGAGAGGTGAACAGGAATACTTCAAGACAATACTCGTCATACACGTTCGAAAGACAAGCAGGGACCATCGTCCAACAACTTAAGTTTAAAAAAAAAATCTGTGACAAGACAATTTATCCAATATCCAAGCACAAGCTGAAAACCAAATCTTATTTAATGTATTGTTTGGCTTTGGTACAATATTTAGTGTAGCCACATCATCTTGTAGCACAGTTACAAATTGGCAGATATGAGATGTAGGGACATCACGGAGTCGTGGTTGAAAGAAGATCACAGCTGGGAGCTTAGCATCCAAATATACACATCATATCAAAAGGACAGGCAGGTGGCCAGAGGCAGTGGGCGCAATGTTGGGTTTAAAAAAAAAAAAGAGAATTTAAATCCTCAGAAATAAGCAGCATAGGATCAGAAGTTGTAGAATCTTTGTGGGTAGAATTCAGGACCTTGATGGGAATTATCAGTAGCCAGAATGTGGGTTACAAATGAGAGGGCGGGCAACATTACAATGATCATGGGGGATTTCAAAACACAGGTAGATTGGGGAAAACTTATCAGGCTGGTGCTGGATTTCAAGAGAAGAAATTTGTGGAATGCCTCCAAGATCGCTTTTTAAGAGCAGCTTGCAGTCAAGCCCACTAGGGAAAAGGTAATTCTGGATTAAGTGTTGTGTAATGAACCACGCTGATGAGCAAACTTAAAGTAACGAAACCTTTTAGGAGGCAGTGATCTTTATATTATAGAATTTACCCTGCAGTTTAAAAACAAGCTAAAATCAGATGTATCAGTATTACAGTCGAGTAAAGGCAACTACGGGGCACAAGAAAGGAGCTGGCCAAAGTTAATTGTAAGGGGAAAGTAGCAGGGATGATGGTACAGCAGTAATAACTAGTTTCTGGGAGTAATTTGGAAAATACAGAATTAATTCATTCCAAAGCAGCAGCATTCTAAGGGAGAATGAGACAGCCATGGTTGATGAGGGACCAAACAAAAAAAAAATGCAAAAGAGAAGGCATACCACAGAGCAAAAATTAGTGGGAAGTCAGAGGATTGAGATGCTTTAAATAAATCAATAGAAGGCAGCTAAAAAGCAATAAGGAGAGAAAAGATGAAATATGAAGGCAAACTTGCCAATAAAACAGGATACCGAAAGAGTAAAAGAGGTGAGAGTAGATATCAGATCATAGGCAAATGACAATGGAAAGGTAGTGATGGAAAACAAAGAAATGGCAGATGAACTTAATAAGTATTTTGCATCAATCTTCACTGTGGAAGACACCGGTATGCTAGAAATCTGAGTGTCGGAGTCAGAATTGAATATAGTCACTAAAACTAAAGTGCTTGGGAAGCTGAAAAGTGACCTGGACTAGATGGACTAGACACCAGATTCTGAGAGAGACTGCTGAAGAGATTAGCAGTAATCTTTAAAGAATCACTAGATTTTGCAATGGTGCTCGAGTAGAAAATTGTAAGAAACGAGGAAGGCAAAAAAAAAAAAACAAACAAGAAATTACAGGCCATTTAGCCTGATGCCAGTGGTTGGGATGATGTTGCAGTCCATTATTAAGGATGAGGTTTCCGGGTATTTGGATGCACATGATATATTAAGCCAAAGTCAGCATGGTTTTCTTAAGGGGAAATCTTGCCTGACAAACCTGTTGGAATTCTTTGAGGCAAGAGACAAAGGAGAGTCAGTGGACATTGCTTATTTGGACTTTCAGAAGGCCTTTGACAAGATACTAGTATGGACAGGAGGGATGGGGGAAGGGAGGAAGAAATTACCACAAAATAAAGAAATTTATGTTCATGAGATCAGGTTGGAGACTACACAGATAGAGTATGAGGTATAGCTTCTCCAGTCTTTGGCGTCGTTATGGCTCTAGAGGCAGAAGTGGCCAGACATGTTAGAGAGGGACTGGAAATGAAATGGCTGTCCACCAGGAAATCTTGTGTTTTGCAGTTGACAGCACAAAGGTGCTCAATAAAAGGTCCCCCAATCTAAATTGGGACTCAATGATGTACAGGAGGCCACATGGTGGGGGGGGGGGGGGGGAGGAGTACTCATACAATTACGACCCCAATCCTGACAGCCTCACCTGGAAGGACTGCTTAGGAACGGTAGTGGTGTAGGGACAGGTGTAGCACTTGTCACGGTTATAGGGAGTGCCAGGAGGGAGATCGGTGAGGAAGAATGAGTGGACAAGGGAGTCACAAACAGCGATACCTAGAGAAAGCAGAGAGTGGTGGTGAAGGAAAGAGGTGCTTAGTGGTCAGATCCCATTGTAGATTGCAGAAATTACATAAAAATGATGTCTTTGCTGGACAGGGAAGCTCATGAGGTGGTAGGTAAGGACAAGAGGAGTCCTATCCCTGTTATGACAGTGGAAGAATGGAGTGAGGGCAGATGTGGAGAAAGTGAGAGGAAAATAAGAGGCAGCATCAATGGTGGTGGAAGGGGAACTCCGTTCTTTGAAAAAGGAGGACATCTCAGATTTTCTAGAACAGAAAGCCTCATCCTCAGAACAGATGCAGCAGAGACAGGGGAACTGAGAATAGGGAATATCGAGTGGCAAGGTGGACAGAAGGCACAGTTTTAAGGTGCTTGGAAGTAGGTACAGAGGAGATGTCAGGGGTTAGTGTTTTTTTTTAAAACGCAGAGAGTGGTGAGCGTGTGGGATGGGCTGCCGGCGACGGTAGTGGAGGCAGATACAATAGGGTCTCTCAAGAGGCTCCTGGATAGGTACATGGCGCTTAGAACAATAGAGGGCTATGGGTAATCCTAGGTAATTTCTAAAGCAAGTACGTGTTCAGCACAGCATGGTGGGCCAAAGGGCCTGTATTGTGCTGTATGTTTTCTATGTTCTATAACTGAGTCAGCAGGTTTGTAAAACATATCAGCAGATAGTCTGTCTTAAGAGGTCAAGAAAGGGGACAGCGGTGTCAGAGATGGACTAAGTAAATTTGAGGGCAGGGTGGAATTTATTAGCAAAGTTATGAAATTGTCAGCTCAACATGGCTGCAGGAAGTAGCACTAATGCAGACATCAATGTAGCACAAAAAGCATTGGGGAGCACTACCAGTGAAGGTTTGGAATGTGGACTGTTCTACACCTGAAAAAGAGAGCCCTGCATGCCTGGGCCTGTGTAGATGCCCTTGGCTACACCTTGGGTCTGCAGAAAGTGGGAGGAGCCAAGAGAAATTGTTGAGGGCCATGATCTTTGGTGGGGTTTTGTTCAAGGGGGAGGAAAGAGGAGCAGTTTTGGGCCTCATATCCTAGTCATACTTTATTGATCCCGGGGGAAATTGGTTTTCGTTACAGTTGCACCATAAATAATAAATAGTAATAGAACCATAAATAGTAATATCTAAATTGTGCCAGTAAATTATGAATTAAGTCCAGAACCAGCCTATTGGCTCAGGGTGTCTGACCCTCCAAGGGAGGAGTTGTGAAGTTTGATGGCCACAGGCAGGAATGACTTCCTATGACGCTGTGTTGCATCTCGGTGGAATGAGTCTCTGGCTGAATGTACTCCTGTGCCCACTCAGTACATTATGTAGTGGATGGGAGACATTGACCAAGATGGCATGTAACTTGGACAGCATCCTCTTTTTCAGACACCACCATCAGAGAGGATGCACAGGCCTTGGAGAGTGTCCACCTCCCTTTGGTGCTCCTCCCCTTTCTTCCATGGTCTTCAGTCCTCTCCCATCAGGTTTCCCCTTCTGCAGTTCTTTATCTCTTTCACCAATCAACTTCACAGCTCCTTACTTCACCACCTCCCCCTCTCCCAGTTTCACTTATCACCTTGTACGCCTTCCTCTCCTCGCCTTCTTTCTTTGACTTCTCATCTCTTTTTTCCAGTCCTGATGAAGGGTCCCAGCCCAAAACGACAACAATTCACTCTTTTCCATGGATGCTGCCTGGCCTGCTGAGTTCCTCCAGCATTTTGTGTGTGTTACTTTGATTTTCACCATCTGCAGATTTTCTCTTGTAGGTGATAGATGGAGACAGCAATAAAAAGCAGATGGAGCCAGGGGAGGGTAAAAAGTGGAGAAAGTTGCTGGTTGGTGATAAGTAGAACACAAATGCTACCAGAACAATAATCTGATAAATGAGGTGGTAAGTATAGGAATGTTATTGTCACATGTACAAAAATATAATGGAAAAACTGCCATGCATACAACAAAATATGTTGCTGCAGTTTCAGAGAATCTGCATTGCAGATAAACAAAGTAGAGGCCATAACGGGGGTATAGTGGGAGAATTCATGAGAAAGACGAAAATACGAGGACAACTTGGCACATACTAACCCAAATATAGAACACAAAGCCCTATTATGTTTCACGTAAATGGCAAGTTACAATATAAAACAGTCACCAGTACAGTTATGAAATAAAGTACAGCAGGCTGTGTTATATTGTAAGGAAAACAACAATTTACGCAAGAGATCTTTCATCAGAACAGGGAAAGCCAAAGTAGTTCGAATAGGACCTCAGATAAAGACCATTGAAAAATTTTGGCTCATGCACGTCACCGGGTCTAAAATAATCGCACTTTTATCAGCTGCACAAGACTTGAATTATTAGTACTGTATTAAGTTTTTTAAAACAATAAACAGTGAGGGAAAGGGGAGGGAGTTTATTTATTTCGCCCATATTGCCGTTGTTTTTAATTTTTCGACAGCCGCTCACCTTCGGCCGGCTCCTGGACGTGGCCCCGCGGGAACTGCTGGCGGATGCGCTGCTCCAGCTCAGTGTTGACCAGGCCGCCGCGCCGGACCTGGGCCCGCACCCAGTTGGAGAGGCGGCGACGGCACATTGGACAGTTGAGATTGCTGATCTCCACCGTCTGCTGAAAGCAGCTCCGGCAGAACGAGTGGCCGCACGGCGGCGTGACCGGCTCGTCCAGCAGCTCCTGGCATACCGGGCAGATACACTCGGCCAGACTGAGGACTGGAGGCGGGCCCCGGGCCTCCGTTTCAGCGCTGCAGCCCTGTTTGTTGTGTCTCATTGTGACCGATCGGGCTTCCATGTAGTTCCGATGTGGGATTCAACGCGCGGCTGTTACGCCTAGTTCCATTTAAGACAGCGAAGGGATTTTTTTCCCCTCACAGCAAGCGCCAAACGATTCTCCTCAAGAGCTCTACCTCATAGCTTTGAAATACCCCGCCTGCGCGCGTAACTTCGCAATGCGGCTGCGCAGGACTTCGGTTAACCGACTCGCCCGCTGAAACCGTGTGCGGCTGCGCAGTGCCGCTGCGTCCTTCCCGTTCTGCGCGACTGCGCAGTGCCGCTGCGTCCTTCCCGTACTGCGCGACTGCGCAGTGCCGCTGCGTCCTTCCCGTTCTGCGCGACTGCGCAGTGCCGCTGCGTCCTTCCCGTACTGCGCGACTGCGCAGTGCCGCTGCGTCCTTCCCGTTCAGCTTTTCGAACGGCGACTGTGCCGTAGTGCCAACTCTCTCATTGGAGTCGGGAACTCGTAGGTTCGTGGCTGACTTCATTTAGTCAAAAGTTTAAAGTAAATTTATTGTCAAAGTGCGTATAAAAGAGGACCCTACCGAAAATCCTGGCAATTCTGGACAATGTTTCTCACCTTGGCTGAACGGAGGAGCACTTTTAGTAATAGACAATTGCGCTGCTCCAAAGAGCATTTTATGAGTTCTCTCTATAATGAGTCAACCTACAGCCGGGGAAGTAATGACCCTCACCTGTTACACTGTTTGAGGTAACTTATTTTCTACTCTTTCTTACTTCTCCTCTAATATCTGTGCACTTGTAATGCTACTGTGACACTGATTTCCTTTGCGGTCAATAAACTGTCGATCTATTTATCCCTCTGTCACCATATACTGTCCTGTGATCATTGTCACCGTAGAACAAAGAAATACAAATGGAATCAATTACAAACTACTCACAAAAATTGATAAGCAATGTCTATAAGAAGGCAAAATGAACAATTACAAAAAAACACCTAAATAAATAACACCAGCAACTCTGATGTATGTTGCTTGAATTTCCAGCATCTGCAGAATTCCTCGTGTTTACCTAAATAAGTAAATATTTAATACAGAGAACACTGGTTGCAGAGTGCAATAGGTCGTGGAATCAGTTCAGTACTGAGGTGAGTGAAAATACCGCACTGGTTCAGAAGCCTGATGGTTGAATGGTAATAATTCCCTGAACCTGGTGGTGTGGGACCTAGGGCTCCTGTACTGTACCGCCTCCCTGATGGCAGCAGCAGAAAGAGCATGGCCTGGACGATAGGGGTCCTTGTTGAAGGATGTTGCTCTCTTATAGACCGGTTTCTCCACAGGAGAGCTTTTCATGTGATGGATTTATCTTTGAGCTATCAGGTTTTCCAGAAGTATTTCGGTTTAAAAAGTTTCCAATCAAAGCTTTCCTGAAATTTAACTGGGCAAAACACTATGAAAGGTAGAAGTCTGAGATGTGAACATAACATCCCTTGAAATACTGGACAGGCTGGCTAGCACCTGTTAACACATGACCTGGGGGCAGGAATATCCCCAAGATAGTTTTCAGTTGCCTTTAGAAAAGAAGATGACTGTTGTTGATGTGATAGCATCTAAAAATAATATTTCATCTTAGATTAAGTGGTCGCATATTCCCATCCAGAAAATTGTATGTGCCTTGGAAGCACAGGTGTTCCTGTGTATTTAGGGGTGGAATGAATAAAAGTTTTGCATGCTTCAGCAATGGTGAAAAAGGCGTACAAAAGGTGTCCTGCTTATTTAGTCAAAACTGCTTTCAGAAATTGAGGCAGGGCCATAAATTAATAGCACAGCTACCAGAAGTGAACAGGTGCTTCACTTTAATTTACAGTGCACATTGTTCCAGCTTATCCTCGTATTGACAAAATAACTGTATTAATTGTACACCTTAAAAAACCTACTCCAGAAAGAATGAATGCTATTTGCGATGTACATTTCCCATTTCCTGATGTGACTTGCACTTGTAACACCAAGGAATCTCTGGTATTCAAGGGTAGTAATTTCTGGATTGCTGCCTGTGCCACACGCCAGTGATGGTAGAAACAGAATGATCTGGCAGATTATCACTGCACTTAGGAGGCAGTGATCATAACATGATTGAGTTCGCTATGAAATTTTTGAAAAAGAGAAGCCGAAATCTGATGTGTTGGTATTTCAGTGGAGTAAAGGGAATTATAGTGGCATGAGGGGGGAACTGGCCAAAGTTGACTGGAAAGGGACACTGGCGAGAAGGACGGCAGAGCAGCAGTGGCTGGAGTTTATGCGAGAAGTGAGGAAGGTGCAAGACAGATATATTCTAAAAGAGAAGAAATTTACGAATGGAAAAAGGATGCAACCGTGGCTGACAAGAGAAGTCAAAGCCAAAGTTAAAGCAAAGGAGAGGGCATACAAGGAAGCAAAAATTAGTGGGAAGACAGAGGATTGGGAAGTTTTTAAAAGTTTACAAAAGGAAACTAAGAAGGCCATTAAGAGGGAAAAGATGAACTATGAAAGGAAGCTAGCAAATAATATCAAAGAGCTTTTTCAAGTATATAAAGAGTAAAAGACAGGTGAGAGTAGAAATAGGACCAATAGAAAATGATGCTGGAGAAATTGTAATGGGAGATAAGGAGATGGCGGAGGAACTGAACGAGTATTTTGCGTCAGTCTTCACTGAGGAAGACATCAGCAGTATACCGGACACTCAAGGGTGGCAGGGAAGAGAAGTGTGCGCAGTCACAATTACGACAGAGAAAGTACTCAGGAAGCTGAATAGTCTAAAGTTAGATAAATCTCTCGGACTAGATGGAATGCACCCGCGTGTTCTGAAGGAATTAGCTGTGGAGATTGCGGAGGCATTAGCGATGATCTTTCAAAAGTCGATAGATTCTGGCATGGTTCCAGAGGACTGGAAGATTGCAAATGTCACTCTGCTATTTAAGAAGGGAGCAAAGAAGCAAAAAGGAAATTATAGACCTGTGAGCTTCACATCGGTGGTTGGGAAGTTGTTGGAGTTGATTGTCAAGGATGAGGTTACAGAGTACCTGGAGGCATATGACAAGATAGGCAGAACTCAGCATGGATTCCTTAAAGGAAAATCCCGCTTGACAAACCTATTACAATTTTTTGAGGAAACTACAAGTAGGCTAGACAAGGGAGATGCAGTGGGTGTTGTATATTTGGATTTTCAGAAGGCCTTTGACAAGGTGCCACACATGAGGCTACTTAACAAGATAGGAGCCCATGGAATTACAGGAAAGTTACATACATGGATAGAGCGTTGGCTCATTGGCAGGAAACAGAGAGTGGGAATAAAGGGATCCTATTCGGGTTGGCTGCCGGTTACCAGTGGTGTTCCTCAGGGGTCCGTGTTGGGGCTGCTGCTTTTTACATTTTACATCAACGATTTAGATTATGGAATAGATGGCTTTGTGGCTAAGTTTGCTGACGATACGAAGATAGGTGGAGGGGCCGGTAGTGCTGAGGAAACGGAGAGTCTGCAGAGAGACTTGGATAGATTGGAAGAATTGGCAAAGAAGTGGCAAATGAAATACAATGTTGGAAAGTGTATGGTTATGCACTTTGGCAGAAGAAATAAACAGGCAGACTATTATTTAAATGGGAAGAGAATTCAAAGTTCTGAGATGCAACGGGACTTGGGAGTCCTCGTACAGGATACCCTTAAGGTTAACCTCCAGGCTGAGTCGGTGGTGAAGAAGGCGAATGCAATGTTGGCATTCATTTCTGGAGGAATAGAGTATAGGAGCAGGGATGTGATGTTGAGGCTCTATAAGGCACTGGTGAGACCTCACTTGGAGTACTGTGGGCAGTTTTGGTCTCCTTATTTAAGAAAGGATGTGCTGACGTTGGAGAGGATACAGAGAAGATTCACTAGAATGATTCCGGGAATGAGAGGCTTAACATATGAGGAACATTTGTCCGCTCTTGGACTGTATTCCTTGGAGTTTAGAAGAATGAGGGGGGACCTCATAGAAACATTTCGAATGTTGAGAGGCATGGACAGTGTGGATGTGGCAAAGTTGTTTCCCATGATGGGGTGTCTAGTACGAGAGGGCATGACTTAAGGATTGAAGGGCGCCCATTCAGAACAGAAATACGAAGAAATTTTTTTAGTCAGAGGGTGGTGAATCTATGGAATTTGTTGCCATGGGCAGCAGTGGAGGCCAAGTCATTGGGTGTATTTAAGGCAGAGATTGATAGGTATCTGAGTAGCCAGGGCATCAAAGGTTATGGTGAGAGGGCGGGGGAGTGGGACTAAATGGGAGAATGGATCAGCTCATGATAAAATGGCAGAGCAGACTCGATGGGCCGAATGGCCGGCTTCTGCTCCTTTCTCTTATGGTCTTATTAGTGTGTGTCTGAGAAGCTGGTGCAGGGGGCAGGGCTTCAGGTTCTAGGTTCATTGAGATCTCTTCTGGGGGAGGTATGACCTGTTCAAAAGTGACGGGTTGCACCTGAACCCGAGGGGGACCAATATTCTCACAGGCAGGTTTGTTAGAGCTGTTGGGGAGAGTTTAAATTAATTTGGCAGGGGGTTGGGAACCGGAGTGAAGGGATTCAGGATAGGACTGAATGTAAAAAAGCATAGATAGCGTGCGGACACACTGTCAGGAAGGGCAGGCAGGTGATAGGACAAAACTGCAGCCAGCTGGGTGAGTATCAGTGCATTATGAATGCAGAATCAAAAGGGGTATCAAATACAATGCACAAAGTGTTATATCTCAATGCACAGAGTATAAGAAATATGGTGGATGATCTTGTTGCACTATTACAGATTGTCAGGTATGATGTTGTGGCCATCACTGAATTGTAGCTGAAGGATGGTTGTAGTTGGGAGCTGAATGTCCAAGGTTACACGTTGTATTGGAGAGATAGGAAGGTAGGCAGAGGGGGTGGTGTGGCTCTACTGGTGAAGAATGGCATCAAATCAGTAGAAAAATGTGACATAGTATTGGAAGGTATTGAATCCTTGTGGGTTGAGTTAAGAAACTGCAAGGGTAAAAGGATTTGATGGCAGTTATATACAGGTCTTCCAACAGTAATGGGGATGTAGGGACCACAAATTACAATGGGAAATAGAAAAAGTGTGTCAAAAGGGTAGTGTTACAATAGTCATGGGAGATTTTAACATGTAAGTCAATTGGAAAATCAGGTTGGTAATGGATCTCAAGAAAGTGAGTTTGTTGAATGCCTAAAAAATGGATTTTTGAAGCTGTTTGTCATTGAGCTTACTAGGGGATGAGCTTTTCTGGATTGGGCATTATGTAATGAACTGGAGGTGACTAGGGAGCTTAAGGTAAAAGAACCCTTAAGAGGCAGTGATCACAATATGATTCAGTTCAACTTGAAATTTGATAGGGAGAAAGTAAAGTCTGACGTAGCAGTATTTCAGTGGAGTAAAGGAAATTACGGTGGTATGAGAGAGGAGTTGGCCAAAGTATATTGGAAAGAGATGCTGCCAGGGATGTCAGCAGAGCAGCAATGGCGTGAGTTTCTGGGAAAAATGAGGAAGGTGCAGGATAGATGTATTCCAAAAACAAAGAAATACTCAAATGACAAAATAGTAGTCAAAGCTATTGTAAAAGCAAAAGAGAGGGCACACAACAGAACAAAAATTAATGGGAAGATAGAGAATTGGGAAGCTTTTAAAACCCTACAAGGAGCAACTAAAGGAATCATTAGGAAGGAAAAGTTGAAATACGAAAGCAAGCTAGCAAACAATATCAAAGTGGATAGTCAAAGCTTTTTCAAGTATATAAAAAATAAAAGAGAGAAGAGAGTGGATATAGGACAGCTAGCAAATGAGGCCAGAGAAATAATAACGGAGGCCAAGGAGATGGCAGATGAACTAAATGAGTATTTGGCATCAGTTTTCACTGTGGAAGACACTAGCAGTGTACCAGATGTTGAAGGGTGTGAGGGAAGAGAAGTGAGTGCAGTTACTAGTACAAGGGAGAAGGTGCTCAAAAAGCTGAAAGACCTAAGGGTATCCAAAAGTCACCTGGTCCAGATGAACTGCACACCAGGGTTCTGAAATAGATAGCAGTAGAGATTGTGGAGGCAGTAGTAATGATCTTTCAAAAATCATTGGACTCTGGCATTGTAGCAGAGGACTGGAAAATTGCAAATGTCACTCCACTCTTTAGGAAAGGAGGAAGGCAGCAGAAAGGAAATTATAGACCATTTAACCTGACCTCAGTGGTTGGGAAGATGTTGGAGTCAATTGGTAAGGATGAGGTGATGGAGTACTTGGTGACACGGGACAAGATAGGACAAATTCAACATGATTTCCTTAAAGGAAAATCTTGCCTGATGAACCTGTTGGAATTCTTTGAGGAAATTACAAGTAGGATAGATAAAGGGGATGCAGTGGATGTTATATATTCGGACTTTCAGAAGTGTGGCCTTTGACACATGAGGCTGCTTACCAGGTTAAGAGTCCATGGTATTACAGGAAGGTTACTGGCCTGGTTAGAGCATTGGCTGATTGGTAGGAAGCAGTGAATGGGAATAAAAGGATCCTTTTCTGGTTGGCTACCAGTGACTAGTGGTGTTCCACAGGGGTCAGGGTTGGGACCACTTCTTTTTATGCTGTGTATAAATGCTTTAGATGATGGAATAGATGGCTTTGTTGCCAAGTTTGCAGATGATACAAAGATTGGTGGAGGGGCAGGTAGTGTTGAGGAAATAGGTAGGCTGCAGAAGGACTTAGACAGATTAGGAGACTGGGCAAGAAAGTGGCAAATGAAATACTGTGCTGGAAAGTGCATGATCATGCACTTTGGTAGCAGAAATAAATGACCAGACTGTTTTCTAAATGGGTAGAAAACCCAAAAATCTGAGATGCAAAGGGACTTGGGAGTCCTTGTGCAGAACACCCTAAAAGTTATCTTGCTGGTTGAGTCTGTGGTGAGGAAAGCCAGTGCGATGTTAACATTCATTTCAAGAGGCATGTGATACTAAGGCTTTATAAGGCACTGGTGAGGCCTCAACTTGAGTATTATGATCAACACACACAAAATGCTGGAGGAACTCAGCAGGCCAGGCAGCATCTATGGAAAAGAGTACAGTCGACTGTACTTTTTTCCATAGTTGTTGCTTGGCTTGCTGAGTTCCTCCAGCATTATGCGTATGTTGCTCAGATTTCCGGCATATGCAGATTTTCTCTTGTTTGCGATTTGAGTATTGTGAACAGTTTTGGGCTCCTCATCTTAAGAAAAAATTTGTTGGTGTTGGAGAGGGTTCAGAGGAGGTTCACAAGGATGATTCCGGGAATGTAAGGGTTATCATACGAGGAATGTTTGATGGCTCTAGCTCTCTAATCACTGGAGTTCAGAAGGATGAGGGGAAATCACATTGAAACCTTTTGAATGTTGAATGGCCTAGACAGAGTAGATGTGGAAAGGTTGTTTTCCATGGTGGGTGAGTCTACGACAAGAGGGTACAGCCTCAAGATAGAGGGGCATCCATTTAATACAGATGTGGAGAAATTTCTTTTGCCAGAGAGTGGTGAATTATGTGGAACTTGTTACCATAGGCAGCTGTGGAGGCCAGGTGGTTGGGTATATTTAAGGCAGAGCTTGATAGGTTCTTGATTGGATGGCCTCAAAGGTTACGGGGAGAAGGTCAGGAAGTGGGGCTGAGGAGGGGAAAAAAGATCAGCCATGATTCATTGGTAGAGCAGACTCGATGGGCCAAATGGCCTAATTCTGCGCCTATGTCTTAAGGTCTTATGGTATTCAACAGTGATACAAAATGCACAGGTTAAATTTTACAATTTAAAATATGAAGTACATTTCAATGGCAGTTTATTATTTTGAAATCCCTTTATAAATACTGACTCAGATGTGACAGAAATGACTCAGAAATGCCTATAATTCTGGCAGCGTTCTCTGATTTACCCCGCATAACTGACAGTAACTTTCAAGTTTGCCCATACATCTTGCCATTGAATGGCAGTTTTTTAAAATTTGGTTTAAAGATATTAGATTAGATTAGATTCAACTTTATTGTCATTGTGCTGAGTACAGATACAAAGCCAATGAAATGCAGTTGGTATCTAACCAGAAATGCAAAGAATAGTGTTATTTACAAAATAACTGCAAATAAAAAGGAAGTGCTACAGCACACAAATATGAAAGTACTGAGACAGTACAATATGGATGCAATACTGCTTAGCGCTGTGATGTGAGGTTCAACAGGGTCACAGCCTCAGGGAAGAAGCTCTTCCTGTACCTGCTGGTGCAGG
The DNA here is from genome assembly GCF_030028105.1 of Mobula birostris. Lineage (NCBI taxonomy): Eukaryota > Metazoa > Chordata > Chondrichthyes > Myliobatiformes > Myliobatidae > Mobula > Mobula birostris. The sequence continues at coordinate 92,466,294 of NC_092373.1, forward strand.
AGCGGAGGCTCCTGTAGCACCTACCGGATGGGAGGAGAGTAAAAAGTCCATGGTTAAGGTGAGATGCATCCTTGATAATGCTTTCCGTCCTGCCCAGGCAGCGTTTATGGTAGATGTTCTTAATGGGGGGCAATTGGGTGCCGATAATCCGCTGGGCGGTTTTCACCACACGCTGGAGTGCTTTGTGGTCCGATACGGGACAATTGCCATACCACACCGAGATGCAGTTGGTGAGTATGCTCTCAATAGTACAGCGGTAAAAGTTTGTCAGTATCCTGGGACAGAGGTGAGCTTTCTGGATGCTCTGCAGGAAATAAGGGCACTGTCACGCCTTTTTGATTGGGATGGAGGAGTTCAGGGACCAGGTGAGATCCTTGGAAATGTGGACACCAAGGATTTTGAAGCTTGATACACACTCCACTACAGCTCCGTTGATGTAGATGGGGACATGAGTGTGGCTCCTAGCATGCCTGAAGTCCACAATGATTTCCTTGGTCTTCTGGGTGTTAAGGGCCAGGTTGTTGTTGGCATATCACACGGCCAGGCGCTGGACCTCGTCCCTGTAGGCTGTCTTGTCATCCCCTCTGATCAGGCCAACCACCGTGGTGTCGTCTGCGAACTTGATTATGGAGTTAGAACCATGTACAGGAATGCAGTCATAGGTGAAAAGGGAGTACAGAAGAGGTCTCAGCACACAGCCTTGAGACACGCCGGTGATCAGGGTGAGAGTGGAGGAGGAGAGGTTGTCTAACTTAACTGATTGGGGTCTGTTAGTCAGAAAGTCCAAGGTGCAATTGCAGAGGGATGAGCTGATTCCAAGCTGGTGAAGTTTGGCGATCAGCTTGGAGGGGATCACAGTATTGAATGCCGAACTAAAGTCAATGAACAGCATTCTGACATAAGAGTTGGGTATCGCATGGTAATGGGCCCCTCCGGCCCAATGAGCCTGCATCTCTTGCAGTGTACCCTTCAAGAAGTTTAGTCTGGGAGTAGAGTCTTGTGCACAATACTTAGATTTCAGGTGAATGAGTTCTTAGCCAAGTTGGAGGAGGCTCAGCCACTCCCCCCACCCCCCTTGCTTTACATGGGAGAGATTAGTTGAGATATGCTCAGTTAAACATCACTCTGGAATGGATTTTTATTGGGCTCTTAGTTTTAAAATGTTCAATATTCTTAAAATATCTTTTGAGTTACTGACTTTGATTTAATAAAGTGCTTAGAGTTTTAAAGTGTATCGTAACATTTCAAAGAAATGTACCAAACGGGTCAAGCAGTGGTATAACCCTCTTTCAGCAAGAACCTGAAAAGATAGGAAGTTATTATTTCACATACAATATATTGTAACGGATATTTGCTTCCTAGGATGGTTTTTTTTTTTGCCAAGCTTAGCTTTCTAAACACATCAGCTGCCACTTTAAAGACCAAACATTTGTAAGTTAAATTTCCAGCTAATATTCATTGCTTAGCTTCCGGTTGTAAACAGGAGTCTGTTTTCATTTCGTAATGTAAACAGAAAATAGTAATCAGCTCAAAGTTGGAAAAAACAGTTTTGCAAACCAACACTGTTTATAGCACAAGATGTTGGCCAATGCATCTGTTTTATTGCTGAAGAGGTGTAGTATAAAACAATGGGTTATTTAATGGGGCTTATTTCAAAACAGTCAACACTGGCAAAGTTGCGTATTTCGAGGAAGCTTGCAGACCAGATGGAGATAATCATTTAGTATATCAATAACTGGTGTATTAATAAGGTTTATGTACTCAAGGAAGTTAGCTTCACACCATTAATTGTGGGTACCTGGGATCTGTGTCTCCAGGAAGCTTTTGGACCATTTGTGTTAAAAGGTATATGAAAGAATATAACGTGTGTGAAGTCACCCAAGTGGCAAGGAAACTATAAGTGAAGAGAGCAGTTCAGGTTTATTAGGAACAGACCAAGGAATATTGAGAAGCATGAAAGAAACACAGGGTGAACTAGAATCCATTCATCTGGCTTCGATTTCTGCAATGGATGAATAGTTTATCTGTGATTCATGGGTATGTCTTTTTAGCTTCATTCCATGTTTCCAAAACATTCCTTCCTGCGTTAGATATTATTTGTAATTTGGAAGTCTTTTATAAGATATAAATCCTTTGAGTTTTAAATGTGTTTTAAGGATGTTACTTGGAAATCAAAATGCAAACAATTATCATATTTTCTGGGAATGCCCCGTTATCAAAGACTATTGGAGTGGGGTACATAATGCCCTACAAGACATCTTTAAAAGTGAAATACCCTTGGAGAGTAAGACCATATATTTTGGGTATATACCTGAAGAATGGTTGAAAAGAGATAAATATTTAATGAATGTACTGCTGGTGGCTGGTAAAAAGACTCTTACCAGGAGAGCCCAACTTTAAATGTATGGATGGAAATTACAATGGACATTTACAAAATGAAGAAGATAACAGCATCTGTTAATCATAAGTATGAACAATTTGATTCATACTGGAAAAAATAGTTTAACTACTTAACACCTCATAGGCCTGATTTTATTCTCACAAGTCAATGAATATGTTGTAAAAAAAAGATCACTCCCTACTCTGTGCATAGTTTTCTTCTTTCGATTGTTCTTTCCTCTCCTTTCTATAAGTGTAAACCTCAGATAAATATTATGTGGAGATTTGTGACAAATATGATTATATGTACAGTATCTGAAATACATCTTATGGAAATGTTTGTTTGATGATGAAATTCAATAAAAATAAATTACAAAAAAAAGAATGTTGTTTGGATTTAACCGTGTATCACTGAAAATAAATGAACTGTGTTTTAAACTGCTTTGATAGTTGCAGATATGTTCTCCTAGGCAGGGAGGGAGGGTCCTGTTGCTCAAATAGTGGGTATTGGCAGCTAAAATTGCCAAGGAGAATAAACAGGAAAGTGAACTAGTCTTTGAAGATCGAATAGTTACAGTATAACCCCCTTTGGTGAGGGTACTCCGGCTAATTACATCTTATAGGGCTTAAGGTCTTCATTTGAATTAGAACTTCGTGATCAGCAAACCCAATACCATCACAATATTCAACACATAAGGTCCATGACACTCCTGCATACTCTTCCAAAAGTGAACTAATTTAAATTCGTACCTATGCTTGTGCATTTGAACCAAGTGCATGGGTTCAGATCCCAGTCCAGTGACTTGAGCCAATTCCTCAACACTGCATCAAAGTATTGCAATACACACAGAACACTGGGGGAGCTCAGCAGGTCAGGCAGAATCTATGGAAAAGAGTAAAACAGTCAACGTTTTGGGCTGAGACCCTTCTTCAGGTCTCAAAAGTTCACTCTTATCTGTAGATGCTGGATTCCTCCAAAGCTCTGTGTGCATTGCTTTGGATTCCCAGCAGTTGCAGGCATTGTTGTGTTGTGATTTACCAAAGTATTGTCGCAGCACCTTCAGAAGTGTGAACTGTTAGATCTACCATTAACAGAAATGCCATCAGCCCTCCCAGTGGATAACCACAACTATAGGAAGTCTCTGATATTTTGGTCAGGCTTGTCTATTACTGGGCTTCAACTCCACGTAATACATCCCATCATATTTGGAAGGCTGGAAACCTTTGTGAATGTTTCCCATACAGTCACTTACAGAGCAAATATGCAAGATGACATCTGTTTCAAAGAGATTAGAGAAGAGCAGTCCAAAAGTTGTCTAAAATGTTTACATAATTGATGTGTATTTAATACCCAGAATATTAAACATAATAATAGTTTGGAAGTAGAAAACCTTGCATAAAACTAAGGTATCATGGAAAAAGGGGTTGGTCAAAAGGGAGTAAGTGGCATACAGCCAGTGGAAATCCTACTTCCTTCTAATTTAAGAATGCTACCAACTGTGTCACAGTGAACAACTAGGTTAGGAAACAAGAGAAGAAACTTGCAGAGATTTCAATGACGAGAGATTAATTTCCCAGGGTTTACTGCGTCATTTGAAAAGAAACCTTGATTCATTAAACTGCGATAACTTTTCAGCGAATCTACTGTACATGTCAAACAAAGTAACTTATTTCGCTTTCCAATCCTTGTTAAAATTCCAGCAGAAGTTTTGCTTTTCCTTATTTTGTACTTTCCATGTTTGTCAGTTTTGCAAAGGATCAGGCTTTATTAGTGTAAAGTGTAGGCATGAGAATGTGAACAATTATGCCATTCCCATGTCGGGTAGCTTCCAGTTGTACGTGGACCTTGCTTCTCACTCTGATGCAAGCAGATGTGGTGCAGCTGTCTTGGTGGCTTAATGACTCCCAGTTGCCACCGTGTCATTTTCTTTATCTAACAACTGCACAATGTGGAGGAGACAGTGGTGTAGAATATGGCTGGACACAACTTTCTTTAACACCTCTTGGATGTTCTGATTGTACTTCTTTCTTGCAAGAGGAGGGTAATACTCGGCCTCATTGTAATAGGTCACAAAGAATGTGCACAGAGCCTTTTCATCAGAGTCAGTGAGACCAAGTTCTGAAAGCGCACTTGTCCACGTGGCCTCAAGTTCCTTATCCCAAACCTTCCTCTTCAAGATAGAAGACAAAGTGGGCAGAACGCTGGAAGATCCTGGCTGTTTCTCCAATACACGAGAATGCAAAGACTGAAGCATATCCACAACATAACTGAAGAACAGGTTGATTTCCAGTTGTGTGAACCTATTCAATATAAAGAACAGGTTAAGCTGTATCTTGGTGGATGTTAGTAATGAACATTGTTAAATAAGCCATAAGAACTGGTTTGAAAGTATCAGTTCACATCTTCAATTTTCCAGGATCAAATTTAACACATGGACCAAGACTTTTAATTACATGATATTTGTTTTTATTTGAGACTAAACTGGAATCTGAGATGGATGCTGTGGCAGGGCCCCCACAATATAATTTCCTACAAGGTGAGATCAGGAAGCATGTGGCAATGATCCAGATGATCTCAGTACATTTCATACACATTGTGATAGGGTATGACATGACACACCACATGAGCGTTCACATCTCCAGATGATTCTATAACTTCAGTCTCTGAGGCTGACGTCCGGGCATCCTTCAAGAGGGTGAACCCAAGAAAGTCAGCTGATCCAGATAACGTACCTGGCCAAATACAAAACATCTCTGTGCACCAACTGGCTGGAGTATTTACGGAAATGAGCTCTGACTTACGCAATCTGAGATACCTACTTCAAAAAGGCATCTATTGTACTGGTGTCCAATTACAGCATGAGGATATGCCTCAATGACTATTGTCTAGTTGCACTTACACCAGCTGTAATGAAGTGCTTCAAGAGGTTGGTTATGGAGCAAATTAACTCCTGCCTCAGAGCTGACCTGTATCTGCTTCACTTTGCCCATCACTAAATGTTAACAGCAGATGCGATTTCCATGGTTCTTCATTCTGCTCTACACCATCTCGACAACAAGTACCCACGTCATGCTGCTGTTGGCATTCAACACAATTGTCCCATTGTCTCACAATTGTCTCATCTACATTGGAGAATTGGCAGTGGAGAGTGTCGGCTGCTTTAAACTCCTGTGCATTAACATATTGGATTATCTGTCCTGGGCCTAGCACATGCCTCCTTACTTTCTCAATAGGCCTGACATGGGGTACCTTATCAAATGCCTTGCTGAAATCTATATACACTACATCTATTGCTCTACCTTCATCAAGGTGTTTAGTCACATCCTCAAAAAATTCAATCAGGCTTGTAAGGCATGACCAGTCTTTGACAATGCCATACTGACTATTCCTAATCATATTATGCCTCTCCAAATGTTCATAAATCCTGCCTCTCAGGATCTTCTCCGTCAATTTACCAACCACTGAAATAAGACTCACTAGCCTATGATTTCCTGGGCTATCTCTACTCCCTTTCTTGAATAAGGGAACAACATCTGTAACTCTCCAATCCTCCTGAACCTCTCCCATCCCCATTGATGATGCAAAGATTATTGCCTGCTCCCTGGGGTATTTTTCATCCAGTCCTGCTGAGCTATCCAACTTGATGCTTTCCAAGAGCTCCAGCACATCCTCTTGCTTAATATCTATATGCTCAAGCTTTTCAGTCCGCTGTGAGTCATCCCTATATTCGCCAAGCCCCTTTTCTGTAGTGAATACTGAAGCAAAGTATTCATTAAGTACCTCTGCTACCTCCTCCAGTTCCATACACACTTTTCCACTGTCACACTTGATTGGTCCTATTCTCTCATGTCTTATCCTCTTGCTCTTGACATACTTGTAGAATGCCCTGGGGTTTTCCTTAATCCTGTCCACCAAGGCCTTCTCATGGCCCCTTCTGGCTCTCCTAATTTCATTATTAAGCTCCTTCCTGCTAGCCTTATAATTTTCTAGATCTTTATCATTACCTATTTTTTTGAATCTTTCGTAAGCTTTTCTTTTCTTCTTGACTAGATTTATATCTACCTTTGTACACCGTGGTTTCTGTACTCTACCATTCTTTCCCTGTCTCATTGGAACGTAACTATGCAGAACGCCACACAAATATTCCCTGAACATTTGCCACAGTTCTGCTGTACATTTCCCTGTGAACATCTGCTCCCAATTTATTCTTCCAAGTTCTTGCCTGATAGCTTCATATTTCCCCTTACTCCAAAGAAATGCTTTTCTAACTTGTCTGCTCCTATCCCTCTCCAATGCTATGGTAAAGGAGATAGAATTATGATCACTATCTCCAAAATACTCTCCCACTGAGAGATCTGACACCTGACCAGGTTCATTTCCCAATACCAGATCAAGTACAGCCTCTCCTCTTGAAGACTTATCTACATATTATGTCAAGAAACCTTTTTGAACACACCTAACAAACTCCACCCTCCACCAATCTAAACCCCTTGCTCTAGGGAGATGCCAATCAATATTGGGGAAATTAAAATCTCCAATCACGACAACCATGTTATTATTGCACCATTGCAGAATCTGTCCCCCTATCTGCTCCTCGATGACCGTGTTACTATTGGGTGGTCTTTAAAAAATACCCAGTAGAGTTATTGACCTCTTCCTGTTTCTAATATGTTGTCTTATTTTGAATTATGCATGAATTCATTAATTGTGAAACTTATTGCATCTAGATTCTGGCTAGATTGAAAATCCCATTTGGAATCAGTTGAATCGAACCAAAAAGTCTTTGTTTTGTTTTTGTTTTAAGGTTTGGCCAAAAAGAACTACAGTGTACAAATCACTGAATTCAAATGAACCAAGGATGGTAGAAGCAGACAGACCAATTGCCTTTGTTCTTGCCATGAGGAGGGAGATGGAGGCTGCCATTTTATGAAGAGACACAATGATGTCTCAGATAATCTGCTGAACTAGGGATCATTTCCAAACAAGAAGTTATTTGTGAGGTGTCCTTTGGTTGGATATAACAAGCTGGTTTGTGACTGTCGGGGTCTGTATTTGCCCTGTGTGTTTCTAGCTGGTTGCTAGTTGAGAATGAAGAGCCATAAACAACTGATTGTCACCTGCTGGGAATGGGTGCTGGCCTGGAGCTGAGCCAATGAAAAGGTGTTAAAGGTCAGACACATGACCTACAGCCAATGACATTGGAATGCAATGTTTGAATGGTAAGAAATGAGCATAAGAGTAAAGATTTTCACATGGAAGACAGTGATGACTCGGTAGGAGGTTCACCATTGCAGACCCCACAGACACGTGAAGATTTGAAACGGGACCACGAGGAACATGTGGCCAGCAGCAGAAACTCCTTTTTAACTGGTGGTATGTTTTCTGATCTTTGACAGTTCATGCAAGGTCAAGAAAACTTAGTAGGTGTGCACACAGGTAATTGGTTGTGTAAGTTCACATGTTCATCTGTTGAGACAATAAAGGCACTCATTGGGGATTACAGATTCTCCCTGTGCTTCCCTGATCATTATCCCAAGGGGTGATTCTTGTAACATAGGAATAAAATGACTTTTTTTTCCCTAATGTTCTGATATCCATTGGCCAATTTAATTTAAAAAAAAACAAAATCCAGAACTCCTCCCCAAATCTCCCAATCTCCAGGATCACAAGGTCCTTACGAGCTTTCACTAATATTTATTCTCACCTCTCCTCTAGCAGCATTGACCACATCTCATCCTGTCCAGTTTGTTCTGCAATGTTTGCACAGTGCGGGTCAAAGGACTGCATGAGAATCTTTGCACTCTGATCCAATTTCTGATACTGAAGTGTCAGTTCCTTTATTGTCTTTTCTAGCCTAGAAATTGAAATAAGAGAAATGCAATTTTAAAAATGGACAATGTTTGGATCATTTACTATATACTAGTGAAAAACCATGATTATGAACTGATGGCAGTTCAACGAGGATGGTGGTAATGGTCTGGCAGTATTCAAATACTTGTATTTAAATATTGTGGATCTTGGATGATTGTTGAAATCACAGTAATCATTGTGAAAACCCTAAATTAAAAGCCTCTGGAGAAAGACGAGTAATTTAAAGATATTGGCAGCTTTTGCCAAAGGCTCTAATGTCAAGATATGACGAGGAAAAGTAGAAAGAAACCTGAAAGGATAGGCCAATAACTGCAAGGCAAGTAATGGAAAACCCGTGTCAACTCTTATTTGACCCCTCCCTGAGCAACAGTCGATCCTTATGAGGTGATACTCTAAGATACCACCTTAATTAATATTGAAGAGTCTATGAAGGAAATTGGAGGAGAAAACTGAAGCTATAACAGTCTGGTTCTGGTAGAGGAGTGGCTCTGTGGTGCACGTTGGCAATAGTTTCCTTTACAGCTGCAGGAATAGGTTTACATCCTCATCCTCTGCTAATCCTGGGTCAGGGAGCCCCACCACCCAGGTCATGCTTTCTTCTTGCTGCTGCCATCGGGTAGAAGGTACAAGAGCCTCAGGACTTGCGCCACCATGTTCAGGAAGAGTTACTACCCCTCAACCATTAGGTTCTTGAACAAAAGAGGCTAACTACGCTCATCTTCACTAGCCCCATCATTGAAATGTTTCCCACAACCAACAAACTAATTTTCAAAAACTCTTCATCTCATGTTGTTATTTATTGCTGTTTATTTATATTTGCATTTACACAGTTCATTATCTTTAACTCTGTTTGATTTTTCATTGATCCTGTTATAGTTACTATTCTGTAGATTTATTCAGTATGCCCACAAGAGAATGAATCTCAGGGTTTTATATGGTGACAAATATGCATTTTGATAATAAAATTTACTTTGAACTTCTTATGAACTTTGAACCCCTGAAAACAGATCCCACAGACCTCTTTCTATTTTTGTTGGTTTGGCTTTTCAATGTGATAATAATGATATTTCACCTTCTTTCATACAAAAATTAATAAGATGTGCTTGGAATGCATCCGAAAGCAGAATAACCAGTGAACCCTTGCAAGGCGTCAGGCTCCAGTGGTGTACCTGGTAAGACATTGAAAACCTGTGCCAACCAACTGGTGGGAATGTTCAAGGACCTCACCACTACATACAGTTGTTTCCACCTATTTCTAAAGAGCGATGACAATACCAGTGCCAGAGAAGAGCAAAATAAGCCGCTTCAATTACTATCTCCTAGTGCACTCTCATCTACTCTGATGAAGTGCTTTGAGAGGTTGGTCATAGCCGGAATCAACTCCTGCGTAGGCAAGGACCTGGTCCTACTGCAATTTTCCTATCACCACACTAGGTGTACAGCAGATGCAATCTCAGTGTATTTAGCACTCAGATTCCTTCCTATATTGATGTGACCGTAATTGAACACAATATTCTAGGTGTGCTCTCACCAGGGTTTTATAGAGCTGCAACACTACACTGCAGCTCTTGAACTCAATAAAAGGTATGCCTTCTTAGCAATCATTGAACATAGAATAGTACAGCACAGTACAGGCCCTTTGGCCCACAATGTTGTGCCGACCCTCAAACCCTGCCTCCCATATAAGCCCCCACCTTAAATTCCTCCATATACCTGTCTAGTAGTCTCTTAAACTTCACTAGTGTATCTGCCTCCACCACTGACTCAGGCAGTGCATTCCACGCACCAACCGCTCTCTGAGTAAAAAACCTTCCTCTAATATCCCCCTTGAACTTCTCACCCCTTACCTTAAAAGCATGTCCTCTTGTATTGAGCAGTGGTGCCCTGGGGAAGAGGTGCTGGCTATCCACTCTATCTATTCCTCTTATTATCTTGTACACCTCTATCATGTCTCCTCTCATCCTCCTTCTCTCCAAAGAGTAAAGCCCTAGCTCCCTTAATCTCTGATCATAATGCATACTCTCTAAACCAGGCAACATCCTGGTAAATCTCCTCTGTACCCTTTCCAATGCTCCACATCCTTCCTATAAACTTGCAGAGCAACTTCAAGGGATCTATGGATGTGGACATCAAGATCACTCTGTCCCTCTACTGACCAAGAATCATGCCATTAACTCTGTGTTCCAGCTTCAAATTTGACCCTCCAAAGTGATTCACATCACACTTTTCAAGGTTGAACTCCATCTGCCACTTCTCAACCCAGCTTTGCATCGTATCAATGTTCCATTCTAACCCTCGACAATCTTCTATGCTATCCATAACACCACCAGCCTTTGTGTCATCTGCAAATTTACTAACTCATCCTTCCACTTCCTCATCCAGGACATTTATAAAAATCACAAAGAACAGGGGTCCCAGAACTAATCCTTGTGGAACACCAACCTCCAGACAGCAAACGCCCCATCTACAGCAACCCTCTGTGTTCTACAGGCAAGCCAATTCTGAACTTACATAGCCAAGTTTCCCTGGATCCCATGCATCCTGACTTTATGAATGAGCCTACCATGGGGAACCTTATCAAGCGCCACTGGAGTTGTAAGGATCAACACCAAAGAGTAGTAATCTCTTTCCTTGCTTCCTCTAGTAATACTAGGGCATATCCTGTCCAGTACTGGCGACTTATCCATCCTAATGTTTTTCAGAGGTTCCAGCACATTCTCCTCCTTAACATGGATGTGTTCTGGCATATCAGCCTACTTACACTGTCTTCAAAATTGTTCAAGTCTCTTAACATCAACATGTTCTAGCATATCAACCTACTCTACACTGTCTTTAAAATTGTTAAGATCTCTCTCACTAATGAATACTGAAGCAAAGTATTCATTAAAGACCTCTCCTCCATTCTTCAACTCCAGGCACATGTTTCCTCTTCTCCCTGAATGATCCTACCCTCACTCTAGTCATTCTCCTGTTCTTCACATATGTGTAGAACGCCTTAGGATTTTCCTTGATCCTACTCACCAAGGCGTTCTCATGCCCCCTTCTAGCTCTCCTAAGTCCAATCTTAAGTTCCTTTTTGGCTACCTTGTAACTCCCCAGAGTCCTGCCTCATCCTTGCTTCCTAAAACTTAAGTATGCTTCTTTTCTCCTCTGAGTTAGATGTCGACCATCCTTTCCCTACCTCAATGGGACAAACCTATCCAGAACCACCAGCAAGTACTCCCTAAACAACCTCCACATTTCTGTTGTACATTTCCCTGATTACATTTGTTCCCAATTTGCGCTCCCAACTTCATGCCAAATAACATTATAATTCACCCTCCCTCAATTAAATACTTCTCCATACCATCTGCTCTTACCTCTTTCAATGTCTATGGATTACTCCCAATAGAGTGATTGTGTGTCTTCCACCCATACTGACTCAGTAGACAAATCTTCTACAACTTCCTTCCCTTCTGCGGCTGTGATACTATCTCTGATTAGCAAAGCCACACCCTCACCTCTTTTACCCCCCTCCATGTCCCATTTGAAACATCTAAACCCCAGAACATTCAATAGCCATTCTTGCCCTTGTGACAGCTAAGTCTCCGTAATGGCCACAACATCATGGTTACATGCACTGACCCATGTTCTACATTCATCACCCTTTTACTGATACATCTCACATAAAATAGACACACCTCTATCCATCCACTGACTTCAATCTTGATCAAGAAAGTATAAGATTTATTGAAAAGTCCTCTCACTGTACCCCTTAAGTGCTGAGCAACAGTGATCATTTAAATTGCAGGGGATAATTATTAAGATTGTCCCTGCAACTTGAAACAAAATGTCATTAGGCCAGTACTATATTGTTAAAATATTGTATTGAAGAAACAACTGTTCCAGCAAATCTGTGGCTCCATAAGAAACAACTGAAGGTGGAAAATGGGCAAAGTTCCTGTTGACTCAGCAAGGTCCCCAGTTCACAATTTGCCCTATCAGCACCTGCCATTTACAAGGTGACAGGGACTGAAAAATCTGTCAAGGTCCACATTGGGCAGAGCAACTTTGGGACCAAGCCCACAGCTCCTAAAGTGGCAACAAAAATGATAGAGTGGTAAAGAGGGTACATGGTTTGCTTGGGGCAGTGAATATAGGAGTCAGTAAGTCACTTTATAATTGCGTAAACCTTTGGTTAGGCCACTTTTGGAGTATTGTGTGCAGTCTGATCACCCATTGCAGGAGGGTTTTGGAGGGCGAGGGACAACCTGATAGAACTTCACGAAATCATGAGAGGCACAAGTAGGGTTGTCTGATTCCCAGGGTAGAAATGTGTAATACAAGAAGCCTTGTCTTTATGGTTTGAGGAGCAACGCTTAAGGAAGGTATGTAGAGCAAGCTTTCGTTTTACTCTGAGTGTGGTAAATGCCTGGAGAGTGTTGCTGGGCATGGTGGACAGTGACATGATAATGACATTTAAGAGACATTTCGACAAACATAGGAATGGAGGGACATGTATCATATACAGGCAGATGAGATTCATTTAGTTTGGTCTGCACAGACAAAGTGGGTTGTAGTTCTATGTTCAAGATTCAAGTTTATTTATCATGTGTACATTGAAACATACAGTAAAACGCATCATCTGAGCAACAAACACACACCCAGGGGTGTGCTGGGGGAAGCTCACAAGTGTTGTCACACATTCCAGTGCCAACACAGCATGCTGACAATGCTCGGCAGAACAACAAAGATCACAACGAAACAGTACATAACAAGCGACAAAGCAACAACAGCAAAACAAGCTTAGACTTAGGCTCGGACTAAGATTTGGATTCAGAATCTGACACGCAGACATTGAGCTTTCGACTACAGCAGCAGACATGCAGAGATTCACAGACCTGGAGCTCTGACCAATGGACCCTGACTTCCGGTCTTCCAATTTGACCACCCTGCCTCGATCCTGGGCTTCGACCACATGACCTGCCAATCATCGAACACCTGGTAGTCACAGTCCATCACTCCCAAGGACAACACTGGCCTTGACTACACCTGATTGCCATAACTGTACACTTTGCCTTGTGCAGAATTTCATTCCCAGACACTCATCTTCAATGATTTCACTTGCGAACTCAACTGATTCCCAGCTCTGTGACAATATTTTCATAAAATGTTTCGAAATAGCCCTGTGTCTATTTTGATCTCTTGGATGAGATGATGTTGCCTTTAGTTCCTGAGCTAGGAGGAGTGGTTTGATAGAGATGCAAGTCATACTAGACCACTTGTACCTGTCTGTCTAGGTGGGTAGGAACTATAGTCTCATTTCAGCCAGAGCAAATGTGGGCAGAAGAATATCCCTCCTGAAGGGCATTAGTGAATCCGATGGGTTTACACAACAATATTACAGACTTAAAATAACTGAGCAATAGATACCTCGTAATCCAACTGCCATGGCTGGGAGTGCGTCACTGGTGACATGTTAAATACAGAATTCATTGGTGCTTCCATGTATTCTACCTCCACTTTCAAAAGTTCAATCAAACTTCAGCAAGACACAATGCACAGTGCCATAAACCCAATGGACCAAGGGAGAATTTGTGCACGTTATTCTCCATAGCACCATAACCACTACACTATGCGCCCCAGTTATTGTAAAGCAACTCTGTAGATCGAGGTGATTTAGCTAACTAATCATCTCAATAAATCTAGCTCATTATTGTGTTGATCCAATCAATTGTATTCAGATTACTCTAGTAATTCAGTACTACAGCTGTTATCCAGGGATTGTTTGCCACTGCTGAAAGGAAGCCAACAGCTCTTTCCTCGCCTCCATTCAGGACCACAAACAGTCCTTCCAGGCGAGGCAACACTTTATCTGTTGGGGGTCATCTATTACATCTGGTACTCCCAATGCAGCCTCTAAATTGGTGAGATCGTCAAGCACCTCCACTCCATCTGCCAAAAGTGAAATTTCCTGGTAGCCAACCATTTTAATCCCTGTCCCCATTCCCATTCTGACCTGTCAGCCATTTTAAACCCTGTCCCCATTCCCATTCTGACATGTCAGCCATTTTAATCCCGGTCCCCATTCCCATTCTGACCTGTCAGCCATTTTAATCCCTATCCCCATTCTGACATGTCAACCATTTTAATCCCTGTCCCCATTCCCATTCTGACCTGTCAACCATTTTAATCCCTATCCCCATTTTGACATGTGAGCCATTTTAATCCCTGTCCCCATTCCCATTCTGACCTGTCAGCCATTTTAATCCCTATCCCCATTCTGACATGTCAACCATTTTAATCCCTGTCCCCATTCCCATTCTGACCTGTCAGCCATTTGAATCCCTATCCCCATTCTGACATGTCAACCATTTTAATCCCTGTCCCCATTCCCATTCTGACCTGTCAGCCATTTGAATCCCTATCCCCATTCTGACATGTCAGCCATTTTAATCCCTATCCCCATTCCCATTCTGACATGTCAGCTATTTTAATCCCTATCCCCATTCCCATTCTGACATGTCAGCCATTTTAATCCCTATCCCCATTCCCATTCTGACATGTCAGCCATTTTAATCTATATCCCCATTCCCATTCTGACATGTCAACCATTTTAATCCCTATCCCCATTCCCATTCTGACCTGTCAGCCATTTTAATCCCTATCCCCACTCCCATTCTGACATGTCAGCCATTTTAATCCCTATCCCCATGTCCCATTCTGACATGTCAGCTATTTTAATCCCTATCCCCATTCCCATTTTGACATGTCAGCCATTTTAATCCCTATCCCCATTCCCATTTTGAGATGTCAGCCATTTTAATCCCTATCCCCATTCCCATTCTGACCTGTCAGCCATTTTAATCTCTATCCCCATTCCCATTCTGACCTGTCAGCCATTTTAATCCCTATCCCCATTCCCATTCTGACATGTCAGCTCATAGCCTCCTCTTTTGCCACAATGAGGCCACACCTCAGATTCTGATTAGGTATGTAGCCTCCAAACTTATAGCATGAACATCAATTTCTCCTTCCAGTAAAATGTTTTTCTCCTGTTCTTCTATTCCCCACTCTGGCCTCTTACTTCTTCTCCTCGCCTGCCTATCACCTGCCCCTGGGTTCCCTCCTTCTTCCCTTTCTTCCATGGTCCACTCTCCTCTCCTATCAGATTCCTTCTTCTCAGCCCTTGACCTTTCCCGCCCACCTATCACCTTCTAGCTAAAGTCCTGAAGAAGGGTCTCAGTCCGAAACAACAACTGTTTATTCATTTCCATAGATGCTGCCTAACCTGCTGAGTTTCTCCAGCATTGTTTTTTTGTTGCTCTCGATTTCCAGCATCCACAGAATCTCATGTTTATAACAGCTTTATGGTTTATGCAGTTTTCATCCACCTGTGTTCAGCACTCTGAATCATACAGCAAAACAGTTCGCTGATTTACGGTGTTAAAAGTCTGTCGTGGCAGTTTTTTGTCCGAGTTTTTTGACCCAAGAATCGGCAACAAACTCCTCCCACCACGGACAGAGATAAAAGAGAGACCTCAATTCACCAAGTACAGAGCCTCCGGCAGCTGATCCACTGCTCCTGAGGTTCCGTTTTTCTCCCGCGAGAGTCCACGGGGCTGCAAAACCTTAGAACCCCGAAGGCGCGCTTGTCTTCTCGGTCACTTCCTTGGGAATTCGAAAAGCAGCTGGTCATGAGCCCTGGACGCGGGTCCCACCACTGCAATACTAACTGCACGTCTAACTATCTTTGTATTGATCACAAACTTGGCCACAAAGACATTAATTCCATCATCCAAATCTTTGACATATGTAACCCTCTCACCATGGCTCATAATAAACCAGGTTCATTAGCTAGCTCTGGCTAACAGCCATGTGACTCAGTATTGCGTGGGTAATAGTGAGACGGCCATAATCAATAAGCAGCACACGTCTAGGTCGGTATGATTCAGGTTCAACCAGACAGGAAAGTTGGAATGCTCCATTGAGGGAACGGAAACTATGGTAAATGCTGTGTAAATACTGCCCCATGCAAAGTTGTAATTCATCAGGAAGGCCAGTGATGTTGTTGGGTTGGAACTGGACCCTGTGACGGTGGTGTCTGAAAAGAGGCTGCTGTCCAAGTTGCATGTCATCTTGGACAATGTCTCCCATCCACTACATAATGTACTGGTTGGGCACAGGAGTACATTCAGCCAGAGACTCATTCCACCGAGATGCAACACAGAGTGTGTCATTCCTGCCTGTGGCCATCAAACTTTACAACTCCTCCACTGGAGGGTCAGACACCCTGAGCCAATAGGCTGGTCCTGGACTTATTTCCTGGCATAATTTACACATTACTATTTAACTATTTATGGTTTTATTACTATTTAATTATTTATGGTGCAACTGTAATGAAAACCAATTTCCCCCGGGATCAATAAAGTAAAGTATGACTATGACTATGATTAGAAAATAACAGAACTTACACCAGCATAAACTTAAAGTGGAAGTATATGTACAGGTACTTCAACTTTAACAAACAGTAGCAGAAAAAAAGGAACCACTACAATTAAACCAGTCTACATGTGCACCTAGACGTTGGAGCTCATTTCTGGATTGTCGGGTGTTTCACTTTAGTTACATGGTGCTGGACCCATGTTCTGTGTGAAAGACACCAGCCACAGTTCGAACTTCCCTCAAAGACCATTTCGAACAGACTGGCTAACTCAGGAGTATTAGCACTTCCTCTCTGGAACCATTTGTTTGCACAAAGCACTTCTTACAACAGTGTCCCTCCCTCGGCTGGGGTTCTGTGAGCCTCTTCCCTTCTGTTCTTCTCTGCACCTCCTTCTTCTTCCAACACCTGCCAACAAAAGACCCAAAACCAACCCGCTGGCTCTTTGAAATCTGATGCCGCCAAGTTCTCTTGAATGTTCCAGGGCATCCCACTGGACAATGTCATTAAGACAAAACCCGAATGGCTGACACAACATTCTTATAGCTGAGTAAATGACTCTTTATCTTAGCAGAGGCCGGGTGGTGGCACCGTGAGATCAGCGCTGGACTCCGGAGCGAAGGTTCCGGAATTCGACTCCAGCTTGGGCCACCCCCGAGTACGCTTTCCATCCACGCTGGGTTGAGT
The DNA here is from genome assembly GCF_030028105.1 of Mobula birostris. Taxonomy (NCBI): domain Eukaryota; kingdom Metazoa; phylum Chordata; class Chondrichthyes; order Myliobatiformes; family Myliobatidae; genus Mobula; species Mobula birostris. The sequence continues at coordinate 92,483,654 of NC_092373.1, forward strand.
GTCGAGCTAGCCACTCAGCCTCGTAAAAAATACAAGGGTCGAGTCAGGAACATTCATAACGTGACCCGGTTAATCCTGACACCACGTGCCAGACAAGAATGGCTGAATGTCTGGAACGACAGGCTTAAAAAAAATCTTAGCAGAAACCAAAATACTGGACTGTAAAACTTAATTAACAGTACACATTGTGTTTTACAGAAAAGAAAATACTTAACAGCATAATAGTAGAAATAAAATAAATCATGTTTTTAACCAGGGCATTACACATATACAGTAATGTGAAAAGTGAAAAGGCGCCATGGTAGTGTAGCAGTTAGGTGCTCTGGTTTCCTCCCACAGTCCAAAGACATACCAGTTAATAAGTTAATTGTAAATTGTCTCACGATTAGACTAGGGTTAAATCAGTGGGTTGCTGGCAGTGTAGCTTGAAGGGCTTATTCTGCACTTAATCTCCAAATAAATAAATAAGTGATCGCAACTCCAACACCCGCGGAACACGGGCAGCCAAACAGCGCAGGACCCCTTTATTCTCTCTCTTTGTCTCCTGCCAGTCAGCCAATCTTCAATCCATGTCAGTATCTTTCCCGTAATACCATGGACTCTTATCTTGTTTAGTAGCATCATGTGTGGCACCGTGTCGAAGGAGTTCTGGAAATCCAAGTACAGAACATCCACTGACTATCCTGTGTTATTTCATCAATGAATTCCAACAGATTTGTCAGGCAAGATTTGCTGTGAAGGAAACCATGCTGACTTTTGCTTATTTTTATCAGAACCAGAATCAGGTTTATTGTCACCGGCATGTGTTGTGAAACTTGCTAACTTAGCAGCAGCAGTTCAATGCAATATATAATACTGAAGAAGAAAATAATAATAATAAATAAGAAAATCAATTACAGTGTACATGTATTGACTAGATTAAAAATTGTGCAAAAACAGAAATCATATTTAAAAAGTACAGTAGTGTTCATGGGTTCAATGTCCATTTAGGATTCGGATGGCAGAGGGGAAGAAGCTGTTCCTGAATCGCTGAGTGTGTGCCTCCAGGCTTCTGTACCTCCTACCTGATGGTAACAGTGAGAAAAGGGCATGCCCTGGGTGCTGGAGATCCTTAATAATGAATGCTGCCTTTCTGAGACACCACTCCTTGAAGATGTCATGGGTACTTTGTAGGTTAGTACCCAAGATGGAGCCGACTAAGTTTACAACCCTCTGCAGCTTCTTTCAGTCCTGTGCAGTAGCCCCCTCCCCCCATATCAGACAGTGATGCAGCCTGTTAGAATGCTTTCCTTGAAGTTTTTCAGTGTATTTGTTGATATAACAAATCTCTTCAAACTCTATGTGCCTCCATTACACCAAAATCTCATCCTTACTAATGGAGATCCAACATCTTACCAACAACTGAAGTTGGGCTAACTGGCCTATAATTTCCTTTATTCTGTCTCCTTCCCATCTTGCCAACATCTGAAGTCAGGCTAACTGGCCTACAATTTCCTTTCTTTTACCCCCCCCCCCCCATCTTGAAGAATGGAGTGACAGTCACAATTTTCCAGTCCTCCATAACCACTCCAGAATTCAGTGATTCTTGAAAAATCACTACTAATGCATCCATAATCTCTTCAGTTGCCTCTTTCAGAACCCTGGGGTGTAGACCATCTGATTTATCTATTTTCAGTCCTTTCAGCTTCCCAAGGACCTTCCCCTTAGTAATAGCTTCTATACTTACTTCTGCCCCCGACACTCAAATTTCTAGCATACTGCTGTTGTCTTCCACAGTGAAGACTGACACAAAATTTTTATTGAGCTTGTCTGCCGTTTCTTTGTGCTCCATTAATTCTTCTCCAGTGTCATTTTCCAGCTGTCCAATATCCACTCACCTCTCACTCTTTATATATCTGGAAATAGTTTTGGTAATTCCTTTTTTATTATTGGCTAACTTTCCTTCATATTTCATCCTTGATCGCTGGGCATTGCAGAGAGTGGTACGGACAGCCCAGCACATCTGTGGACGTGAACTTCCCTCCACTGAGGACATTTACAGCAGCAGGTGCACAAAGAACATCTGGAAGGTCATTGGGGACACCAGTCACCGCAACCATAAACTGTTTCAGCTGCTTCCGCCTGGCAAATGGTACCACAGCACAAAAGCCAGGACCAACAGGCAACAGGACAGCTTCTTTCTACAAGCCATTGGACTTATAAATTCACATGTCTGTACTTGATGATGGAGTCATTAAGAAAAGATTTCTACTACCTCACGTTGTGGGATGGATGTAAGATTAAGTAAATTCAAATTCGTCTTTTCTCTCCTCTAATATGATTAGCCAGCTGAGAGGTGTAGAGGCAATGAGTTGCTTTTGAAACATGGACAATGAGTGAACTAGATGAGGTCTTTTGTATCATTAGCTTTGCATGTGAAGAATTAGTAAAGTTCTAAAAAGTTGACTTGTTCTAGCCACTCATTAACATTTGAAGCTTGCAAATAGTGCAAATTGTATTTAAAGCCAACGTTAATCTTATCAGAGTGTCATAAACAGAAAATATAGCTACCTCTCCTTAGGGTGTAGATAGTGGATAATTTACTTGTTGAACAAATCAAGAGAAATACATCACTTACTTGGTTTAACAACATACTCCTCAGTTTGTGTACAATTGCCCTGATTAATAGTTTTCGGAAAGTATTTATTAACTTTACTTTGTTTAAACGGTACTTTGCTGATTTTTTACGGGAGAGTTGGATTTACCCGTCTCAATCCTATGTCATCACGTGACGCCCCCCTCCCCCCCGATTAATAGTTGGTAAGGACATTAATGCATGTTGCACTTCCCATTGTGGTGAGAGACATGTTGTTAACTCAGGAATGGGGTCATTGCTGAGGGAAGGTATCAAAGGAATTTTAATGGCTGTGTCACACTATAATTTGACTGATAGACGTGCCACCCCACCCAATAATGTCAGTACTGCACGGATAGTCCACCCAACTTAAGTCAGTCTCAAAGCTGGACATTTCAGGCACGTTTAAAGAACTGTTACATTCTGTTAGGTACCCCTCAACGGGTTATAGAACCAGCAGAAATGGAAAACACCTTTAGCCTGGTATTGCTTTTAACTAATGCTATTTTTTACGGGAGAGCTGGATTTACACGTCTCAATCCTACGTCATCACGTGACGCCCCCCCCCCCCCCGATTAATAGTTTGAACAATAAAAGTAATTTGCAATTGTTCTCACCTAGTTTCAGAAAAAAAGTTGGTAAGGACATTAATGCATGTTGCACTTCCTAATGGCTAATTGTCAGCTAATGATTATCATAGTTAGATTAATGTTTTTCTATCTGGTCTGAAGACAGTAAAACAAGTTGAACACACACAGTGTCAACTGTTTATTTCCCTTCATAGTTGCTGCCTGACCTGCTGAGTTTCTCCAGCGTTTTGTGTGTGTTTCTCAGGATTTCCAGCATCTGCAGAATCTCTTGTGTCTCCAATAAAAAGGTTTGGTTTTTTGTGCAAGGTTTTTGTGTAATCTCAACTGCCCTGCATTTGATGTTTTGATCCTGGTCTGTATCTGAAAGTGCTTTGACTTATTTCACACACACCTGGGCAATACACAGGCTTGGGTTGTTAAGAAATAAGTAATGGTCAATGTTTGTCTGGAAGCAACCTTTAAGAAACATGACAGGCGCTTACCATGAGAGAGTGCACGATAGAAGATCATAAACCACCTTGCCTTGATGATCATCTCCCTGAGAGTCACCATTGATCAGAGACCACCAGACTAACCACAAAATAACATGGTTCTGAGAACAGATGGAGTAATTATATGTTGTTAATCTCCTGATCTCCTGACATTAGAGACTCTCTGTAAGACCGTGATGGAACATTGTCCACCATGATAATTCTATAATTTTATTTCCTGAGACAGTCCAATTAACTACTGATTTTTTTTGTTACGTGGACTGTTATGCAGTAAATTATGAGGATGATCTGATTGCTGATTTCCAGTTGATTGAGATTAAGTTTTCCCCATGTGGTGAGAGACATGTTATTAACTCAGGAATGGGGTCATTGCTGAGGGAAGGTATCAAAGGAATTTTAATGGCTGTGTCACACTATAATTTGACTGATAGACTTGTCACCCCACCCAATAATGTCAGTACTGCACGGATAGTCCACCCAACTTTAGTCAGTCTTAAAGCTGGACATTTCAGCCATGTTTAAAGAACTGCTACATTCTGTTAGGTACCCCTCAACGGGTTATAGAACCAGCAGAAATGGAAAACACCTTTAGCCTGGTATTGCTTTTAACTAATGCTATTGTTATTAGCAACTACATAATACAGTCATATATAACCAGATAAATCAAACAGGTTAGCAGGGTTAAGTGTGTATATATATATATATATATATATATATATATATATATATGTGCAAATATAAGTCCCAAACTATTGAGCTTGGGGGAAACAAGGCCTAGAGTCTTGAGATGGTAAAGTATGAAAGTTCAGTTCATCCACGGAATAGGTGATGAGAGAGAGGTATTTGTAATCCAGGGTAAATGTCAAGAGAAGGCAATTACATTGAAATTCCACAGATTCCACGACAGCAATACAAAGTAACAATAGCAGTAGGTTTTATCTCCGAAGTTGTTCCACCCCACACACGAAATATCACCGACAGTGATCTTCAACGAATATCCTTTCAACACAAGTGGTACCACACCCGAATTCCGCTATAGGTCATCCCAAGGTGGTGGCCACAGGATATTCCAACAGAATCCATGTATGGATTATTATCAACAGCAGCCTATTACTGAGGGACTGTCTTGAAGTGGTAAAACTACCAACCCAGGCAAGGATTATCACACACAGGTAGTTTCCACCTGTGGCTATCACAGTTGTGTGTCTGGGGTAGGGTACCCCAAACACACAACTGTGATAGCCACTTTTCCAGTTCCACGACATACAAAATAACTCCAACAGTGATTTGCCACAGGGCTGCCTTTCTTCAGTGAACTACCACACCCAAAGAAGGGTAACACACAAGTGGTATTCACAAAGGTACTCCCCTCACCAGAGAACCCACTCCTGTGGATTAACCACTTGACAGTCACACTTTCGTATTCGAATGGAATTAAACTCACCCTTATGGGCTACTTAGGAGAGAGTCCAAACAGTGATCTCTTTGTCATTAGGTTTCTTCAGTTTCAAACTTTCCTCTCCGCTCTTTTCTTCTTGCAAACTTGTTCTAGTTGCAGAAAACTTGTGAGAGTCATTTATCACTAGTCAGGATCGATCTCAACTCACCCCTGTTGGGCTACTGAAAGTTTAAACCAGGGCCTCACTCATTGGTGCCTTTCATTGATTGAATCCATCTTGACTCTGAGCATGTGTTTCTCTGTGTCTGTAACTGTCCTTGTAAAAAGTAAGCACACTACAGAGAAACTATAACATCGATTGTCCATCAAATAACTCCACCTCTCTCTCTGTCTTTCCTTGGCAACCCAGAAGCTGACAGCAGAAGTCAGTGTCCCTGTAAAAGTGTAAAGGCAGACTCTGTCCCTCTCTCTCTCAGCAGAAATCCAAAAATTAGTCTCAGTTCTCTCTTGTGCCTTAAAGTGACAGTCCACAGCAAGCAGGAACCCCAGGAGTACATAACAATTCATTGTGGTTCATTATTCTTCCCCAGTTCTTCTCATCAGTGAAAGTGTCTTTAGGTTTTGGAGCTGTTGCTGTGAGCAATTTTCCCATGGACAGCCTACTTGGAGATGACAGAAAAAATCAGTAGTTTGGTCATCACCCCAAAACCTGAACCATTGAAAAAGGAGATTGACTACTTTTCTCATAATAATCAGAGAAGAGGACAGATAACCAGTTTTAACTTTAGCCATGATCACTGCTGTGCATCCTTCCTCACCATTTAATACAAGGCCATGCGGAGCAACTTGCTAACTGACTCCCTCTATTCACTTTATCTTCTGCTTGTCCACTTTACCTTTCTACTTGTAGTTCTCTGTTCCCAACTTTGTCCCTGATGTGAACTTCAGGTTCTTCTCATGGATCCTTCCTTAGTTACCTCATAATAAACAGAAGCAAAAAGAGGCCATTTGGCCACTTGGCCACTTGTGCCTGATCTGTCATTCAATGAGATTACAGTTTATCTGCTACTCAGCACACTTTCAAGTTCAAGTTCAACTTTAATTGAGATTTACCATACGTGAATACCCATGAATACAACCAAATGAAACAGCGGTCCTCCAGGGTCAAGCTGCAAAACACAACACCAACAGTCATACACAGCACAAGGTACATATAAAATAGCAGTGGAATATAGTCACACGATAAAACATAATACAGACCAATCGCTGAGTCCATGGATGTTGTTGGCAAGAACAAGCCCACAGCAGTCCATAAACAAATGCAATCCAGCTTGTCATCCACCGAGCAAAACTGGAGGGCAGCACCGAGGGGAAGGACATTCCCCAAATCCAGCGTGGGCATTGTGCTACACCGCCTCCAACATTAACTCTCCTGCGGGGCTGACACCGTAGAAAAAGGCAAAGTCTGTGCTACAAATGAGGCCACTCAGCTCCCCTGCCATCAGTCTCGGCAATAGATCAGTGAACCAGACTAGCAGTATTCTACATTACCAGTGTCCAACAGGGTCTTGCGATCAAAAGACAAACATCCTAAACAGTCATTTGCTGTTGGACTACACACTGCTTTCACGCACTGACTCCAACGCCTCTCTGTAGCAGGCAACAACACAGCCTGCACCAAGTCCAGTTCCTTTGCTAATGAGCAACTCACTGATGGGATAGACTTACACTAATACCACAGTTCCTTAGTATCTAAACATCTGTCAGTCTCTCTTTTGAATATACTCTGCAAGAGTGCTTCCACAATTGTTGCAGTAAGAGTCTTAACTTACCTGTTCATTGAAAACCACCACCCTGTGGGAGACAGGGACTGGCCCGTGTAAGGAGCATTGCAGCCCCTCCCAGTAGCTCCCACTACCTGATGGCATCATGGTACCAGTGGCATTTAAAACAAGCATGCAGTAACTATACAGTTGTTTAGTTCTTGTGTTGTGTGGACCAGGTAGACAATGCTGCAGTCACACAGTTAGAACATTTAGTATTTGCCACTGTGTGTATGTTTAGTGTCTGTTTTATCCTGCTAATCCAGGTGCAAAATTTAGATAAGTATCTAACCAAGTTACCGCTAGTGAGTGTCTTCTGACCCCACTCACTGAACCTGTGAACCTGATTTCCCACACAATTGGCGCCGTATCAGGGTTTGGCGATTGAAAGGAAGATGAATATCCTTAGAAGGTAAAATAGGAGAGAGTGCGCTCCTTCCATATGAGGAGGGCCAAGTCCCGGGGTGGACCGACATCAGTGTGGGATTTGGGAGTCTCGCCAACTACCGGCAGACTACAGGACGCCCGTAGTATAGTGAGACAAGTTGGACTCCAAGGAGGTGAAATTGGAACACCACATTGGGTTTGTACTTAATAAGGCAGGGCAAGGGGAGCCAGTGGAATGCCTTCTGGCTGCTGCAGTAAGGCAGCAGTGTGAGATAATTTCACAAAAGGAGAAAGAGGTAGATGGTTTGAGGAATGAAACAGCATTATTAAACCAGTGATGTGTTACCACGGGGGAGGTTGCCCAGTTTGCACAGATCCGAGCCAGAAAGTTAGAAGATAGGGGCACAGAGATGGCCTGTTGACCAGTGAATGTGCAGCAGTCAGAGGCTGTCCGCAGGGCTAATTGGCAACCAGACCCCATTAAGGTCCCAGCCCTGATGTCACGGGGATGTGACCCCGACACATGGGTAGGGGATGGGGACATTTGGTTAAATGGTGAGGATGGGGAAGAGAGACTTGTGGTTCCTTCTCTAACTGTGTGCATATTCCCCCTATGCAGCTGCACCAGTACAGGCCTGACTGGTAGCCATGTAGTCCTGGACCCGTCTAGGGTCTGCTGACCCAAAGCCTCTCCCAGCCTCCATGGAACAGGGTGAGGAAGAGCAGCAGGCTGAGGGAGGGGGACCTAAGAACGATAACAAGGCGGCTCTTGTCGAGACGATTACCGCCAGGGAGATAATTTCCACTCTTGAACTGGCAGAATCGGGAGACAGCTATAGGCAGAAACCAGGGTGCTCAATGCCCACGTGGTTGTCGAGGAACTAAGATGCAGGAGTGCTGGGATGAGTTTGTTTAACAGGGATTTGGGTGTCCCAGGGGTGGGAGGAGGCGACCGACGAACAACGCCCTGAGAGTGCCACCTGCTTCCACTGGGGTGATGAATCGCGATGGGGCAGTGACAGCGGTGGTTAAAGTCAGGTATCCCTCACTCTTCCAGTGGGATTTGCGGTCTCGGGTAGAGTGGAGCACAATGGAGGAAGGGACCCGAGCGACATCCCACCGGACGGTCATTAGTGGTGCTGCCCTTGTTGGGGCCCTCGATAGGGGGCACTGTAGACGCCGCCATCAAAGTACAGTATTGGCGGGATTAGAGTATGTGCGGGAAGGTCCCTGTTGTCGGGTGCGCAAATTAGACAAGCGGCCTTGAGGTGGCGAGCCCCGCGGGTGAACCGTAATGTTTTTGGCAGACAGGTGGAGTCTCACTCCTACCCTCTGCCATGTGAAGGGAATAGTGACAGCGTAGAACAAGCAAGGAGAAAGGTCATTCTCCAAACCCGTCCCCAATTAAAGCTCCTTCCGACTGCCGCAGGTTCTCTCGCAATCTACCCGATATCCCTTGCTGGAGGCTCTGCGAAAGGCACCGGTGGTCCTTCAGCGGTAGCAGAGATTGGACGGTAGGTGGCGCCTCTCTGCCCCACTCCCATAAGGAGGGATAATTTGCCCTGTAATAAAGTGTGAATGGTCTGAGTTCGAGAAATGTTGAGTGAGATGTGGCTATACTTAGGCGAGTGGGTGTGTGCGAAGTCTCTCATATGTTTGTTAAATCTGTATTGGAAGGGTGTTTGAATTAATCCTAATTAAGTAGAAAAGGTGACTGAATTATTTCGCTACTCGGTGAATTGAATTTGCAGGAGCTCTTATCTTTTAAGAGGGCTGTGCCTTTAAGTGGCTGCGTGAATGTGTTGGGGGTCCCATCCAATCCTTTTTTCCGCACTTTGTTTCTTGGGAAATGTGTTACGTTTTCCACTGTGGAAAATAACTGTTTGCTCTAAATTTTGCAGTTACTTGCGTAAACTCTGAAGAAAGTTCAGGCATGGATCAAGTTAGTTTTTGGAGGGAGCTGATTCCGGCGTTCTGAGTGTTTTTCACGTCCCATGCTACCCACAGGCGGCAGGGCTGATCGAGCGCCTGAACAGCCTGCTGAAACAACAGATTAAGTTATTGACTCCCCACCCACACTTTCAGAGGGGTTGAGTGTGCTGCTGCGGGCGGCGGACCTGGGTTGCTCCTCGATGTCCCGGAACCTGGCAATGTCGGATCCTCCAAAAGTGGAAGAAGTGGAATTGGAGGAGGAATCGAAGAAGTTTTGGATGCAGCAACCGCACGGGCCACCAGGGCGTAGGGAATGCGCGATGGGTGGCGTTACTGGTGGAAAAGGGTGTCCGCTATAATACCCAGCGACTCAGCAGGAGGGAGAGAGTTGTATCACCCTACATCCCAGAATGGCGAAGCGGTGGTTGCTCACGGCAGTTGTGATGTTTGAATTTCAACTGAATTTATTTAAACTTTACATCCGTCCCACAACGTGAGGGAGTAAAAATATTTGTGTTATGACTCTGTCGCAATGTACAGACGTGTAAATTTAAAAGTCTGGTGGAACGCAGCAGGCCAGGCAGCAACTTTCAAATCTCTTACCATCTCTTCTTTCAGTTAGTCCTGCCGAAGTGTCTCAGCCCGAAACGTCGACTGTACCTCTTCCTTTAGATGCTGCCTGGCCTGCTGCGTTCACCAGCATTTTGTGTGTGTTGCTTGGATTTCCAGCATCTGCAGATTTCCTCGTGTTTGCGAATTTAAAAGTCTGTAATTGCTTGTAGAAAGAAGCTGCCCTGTAGCCTGTTGGTCCTGGCTTTAATGCTGTGGTACTGTGTGCCAGACGGAAACAGCTGAAACAGTATGGTTGGGGTGACTGGTGTCCCCGATGATCTTCCAGGTCTTCTTTCTGCCCCTGCTGCTGTAAATGTCCTCAATGGAGGGGAGTTCACATCCACAGATGCACTGGGCTGTCTGTACCACTCTCTGCAGTGCACAGCGATCAAGGTTGGTACAGTTCCCATACCAGGCAGTGATACAGCCGGTCAGGATGCTCTCAGTGGTGCCCCTGTAGAAGGTCTTGAGGATTTGGGGGCCCATGCCGAACTTCTTCAGTCGCCTGAGGTGGAAGAGATGCTGTTGTGCTTATTTTTGGTGTGTACCTGATTCGATGTACAGCATGACGTGAGTGCGAGAGCTTGCTCGCTGAAATTCTAGTGTTGTCCGAAGCCAGCTTGTTCAATCGGTATGTAAGGATCTACCAGAGGTAATATTCTAGATAAAATAATACGCTCAAGAAGTTTGTAATACAGCAGAAGAAAGAAATTGGCCGGTAACCTGCAGGGTCGTCCACGGGCTTTCCGGGTTTCAGTATCGAAATGACTTTGGCACGTTTCCAAGTGTTGGGGTATTTTTCATTTGTTATGACAACAGTGAAAGCGCTAGTTAGCCACTTGGTACTCTCTTCTTCGAGATGTTTCAGCACTTCTGGATAGATACCGTCGATGTCGGCGGCTTTGCTGATTTAATGCTTTGCAAGGCCGATCTAATTTCGGCAGGTGCAATCGCAGATGTAAGTGTGTCATCATCTTCTAGCGCTATTGTAAAGTTTTTGGTATTCGTGTTTGACTTGTTTCGAATTTATGATTGGGAGGTACATTCCTCTTTGCCTGATGTATTTTGCTACTCTGTCTGCACTGACTGGATAATTGTTACTTTGGTGTTGTGTTGGGGTCTAAAGTTTTTGAGGATGGTCCATGCAGGTTTGCTGGAGTGAGTGAAGTCCACCTTTTCGGCAGTTCTCTTCCATCAACTTCGGTTGTCGTTGTGGAGCAACTTGAGGAAATCATTAGTTGTAGTTGTGTCACCTGTTGTTTTAAACTCATCATTGCTTTCTTTAGACCAACAAGGAATACATTCACGTTGAGGACCCCTAGGCGTTCCCTCTTTGGCGAACTTTAGCATAAGTCTATGATATCGGTGGATGGTATTCTGCACATATTGTAGATTTGCGAGGTGATTTTTTTTCATGCTTTTCTGAAGATCCATCTGGGGATCGGGATAGAGAGACGAGTGGGTACTTGGGATCCAATCGTTATTAGCGCCGGCCTGTGCTGACTGTGAGGAAAATCGCCAAAGACTTCTGGAGAGGTTCAAGTGAACAGTTGTTACAAAACAGAGGTCTGGTGTGTAATTTCATCGTTGACGTCGAGTGGAGGTTTGCGCGCTTCAAGGGCTCTAGCAGGCGATGCCAACTCAGGCCACCCATGTCGGAACGGCTGTGGACGAGATTGATGCAACTCGGGCTCCCGAACAGACAGACTCGCGTCTGCCCCTCCCGAACCACGCTTCATCATCAATCTTAAATCTCAGTAACCTCCGGCGGAGTAAGTGCTTTAACTCCTTGTGGTTTGTCTAATCCCAATGTCCCAGGTCTGAGGGTAACCCCTGCCAGCAGGGCAGTGGAAGGAGTGTCGATGCAGGCAGTTCAATGAGCACAGGTCCGACCAGTCAGTGCGGCACAGCGAGTGTGAACGGGCAGTGTGCTGGGATGACCGTATCGTCACCGAAAAGCGTCAATGTGCGCGCTCCCCGGATGTTTAAACAGAACCGAATGGATATGCGGCGCCCGGACCTACCTGTGGCCTCTCGCAGGATGATGCTCCTGCTTCTTTATCGTAGCCTGGCCGTGAGGTTTGGTGTGGTAAGAGGCACATCGCAGAGGCAGGAAGATCCTGTATGGTGGCCTTTCCCCTGTACGGTGTGGCCAAGCTATCCTGATGCATGTGGCCTCTGTGATGCCAACGAGACGGCCACCGCGCTCCACCATTGATGTCCTGACCAGAGTGTCAGCTGAGTTGACGGCCTTGCAAACTCGGGCGACGTGCCGATGGAGAAATCTGCCACCTCTCCTGTGATTGGTCAGGAGTGCTGCACCTACAACCCTAGGAGTGTGGAAACATTTACCCAGCTGGCTGATCACGCTCAGCAGTCAGTTAAGATCAGCAAAGTAGTGGGCAGCTCCATAACTACGTCAGGAAGTCGATTTTGGGGGCATTGGGAGGCTGGTGGATCACTGGGTAGCAACTGGTGTGCTGATAACTCTAGGTATTATTGTGTAGTGGGATGCTCCCAGGGGTTGTACTTGCCTGTAGGCTGACTGTCACTGTGTAATGGCTTTCCAGAGATGGAATAGAAACATAGAAAATAGGTGCAGGAGTAGGCCATTCGGCCCTTCGAGCCTGCACCGCCATTCAGTATGATCATGGTTGATCATCCAACTCAAAACCCTGTACCAGCCTTCCCTCCATACCCTCTGATCCCTTTAGCCACAAGGGCCATATCTAACTCCCTCTTAAATATAGCCAATGAACTGGCCTCAACTGTTTCCTGTGGCAGAGAATTCCACAGAATGTTTCTCACCGAAAGCCACCCCCCAGTGGGAGGCGGGAACTGGCCCATGTAGGGAGCATTGCAGCCCCCTCCCACAAGCTTCCATTTAGCTGATGATGTCAAGGCGTTGGTAGGGTTTAAATCTAGCGCGCAGTAACTATGCGGTCCCTTCGCTCTGGTGTCGCTGTGGACCAGGTAGATGAGGGTGCCGCGGAAACATTAGACAGTGCTGCAGTAAAGAGGGCCTGGGTGCTTTTGATAAGTATTTGCCACTGTGTGTATGTTTGATGTCCATTTGTCTTGCTCTTTGGACGCTCAGTTTAGACAAGTATCTGTTACTGAGTTTAGCTTGAATGTTACTGAATACCGAATGTTTAGTGTCTGCTCTGTCTAGTAAATAAATAGTTAACCTGCTTACTAGTAGTGAGTGTCTTCTGACCCCACTCACCGAACCTGTGAACCTGTTTTTCCACAACAACAATCCACTTAAGTAAGGAAATTTCTTCTCACCTGTCTGCTTTGGCCAACTCCTTAGTTTGAGATGTGAACCCTGGACCTGGGTATCTACCCAAGGGAAATATCAATTCCACATCTACTCTTAAGAATGTTGTATGTTACATGAAATCACCTCTCGTCCTTCCAATTTCTGGGAAGTGTAGGTCTGGTGTGCTTAATCTTTCCCAGGATCAATATAGTGAACCTTTGCTGTTTTCTTTCTGTTACAAGGATAGTTTTCATTAAGTAGGGAGACCAGACCTGTACACCCTATTCCAGATGTACTGTATTCTTTGGTTGACAGTCAACCTGATTCTACACTAGATCTAAGCTCCATGTGTGAGCTCTTTTATGAGCAGTCTCACCAGAGCTTTATTTAACTTGAGTATGACATCTCTACTCCTGTACTCAGATCCTCGTACAACAAGGCCCACCTATTAAACTGCTTTCTAAATGATTGCTGAACCTCATATTAGTAATAAGAGTACATGAATTCCTTGGTCCTTCTGAATATTAATACCTTCAATCTCTCATCATTTATCCCATGTTCTTTCTACCAAAGTGGATAAACCTCACGTTTCCACATTATATTCCATTTCTCCTGCCCTCCCTCACTCATTTACCCTATCCATTGCTCCCAAAGCATCAATCCTCCTCACAGTCCACACTCCTGCCTAATTTCATACCACCAGCGAGCTTGGATATATTGCACTTGTTCCCTGCATCCAAATCATCTAGGCCCCAGCACTCATCTCTGTGGCACATGACTGGTCACAGTCTATCAAATTTATTCATTTATTTCAACCATGTTTTCTGTCCTTCAGCAAATTGCAATCCACAACAATATCTTCCCCACAAATACCCTGTCGTCTAATTCCATTTACTAGTCTTTACCTTTCTGAAACCCTTTTGAAAACCCAAATACATCACACTCACTAATCTGACCATTCCATTATACCAGTCCCAGGTGCTCCTATTTTCTCCCACTTGCAAAGGACATGTGGGTTGTGGATTAGTTGGACACAGTAGGCTTCCCATGTGGTGTAGGTGAGTGGTAGAACAATCTAGGCAGTGTTGCTGGCAATGTGGGGAAAATACAATTGAGTCAATGGAGATATCATAGGTGGTTGATGGTCAGCATAGACTAAATTCCCCAAGTAACTTGTTACCATGTTGTATGACTCTGTGACTTGTTATTCTCCAAGACCCCTATTACTGATACCTTTAACCCCTTACTTTGGCAATCTGAGTTACCCACCTGCTTCAAGCAAGCTTCAATTATACTGACGCTTAAGAACGTGGTAACCTGCCTCAATGACTATCATCCAGTAGCACTGACATCCACAGTGATGAAGTGTTTTGAGAAGTTGGTGATGAAACATATCAACTCCTGCCTGAGAAGTGACTTGCATCCGCTCCAATTTGCCTACTCTCAGAACAGGTCCACAGCAGATGCAATTACATTGGTTGTTCACTCAACCCCAGAACATCTGGACGTTGAAGGGGCATACATCAGAATGCTCATTATTGGCTACAGGTTGGCGTTCAGTGCTCTTGTTCCTTCAAAGCCAATCAACAAACTTAAAGACCCAAGCCTCAATTCCTCCTTGTACAACTGGTTCCTCAATTTCCTCACTTGCAGACACCAGTCAGTTCGGATTGGCAACAACATCTCCTCCACAACCACCATCAGCGCAGGTGCACCACAAGGCTGTGTGCTTAGCCCCCTGCTCTAATCACTTTACTTATTTGTGGCTATGAGGCTAAGCACATCTCTAACGCCATACTTAAGTTTGCCGACCAACTGTCATTGGCCGAATCAAAGGTGGTGACAAATCGGCATATAGGAGGGAGATTGAACAACCCCTCACTCAATGTCAGCAAGACCAAGGAGCTAGTTATTGACTTTAGAAGGAGAAACCGTGGTCCATGAGCCAGTCCTCTTTGGGGCTTCAGGGGTGGAGAGGGTCAGCAACTTTAAATTCCTCAGTGTTTTCATTGCAGAGGATCTGTCCTTTCTAAGTGCCATTACAAGGAAAGCACGGCAGTGCCTCTACTTCCTGAGGAGTTTGCAAAGATTCGGCATGACATCTAAAACTTTGACAAATTTCTATAGCTTTGTGGTGGAGAGTATATTGACTGGTTGTATCATGGCCTGGTATGGAAACACCAATGCCCTTGAATGAAAATTCCTACAAAACGTAGTGGATACAGCTCAGTCCATCACAGGCAAAGCCCTTCTCACCATAAAGCACACCACCCAGGACATGTTCTCTTCTTGCTGCTGCCATCAGGAAGAAGATACAGGAGCCTCAGCACTCACACAACCAGGTTCAGGAACAGATATTTCCCTCAACCATTAGGCTCTTGAACCTTACTCGCCCTGTCACTAAACTGTTCCCACGACGTAAGGACTCACTTTCAAGGACTCTTCATTGCATGTTCTTGTTATTTATTGCTTATTAATTTTTTGGTTTTTATATTTGCACTGTTTGTTGTCTTTTAAACATTGGTTGTTTGTCCCTCCTGTTGGGTAATGCCTTTCATTGATTCTATTGTGTTTCTTGGATTTACTGTGTATGCCTGTCAAAAATGAACCTCAGGGTTGTATATGGTGACATATATGTACTTTGATAATACATTTACTTTGAACTTGAACCATTTAGAAACATAGAAACATAGAAAATAGGTGCAGGAGTAGGCCATTCAGCCCTTCGAGCCTGCACCACCATTTATTATGATCATGGCTGATCATCCAACTCAGAACCCTGCACCAGCCTTCCCTCCATACCCCTTGATCCCCGTAGCCACAAGGGCCATATCTAACTCCCTCTTAAATATAGCCAATGAACTGGCCTCAACTGTTTCCTGTGGCAGAGAATTCCACAGATTCACCACTCTCTGTGTGAAGAAGTTTTTCCTAATCTCGGTCCTAAAAGGCTTCCCCTTTATCCTCAAACTGTGCCCCCTCGTTCTGGACTTCCCCAACATCAGGAACAATCTTCCTGCATCTAGCCTGTCCAATCCCTTTAGGATTTTATACGTTTCAATCAGATCCCCCCTCAATTTTCTAAATTCCAACGAGTACAAGCCCAGTTCATCCAGTCTTTCTTCATATGAAAGTCCTGCCATCCCAGGAATCAATCTGGTGAACCTTCTTTGTACTCCCTCTATGGAAAAGATGTCTTTCCTCAGATTAGGGGACCAAAACTGCACACAATACTCCAGGTGTGGTCTCACCAAGGCCTTGTACAACTGCAGTAGTACCTCCCTGCTCCTGTACTCGAATCCTCTCGCTATAAATGCCAACATACCATTCACCTTTTTCACCGCCAGCTGTACCTGCATGCCCACTTTCAATGACTGGTGTATAATGACACCCAGGTCTCGTTGCACCTCCCCTTTTCCTAATCGGCCACCATTCAGATAATAATCTGTTTTCCTATTTTTGCCACCAAAGTGGATAGCTTCACATTTATCCACATTAAATTGCATCTGCCATGAATTTGCCCACTCACCCAACCTATCCAAGTCACTCTGCATCCGCTTAGCATCCTCTTCACAGCTAACACTGCCACCCAGCTTCATGTCATCCGCAAACTTGGAGATGCTGCATTTAATTCCCTCATCCAAGTCATTAATATATATTGTAAACAACTGGGGTCCCAGCACTGAGCCTTACGGTACCCCACTAGTCACCGCCTGCCATTCTGAAAAGGTCCCGTTTATTCCCACTCTTTGCTTCCTGTCTGCTAACCAACTCTCCACCCACACCAATACCTTACCCCCAATACCATGTGCTTTAAGTTTGCACAGTAATCTCCTGTGTGGAACCTTGTCAAAAGCCTTTTGAAAATCCAAATATACCACATCCACTGGTTCTCCCCTATCCACTCTACTAGTTACATCCTCAAAAAATTCTATGAGATTCGTCAGACATGATTTTCCTTTCACAAATCCATGCTGACTTTGTCCGATGACTTCACCGCTTTCCAAATGTGCTGTTATCACAGCTTTGATAACTGACTCCAGCAGTTTCCCCACCACCGACGTTAGGCTAACCGGTCTATAATTCCCCGGTTTCTCTCTCCCTCCTTCTTTAAGAAGTGGGGTTACATTAGCCACCCTCCAATCCTCAGGAACTAGTCCAGAATCTAACGAGTTTTGAAAAATTATCACTAATGCATCCACTATTTCTTGGGCTACTTCCTTAAGCACTCTGGGATGCAGACCATCTGGCCCTGGGGATTTATCTGCCTTTAATCCCTTCAATTTACCCAACACCACTTCCCTACTAACATGTATTTCGCTCAGTTCCTCCATCTCACTGGACCCTCTGTCCCCTACTATTTCTGGAAGATTATTTATGTCCTCCTTATTTCTGGAAGATTATCTATGTCCTCCTTCATCATAAGCTCCCTCATCATATCCGGTTCATTACACAACACCCAATCCGGAATCACAAACAAGAGAAAATCTGCAGATGCCGGAAATCCAAGCAACACACAGCATGCAGCATCTATGGAAAAGAGTACGGTCGATGTTTCGGGCCGAGTCCTGCTGAAGGTTCTCAGTCCAAAACATCTACTAACACACATAAAAGTTGCTGGTGAACGCAGCAGGCCAGGCAGCATCTCTAGGAAGAAGTGCAGTCGACGTTTCAGGCCGAGACCCTTTGTCAGGACTAACTGAAGGAAGAGTGAGTAAGGGATTTGAAAGTTGGACGGGGAGGGGGAGATCCAAAATGATAGGAGAAGACAGGAGGGGGAGGGATGGAGCCAAGAGCTGGACAGGTGATAGGCAAAAGGGATACGAGAGGATCATGGGACAGGAGGTCTGGGAAGAAAGACGGGGGGGGGACCCAGAGGATAGGCAAGGGGTATATTCAGAGGGACAAAAAGGAGAGTGAGAGAAAGAATGTGTGTATAAAAATAAGTAACAGATGGGGTACGAGGGGGAGGTGGGGCATTAGCGGAAGTTAGAGAAGTCGATGTTCATGCCATCAGGTTGGAGGCTACCCAGACGGACTATAAAGTGTTGTTCCTCCAACCTGAGTGTGGCTTCATCTTTACAGTAGAGGAGGCCGTGGATAGACATGTCAGAATGGGAATGGGATGTGGAATTAAAATGTGTGGCCACTGGGAGATCCTGCTTTCTCTGGCGGACAGAGCGTAGGTGTTCAGCAAAGCGGTCTCCCAGTCTGCGTCGGGTCTCGCCAATATATAAAAGGCCACATCGGGAGCACCGGACGCAGTATATCACCCCAGCCGACTCACAGGTGAAGTCTCGCCTCACCTGGAAGGACTGTTTGGGACCCTGAATGGTGGTAAGGGAGGAAATGTAAGGGCATGTGTAGCACTTGTTCCGCTTACACGGATAAGTGCCAGGAGGGAGATCAGTGGGGAGGGATGTGGGGGACGAATGGACAAGGGAGTCGCGTAGGGAGCGATCCCTGCGGAATGCAGGGGGCCGGGGAGGGAAAGATGTGCTTAGTGGTGGGATCCCGTCGGAGGTGGCGGAAGTTACGGAGAATAATATGTTGGACCCGGAGGCTGGTGGAGTGGTAGGTGAGGACCAGGGGAACCCTATTCCTAGTGGGGTGGCGGGAGGATGGAGTGAGAGCAGATGTACGTGAAATGGGGGAGATGCGTTTAAGAGCAGAGTTGATAGTGGAGGAAGGGAAGCCCCTTTCTTTGAAAAAAGGAAGACTCTCTCTCGTATCCCTTTTGCCTATCACCTGTCCAGCTCTTGGCTCCATCCCTCCCCCTGTTGTCTTCTCCTATCATTTTGGATCTCCCCCTCCCCCTCCAACTTTCAAATCCCTTACTCACTCTTCCTTCAGTTAGTCCTGATGAAGGGTCTCGGCCTGAAACGTCGACTGCACCTCTTCCTAGAGATGCTGCCAGGCCTGCTGCGTTCACCAGCAACTTTTATGTGTGTTGCTTGAATTTCCAGCATCTGCAGAATTCCTGTTGTTTGCGTTTTTAAAAACATCTACTATACTCCTTTGCATAGATGCTGTCTGGCCTCCTGAGTTCCTCCAGCAATTTGTGCGTGGTACCCAATCCAGAATTTCCGATCCCCTAGTAGGCTCAATCACAAGCTGCTCCAAAAAGCCATCTCAGAGGCTTTCCAGAAATTCTCCCTCTCCGGATCCAGCATCAATCCATCAGCAAATCAGCATACAGAGCGGAGGTACAGAACTTAGTGAGCTGGTGCTCAGAGAACAACCTGTCTCTTAATACAGCAAAGATTAAAGAGCTAATTATCAACTTTGGAAAGTCACGGGATGACGAGTACGCTCCAGTCTACATTAACGGAGACATAGTTTTCGGATAACTCTGCCATAGTTGGATGCATCAGCAAGGGAGACGAGGCTGAGTACAGGGCTATGGTTGGAAACTTTGTCACATGGTGTGAGCAGAATTATCTGCAGCTTAATGTGAAAAAGACTAAGGAGCTGGTGGTAGACCTGAGGAGAGCTAAGGTACCGGTGACCCCTGTTTCCATCCAGGGGGTCAGTGTGGACATGGTGGAGGATTACAAATACCTGGGGATACGAATTGACAATAAACTGGACTGGTCAAAGAACACTGAGGCTGTCTACAAGAAGGGTCAGAGCCGTCTCTATTTCCTGAGGAGACTGAGGTCCTTTAATATCTGCCGGACGATGCTGAGGATGTTCTAAGAGTCTGTGGTGGCCAGTGCTATCATGTTTGCTGTTGCGTGCTGGGGCAACAGGCTGAGGGTAGCAGACACCAACAGAATCAACAAACTCATCCGTAAGGCCAGTGATGTTGTGGAGATGGAACTGGACTCTCTCACGGTGGTGTCTGAAAAGAGGCTGCTGTCTTAAGTTGCATGCCATCTTGGTCAATGTTTCCCATCCACTACATAATGTACTGGGTGGGCACAGGAGTACATTCAGCCAGAGACTCATTCCACCGAGATGCAGCACAGAGCGTCATAGGAAGTCATTCCTGCCTGTGGCCATCAAACTTTACAACTCCTCCCTTGGAGGGTCAGACACCCTGAGCCAATAGGCTGATCCTGGACTTATTTCATAATTTACTGGCAAATTTACATACTACTATTTAACTATTTATGGTTCTATTACTGTTTATTATTTATGGTGCAAATGTAACGAAGACCAATTTCCCCCGGGATCGAGAAAGTATGACTATGACTATGACTATAGTGGAGAGTGTCCAGCTTCAGGTTTCTGGGAATACACATCTCAGAAGAACTTACATGGTCCACTAACACCACAACAATAGTTAAGAAAGCACAGCAACACTTGTTTTTCCTGAGGACGCTGAAGAAAGTTGGTCTACCTGAACAGATGCTGATGATCTTTTACCGCTGCTTCATGGAGAGCATCTTATCATACTGCATCTCTGTGTGGTATCTCTGTTGTACAGCAGCTGATAGGATAGCACTTCAGCGGGTCGTCTCTAGCACACAGAAGAACATCGGGATGCAGCTCCCAGCCCTGGAGGACATCAACAGTTCTCGCTGCCTATGGAAAGCTACAAGCATTTGTAAGGACAATACACACCCATGAAATCATCTGTTTGAACTTCTTCCATCTGGCAGGCATTGTAAGACTTTCTATACTGTTCCCTTTTCCTTTCTTAAATAGCAACAAACAATCTGCTGGAGGAACTCAGTGAGTCAGGCAACATCTTTGGGGATGGGGGTGGTGAAAGGAACTGTATATGTTTCAGTTTGAAACCTTGTATCAGGAAGCAAGTTTGTTGCTTAAGATTCCAGTATCTGCAGTCTCTTGGTGTCTACAGATTGCTCAATAAAGGTATCTTTGTTTTGTTTTGATTAGGTCTTATCTAAGGAACCGTGGCCAAGTAATATCAAAGTCCAGACCATTGAACCAAAGCCATGAGCTTGGACCCCATATTTGCAGCTGCAGAATTCAACTTCAAATAAATAAGGGCTTGGAATTAAAAGAAAATAAAAATGCAGATCTCAATAATAGTCACTACTGGTTTGTTGTAAATCCCAACTGGTTTTCATCGACTTTCAAGGAAGGTAATCTATCATAAATGAAAGAAATCTGCAGGTACTGGAAATGAAAGCAACACAAACAAAATGCTGGAGGAACTCAGCAGGTCAGGCAGCATCTGTGGAAAAAGTATACAGTCGACGTTTTGAGCCAAGACCCTTCGACAGGACTGGAGAAAAAAAGATGAGGAGTAGATTTAAAAGGTGGGGGGAGGGGACAGAGAAACACAAGGTGATAGGTGAAACCTGGAGGGGGAGGGATGAAGTAAAGAGCTGGAAAGTTGATTGGTACAGGGCTGGAGAAGGGGGAGTCTGATAGAGAACAGAAGGTCATGGAAAAAAGATAAGGGGTGGGGAGAAGCACCAGAGGAAGGCGATGGGCAGGCAAGGAGATAATTGAGAGGGGGGGAAAAGGGGGACATATTACTGGAAGTTCTGTTATGTGGAACAGTCCATGTTAAGCATGTACCGGTATCTTCCTGTACCCATGCCGAACTCGTCGACTTCATCAACTTTGCCTCCAACTTCCACTCTGTGCTCAAACTTACCTGGTCTATTTCTGACACCTCCCTCCCCTTTCTCGATCTCTCTGTCTTTATTTCTGGAGACAGCTTATCTACTGATGTCTATTATAAACCCACAGACTCCCACAGCTACCCAGATTACACCTCTTCCCATCCCGTTACTTGTAAAAACACCATTCCTTTCTCTCAATTCCTCTGTCTCTGCTCTCAGGACGAGGCTTTTTCATTCCAGAATGAGGGAGATGTCCTCCTTTTTGAAAGAAATGAGCTTCCCTTCCTCCGCCATCAACACTGCCCTCAACCGCATCTCTTCCTTTTTGCGCATGTCTGCCCTCACCCTCAACCTCCCGCCACCCTACCAGAGATAGGGTTCCTCTTGTCCTCACCTACCACACCACCAGCCTCCGCATCCAGCACATAATTCTCTGGAACTTCCCCCATCTCCAACGGGATCCCACCACCAAGCACATCATTTCCCCCCCCCACTCTTCCTGCTTTCTGCAGGGATTGCTCCCTACACCACTCCCTTGTCCATTTGTCTCTCCCCACTGATCTTCCTTGTGGTACTTATCCTTGCAAGCAAGCAGGTTCTACCCTGCCCCTACACCTCCTCCCTCACTATCATTCAGGGTCCCAAACAGTCCTTCCAGGTGAGGCAAGACTTCATCTTTTAGTCATATCCTGTGTTTGGTGCTCCCAGTGTGGCCTTCTGTACATCAGTGAGACCCAACGTAGATTGGGAGACTTTGCCGAGCAACTATGCTCATTCTGCCAGAAGAAGTGGGATCTCCCAGTGGCCACCCATTTCAATTCCTCTTCTCATTCCCATTACAATGTGTCTGTCCATGGCCTCTACTGTCATGATGAGGCCACACTCATGTTAAGGGAACAACTCCTTATATTCTGCCTGGGTAGCCTCCAACTGATGGCATGAACATTGATTTCTCGAACTTCCGGTAATGCCCCCACCCCTCTCCTTCACTATTCCCTTTTCCCTCCCTCAGCTTATCTCCTTACCTGTCTATCACCTCCCTCTGGTGCTTCTTCCCCTTTTCTTTCTTCCATGGCCTTCTGTTCTCTCCTATTGGACTTCCCCTTCTCCACTCCTGTATCTCTTTCACCAATCACCTTCCCAGCTCTTTACTTCACCCCTCCCCCTCCTGCTTTCACCTTTCACCTGGTGCTTCTTTCTCTCCTCCCCCCACCTTTTAAATCTACTCATCTTTTTTCCTCCAGTCCTGATAAAGGGTCTCGGCCCAAAGCCTCAACTGTTCTTTTTTCCATCGATGCTGCCTAGCCTGCTGAGTTCCTCCAGCATTTTGTGTGTGTTGCTAGGTAATCTATCATGTTTAATCTCCCAACTTGGTTGACTCATAACTTCTTCTGTTCAGTGGCAGATAGGAATGGACAAATAAATGCTGGCAATGTTAATAAGGTTCAGGAGCAGTTACATCTCTTCAATCATTTAGCTCTTCAACCAACCAGCAAAACCCCTAATCATTACAGTCTAGCAACACTATGATGACTGACCATTTTGCACTAAAATGACTTTAGTGTTGTTTTCTTGTAAAAGTTGTGTTTAATTTACTGTGTTTTTTGTGAATGGTCACTGTATGATTATATGCATCTGTGATGCTGCATTGCTATTACACCTGGGCAGACATGTACTCGTGCATAAACTCAACTTGATTTTCTCTGTAATAGAGAATACATACTGTACCTGTAAAATGTTCTCATGTGTGTCTTCCCACTGCATTCCCTGGGAGAGGAGAAACTGGCGGCGCGACGCAGCATGCGCGGCCTCTCTGATGAATGATATCGGTATCTGTGAAGTAGGAGGCCGTGCACAATCCTGATTTGATGGAGACAGATGTGAGAAGCGTGAAGGAACACCTGGAGAAATTTCTGAAATGCCCGCTTCGCTGCCACTGCTACTGTGCGAGAATCTCGGTGGGGGGGGGGGAAGGCCCCGAATCCTCAGCCTTGCCTGTTGTTGGCTGCCAGGGCTGGGGTCAAAGCGCTCGGCAGAAATGGTGCTCGGTGTCGGAGGGCTGGTCAGAGGCTCGAAGTTTTCGGACGGACTCAGAGTCGGCTGTGGTCGGGTGCTTCCAGGGTGCTGCATCGGCAAGTTTGCAGCGCTGGAGGGTCATGGCGGGGAGAGTTTTCTTCCTACTTCTACCGTCTGCGTGAGATGATGGGACTTTCGAGACCTTGACACTTTTTTTACCGTGCCCATGGTCTGTTCTTTATCAAATTACAGTATTGTTTTGCACTGTTGTAACTATATGTTGTAATTATGTGGTTTTTGTCAGTTTTTTAGTCTTGGTCTGTGATATAGAAACATAGAAAATAGGTGCAGGAGTAGGCCATTCGGCCCCTCGAGCTTGCACCGCCATTTATTATGATCATGGCTGATCATCCAACTCAGAACCCTGCCCCAGCCTTCCCTCCATACCCCCTGACCCCCGTAGCCACAAGGGCCATATCTAACTCCCTCTTAAATATAGCCAATGAACTGGCCTCAACTGTTTCCTGTGGCAGAGAATTCCACAGATTCACCACTCTCTGTGTGAAGAAGTTTTTCCTAATCTCGGTCCTAAAAGGCTTCCCCTCTATCCTCAAACTGTGACCCCTCGTTCTGGACTTCCCCAACATCGGGAACAATCTTCCTGCATCTAGCCTGTCCAATCCCTTTAGGATCTTATACGTTTCAATCAGATCCCCCCTCAATCTTCTAAATTCCAACGAGTACAAGCCCAGTTCATCCAGTCTTTCTTCATATGAAAGTCCTGCCATCCCAGGAATCAATCTGGTGAACCTTCTTTGTACTCTCTCTATGGCAAGGATGTCTTTCCTCAGATTAGGGGACCAAAACTGCACACAATACTCCAGGTGTGGTCTCACCAAGGCCTTGTACAACTGCAGTAGTACCTCCCTGCTCCTGTACTCGAATCCTCTCGCTATAAATGCCAGCATACCCTTCGCCTTTTTCACCACCTGCTGTACCTGCATGCCCACTTTCAATGACTGGTGTATAATGACACCCAGGTCTCGTTGCACCTCCCCTTTTCCTAATCGGCCACCATTCAGATAATAATCTGTTTTCCTATTTTTGCCACCAAAGTGGATAACTTCACATTTATCCACATTAAATTGCATCTGCCATGAATTTGCCCACTCACCCAACCTATCCAAGTCACCCTGCATCCTCTTAGCATCCTCCTCACAGCTAATGCTGCCACCCAGCTTCGTGTCATCCGCAAACTTGGAGATGCTGCATTTAATTCCCTCATCCAAGTCATTAATATATCTTGTAAACAACTGGGGTCCCAGCACTGAGCCTTGCGGTACCCCACTAGTCACTGCCTGCCATTCTGAAAAGGTCCCGTTTATTCCCACTCTCTGCTTCCTGTCTGCTAACCAATTCTCCACCCACACCAATACCTTACCCCCAATACCGTGTGCTTTAAGTTTGCGCACTAATCTCCTGTGTGGGACCTTGTCAAAAGCCTTTTGAAAATCCAAATATACCACATCCACTGGTTCTCCCCTATCCACTCTACTAGTTACATCCTCAAAAAATTCTATGAAGTTCGTCAGACATGATTTTCCTTTCACAAATCCATGCTGACTTTGTCCGATCATTTCACCGCTTTCCAAATGTGCTGTTATCACATCCTTGATAACTGACTCCAGCAGTTTCCCCACCACCGACGTTAGGCTAACCGGTCTATAATTCCCCGGTTTCTCTCTCCCTCCTTTTTTAAAAAGTGGAGTTACATTAGCCACCCTCCAATCCTCAGTAACTAGTCCAGAATCTAACGAGTTTTGAAAAATTATCACTAATGCATCCACTATTTCTTGGGCTACTTCCCTAAGCACTCTAGGATGCAGACCATCTGGCCCTGGGGATTTATCTGCCTTCAATCCCTTCAATTTACCTAACACCACTTTCCTACTAACATGTATTTCGCTCAGTTCCTCCATCTCACTGGACCCTCTGTCCCCTACTATCTCTGGAAGATTATTTATGTCCTCCTTAGTGAAGACAGAACCAAAGTAATTATTCAATTGGTCTGCCATGTCCTTGCTCCCCATAATCAATTCACCTGTTCCTGTCTGCAGGGGACCTACATTTGTCTTTACCAGTCTTTTCCTTTTTACATATCTATAAAAGCTTTTACAGTCCGTTTTTATGTTCCCTGCCAGTTTTCTCTCATAATCTTTTTTTCCCCTTCCTAATTAAGCCCTTTGTCCTCCTCTGCTGAACTCTGAGTTTCTCCCAGTCCTCAGGTGAGCCACTTTCTCTGGCTAATTTGTATGCTTCTTCTTTGGAATTGATACTATCCCTAATTTCTCTTGTCAGCCACGGGTGCACTACCTTCCTTGATTTATTCTTTTGCCAAACTAGGATGAACAATTGTTGTAGTTCATCCATGCAACCTTTAAATGCTTGCCATTGCATATCCACCGTCAATCCTTTAAGTGTCATTTGCCAGTCTATCTTAGCTAATTCACGTCTTATACCTTCAAAGTTACCCCTCTTTAAATTCTGAACCTTTGTTTCTGAATTAACTATGTCACTCTCCATCTTAATGAAGAATTCCACCATATTATGGTCACTCTTACCCAAGGGGCCTCTCACGACAAGATTGCTAATTAACCCTTCCTCATTGCTCAAAACCCAGTCCAGAATAGCCTGCTCTCTAGTTGGTTCCTCGACATGTTGGTTCAAAAAACCATCCCGCATGCATTCCAAGAAATCTTCTTCCTCAGCACCTTTACCAATTTGGTTCACCCAATCTACATATAGATTGAAGTCACCCATTATAACTGCTGTTCCTTTATTGCACACATTTCTAATTTCCTGTTTAATACCATCTCCGACCTCACTACTAGTGTTAGGTGGCCTGTACACAACTCCCACCAGTGTTTTCTGCCCCTTAGTGTTATGCAGCTCTACCCATATCGATTCCACATCTTCCCGGCTTATGTCCTTCCTTTCTATTGTGTTAATCTCTTCTTTAACCAGCAACGCCACCCCACCTCCCCTTCCTTCATGTCTATCCCTCCTGAATATTGAATATCCCTGAACGTTGAGCTCCCATCCCTGGTCACCCTGGAGCCATGTCTCTGTGATCCCAACTATATCATAATCATTAATAACAATCTGCACTTTCAATTCATCCACCTTATTACGAATGCTCCTTGCATTGACACACAAAGCCTTTAGGCGCTCTTTTACAACTCTCTTAGCCCTTATACAATTATGCTGAAAAGTGGCCCTTTTTAATGCTTGCCCTGGATTTGCCGGCCTGCCACTTTTACTTTTCTCCATGGTACTTTTTGTTTCTACCCTCACTTTACACCCCTCTGTCTCTCTGCACTGGTTCCCATCCCCCTGTTGTGAACTAACCTCCTCACGCCTAGCCTCTTTAATTTGATTCCCACCCCCCAACCATTCTAGTTTAAAGTCACCTCAGTAGACCCCGCTGCCTAGGATTCAAGTGTAACCCGTCCTTTTTGTACAGGTCACGCCTGCGCCAAAAGAGGTCCCAATGATCCAAAAACTTGAATCCCTGCCCCCTGCTCCAATCCCTCAGCCACGCATTTATCCTCCACCTCATCGCATTCCTACTCTTACTGTCGCGTGGCACAGGCAGTAATCCCAAGATTACTACCTTTGCGGTCCTTTTTCTCAACTCCCTTCCTAGCTCCCTATATTCTCCTTTCAGGACCTCATCCCTTTTCCTACCTATGTCATTAGTACCTATATGTACCACGACCTCTGGCTCCTCACCCTCCCGCTTCAGGATATCTTGGACTCGATCAGAAATATCCCGGACCCTGGCACCAGGGAGGCAAACTACCATCCGGGTCTCTGGACTGCGTCCACAGAATCGCCTATCTGACCCCCTTACTATTGAGTCCCCTATCACAACTGCCCTCCTCTTCCTTGCCCTACCCTTCTGAGCTACAGGGCCAGACTCTGTGCCGGAGGCATGGCCACTGTCGCTTCCCCCGGGTAAGCTGTCCCTCCCAACAGTACTCAAACAGGAGTACCTGTTGTTAAGGGGCACAGCCACCGGGGTACTCCCTATTACCTGACTTTTCCCCTTCCCCCTCCTAACCGTGACCCACTTGTCTGCCTCCCGTGGCCCCGGCCTGCAACTCCTCTCTATCACCTCCTCACTCTCCCTGACCAGACGAAGGTCATCGAGCTGCAGCTCCAGTTCCGTAACGCGGTCCCTTAGGAGCTGCATCTCGATGCACTTGGCGCAGATGTAGACATCCGGGAGGCTTGGAGACTCCAGGGCCTCCCACATCCGACACCGAGAACAGCAAACTGCCCTCACACTCATACTGCCCCTCTCCTCAAATAACAACAGAAAATGAATGCCAAACCTTCCTCGCCTGTTTCCGCCTAAGCCCGTTGAGCCGAAGCCCTTAAGTCTTCACTCTGCTCCCGGCTCACTCCGCAGCCCGCAAACTACGCTGCCCACTCTATGAGGCTCTGTTTCTTTTAAATCTGCCGCACTGCACAGCCCGACGTCACATGCCTGCGCAGTCCCGCCTCTCAGAACGCCGTTGGAGAAAAAAAATAACGAAAATTTCAAAAATGTCTTTCTCGGCACTCCCACTCAGACTCTCAGACTCCTTCTTCGAATCAAACCCGAAGCAGGATGTCTGCCCTTTTAAATCTGCCGCGCTGCACGAATTTCACGGATATGTTCCTGTGATATCTACTGGAGGAACATTGTATCATTTCTTACTGCATGCATTACTAAATGACAATAAACGAGGACTGCGTGTCCTCATAATCTAAAACCTTCTGCAGCAGAAGGCAGATCAGACAGTCTTATCGGAGACATTCCCCCCTCTCCCATTCTCCCTGTTTAACACTTCATTTGTCTCCTTCCTAGTTCTGATGAAGAGTCTTTGATCTGAAACTTTAATTTTCTTCCTCTTCCCACAGCTGTGGCCTGTCGTGCTGAGTATTTCCAATATTTTCTGTTTTTTGTTTTAAATCTTCAAATCCTCTGTTTTGGTGGTGAAACTTTTTACATACAAACATTGAACCATCCCAACACTACCTCCTTTGTTCGAGGCCTTTCTTGAAAACAACAAATCTCCTGAAGTTATAAGGGGATAGATATCCTTCCAAAGGACACACCTTCACCCGTTGTCCTCATCCCATCACCAATACAGATATTCCCATCTCGTTTGGACGGATGGTAATTTGGAAGGATCTGTGCCTGTTCCTACCCAAAAAGGATGTTCAGCTAAGATGAACCAGGTTAATTGTTGGCCTGGTGTCTCTGTGTGAAAGGTGAAGCAGTGTGGACCAGAAACTGCAGATGATGGGACCAGGAGCGACGAGCAGACTGCTGGAAGGACTCGGCAGCTCAGCACTTGTTTTCTGCTGTAGCTTGGCCGGAATGGCTTACTCCTGCTTCCATTTATGTTAAAATTCATTCTGTTCTAATTTTGGGGGTAACTACTATGAGTAAACAAACTCTGCAGTTAGTTGTCAATCAACCCCCTCTGGTACAATGCCACACGGATGCTCCAGAGTTAAGTGTCCACGAGTCCTGACTTCTCAAAAATCTCATAAACTGCTGACTCTGAAGTTCTGATTACTTCAATTTGGCACAGTTCCCCTCCCCCAATATCAATCCTCTAGTTTAAGGTGGCATTGACTTGCTGGTTGGATCAGAGAGCTTTGATTCACAAAGCTCGTCATTCCACAGAAGGTCTAGAAGATCCAAAGAAGTGAACCATGTCCAGAAGACACTTCCCCTGCCCCCCCCCCTCTGCCTCACAGAACTGTTGCTTGCCGAGCAAAGTGACTATTACGACTTATACTATACCTGCCAATCCTATGGCGGAGAAGGTCCATGGACACCCTCTCGAAAGAAGCCTTTGACTTTTGGCTCTTGGTTGCACCTTCCTGCTTCTCCACCTCCATTCCCTTCCTCTCTGTCTCTGTGGCCCACCTCCTCATCCTCCAACAGATCTGCTAGCAAGCTGCGGCCCTACAACACACGGGCAGTTGAGTGAGCAGACTAGGTGAAACAGCTGTGCAGGGGACGAGTTGGCCATGTCCCAAGGCAACTTCTCAGTAGCACCTATTTTAAACTCTGAAAAAAATAGAACGGTTAATGATCAGTTCAGTGACTTGCAATGCACCGTCTCCTGTATTAAAGCTTTGAGCTGGAGGGGCTTCTACAGTCCTTTAGAGAACAATTTCATGTGTATATCAAATAACTAATTAATGAAGACTATTTTAAAGTTGTTAGTTAAGATGGCCATCTTTGAAATCTGAGCCTGTTGTTTATGAAATCTAAAAATAAAAGTGATTACATCTGATTCTAAGCTGCAGCATGTGTCACAGTCATTGGCATCAGTGTTGGCTTTTTTATACAAATGCAGTCTTTTTAAATTTATGCAGTTATACAAAGAGAGGAGTGTGATCACGTACTGTCTGTTTATTACAGTGACTGCAAGCAGGAAGATCGATTCCATACATTCCTGGAATCTGTTTATCAGCTCACACAGCAATCAGAAGGTGGTTGGATCAACTGTACAACTGTGAATACAGAGAATAGGAAACAGTGTGATCATCTGTACACAAACACATCGTCTGTGAATACAGAGACCAGGACACAGTGAGATCATCTGTACACCAACACATCGTCTGTGAATACAGAGAATAGGAGACAGTGTGATCATCTGTACACCAACATATCGTCTGTGAATACAGAGACCGGGACATAGTGTGATCATCTGTACACAAACACATTGTCTGTGAATACAGAGAATAGGAGACAGTGAGATTATCTGTACACCAACACATCGTCTGTGAATACAGAGACCGGGACATAGTGTGATCATCTGTACACCAACATATCGTCTGTGAATACAGAGACCGGGACATAGTGTGATCATCTGTACACAAACACATTGTCTGTGAATACAGAGAATAGGAGACAGTGAGATTATTTGTACACCAACACATCGTCTGTGGAGACCAGGACACAGTGAGATCACCTGTACACCAACACATCGTCTCTCAACACAGAGACCCGGACACAGTGTGATCATCTGTACACAAACCCATCGTCTGTGAATACAGAGACCAGGACACAGTGTGATCATCTGTACACAAACACATCGTCTGTGAACACAGAGACCGGGACACAGTGTGATCATCTGTACACCAACATATCGTCTGTGAATACAGAGACTGGGACACAGTGTGATCATCTGTACACAAACACATCGTCTGTGAATACAGAGAATAGGAGACAGTGTGATCATCTGTACACAAACACATCGTCTGTGAATACAGAGAATAGGAGACAGTGAGATTATCTGTACACCAACATATCGTCTGTGAATACAGAGAATAGGAGACAGTGTGATCATCTGTACACAAACACATTGTCTGTGAATACAGAGACCAGGACACAGTGTGATCATCTGTACACCAACACATCGTCTGTGAATACAGAGACCAGGACACAGAGTGATCATCTGTACACCAACACATCGTCTGTGAATACAGAGAATAGGAGACTGTGTGATCATCTGTACACCAACACATCGTCTGTGAATACAGAGACCGAAACACAGTGTGATCATCTGTACACAAACACATCATCCATTAAGAAGGCAAGATTAACTATATACCAACAGTTAATACTGTGACCAGGAGGTGAGATCAATTGTACAGCAACACATCGTCCGTCAATACAGTGCCCAGGAGAGAGTGTGGTTATCCATACACCAACACACTATATGTTAATACAGTGACCAGGAGAGGGTGTGGTTATCCATACACCAACACAACTGTTTGTTAATACAGTGCCCAGGAGAGAGTGTGGTTATCTATACACCAACACACTATATGTTAATACAGTGACCAGGAGAGGGTGTGGTTATCCATACACCAACACAACTGTTTGTTAATACAGTGAGCAGGACACAGAGAGATCAGCTAGATGCCTCCCTTTGGTTTGAAATATCCAGCAGTGACTGAGACTAATCCTCATTCTGTGTACAACTTTTGCTGTGATGATTGAAGCTTGTGATTATATCGCTAGAGTTGTTATGATTTTCAAAAACATATTCTATGTTTGTAATAGCTCTGAGATATCAGGCTGTCGGGCAATCCTAAGTAACACTAAGGCAGCTGATAGGGTAATTCCAAAAACTCAGTGCAGTATTTTTATCAGCAGTGTCCAATTTGTTCAGAATGTTGTTCCAACTGAAAGGAATAGCAAGTTCAGTAGGGACAGGAAGACAGTACTTAATGCTGTTCAAGTGATTGGTAACAGTTTGATTGATTGTAAAATGTGTCCTGTTTATACACTGCCTAAGGGTACTTGTAAGATTATTTGTAATGTATGCCCTGTTTATAACACTGGGAATAGTGTGATTGTGAAATAAAACTAGAAAATCAGACTTCAGGTTTTCAGCATCTGTAGTATTTTGCTTTTGACAGTGTGATCATAAGTTCAAAGCAGAATGTGTATACTGAAACTGCAGGGAATGTGATAAATCTTGATAGATTTGTGAATCTGAACAACTAGCTGAGACTCAGTTTCCAAAATACTGTATCTTATTTACAAAATGCCTCAGTTAAAAGCTCAGTCTGGTTCACACTAAAGGGAATTGGGGAGTTCATAACAGACTTTGGCCACTTTAGTTGTTAAATAGCCTACTTTAGAGGTTATTAAGTCTAGTTTGTAAACAGCCTGTAAGTAACTCCTTTCTTATGAAAAGCCATGATACAAGCAGAGTTTACTGAATGGCCAATGCCTGCACTGTAACTCAATCATGGCTAGAAACAACTCAAAGAGCTACCTGGGGAATAACAGTTGGCAAGGGCTTCATTGGAAATTTTGTTTGGGAGAAGAGACGAGGCATTTGCCTCTAACATGAGAAACCAAGGGGCACAATGCAGACTAGTACTTTGGTCTTGTAATTCATTCAGGGGAGATCTTGCATTGCTATTTATAGAGTTATGCGGCATGAAGCAGGTCTGTCAGTCCAACTCATCTAAACCGACAATGGTGCCTTTCCAAGCTAGAGCTATTGCCTACATTTGACCCATATCTCTCTAAACAAGGGGTTCCCAACCTCTCTTTATGCTATGGATGCCAGGTTGGGAACCTGTCCATGAATCTGTTTTCTGTGTCCTTGGTCTTGTAGATAGACCTGGATGAACAAGATGCCATCTGATTACTTACTGGATGTGGGTTGCGTGTCTCGCAGTGCTTCTGAAAATTGAGATATTGTCCCTTAATGACTACCACCTGGTGTCTCTGACATAGAGCTCACACAAGTGGGGTGTGTGAGCTTGATTTCTATGTTTAAGAGAAGTTTGGATAGGTACATGGGTGGTAGGGGTATGGAGGGCTACGGTCCCAGTGCAGGTCAATGGGAGTAGGCAGTTTTAATGGTTTTAGCATGGACTAGATGGGCTGAAGGGCCTGCTTCTGTGCTGTACCTTTGTATGATTCTATGACATCCATTATCATGAAGTGCTTCAAGGGGCTGTTCATGGCACGCATCAGCTCCAACCTCCTAGACAATATTGACTCACTGCAGTTAGCCCAGCATGGAAATAGACCTTTGGCAGATGCCATCTCCCTGGCCCTGCTCTCATTTCTGGAATATCTGGATGAGAAAGACACCTACATCAGATTCCTATTTAATGACTGTAGGCCCACCTTAAATACTATATTTCCAAACAAGCCCACCTCCAAGCTCCTAGTCTGGGGAGTCAACACCTCCGTGGATCCGAGACTTCCTGACCAATGGGTTGTAAACAGGAAGGACAGGCAGCACCATATCCACTGTGATTATTCTCAAAACTGCTGCCCCATGAGATTGCGTCCTCAAACTCCCTTCTTTAGTACTTTTACACTCACGACTCGTGGACAGATTCTACTCTTAACTCCATCTGCAAGTTTCAGATGACACCACCACTGTGGGCTGTTCTCCAGAGTACAGGAAAAAGACTGAGACCCTGGTGGCATGGCAGACATCCCACCTCTCCCGGAAGTTTCGGAGTCTCCCGCGTATCGATAGTGGCTCCCTGACGCCCGGAAATTATATACAATATCCTGGAAATCAATTTTTTGAGAGGGAGAGGGAGAGGGAGAGCGTGCATCATGATTGGTCTCTCTTCGTGCTAAGAGTGGTCCCCAAATGAGGAAACGATGTGATTTGGCGATACGAAACGATATGAGTCAGCTGCACCTTTCCTCATTCCCTGTCATGCCCACTGTTGGAATTTGAACACACACGAGGGTATTACCCACGCGTCATCCATGTCAGCACGGGAAGAAGATCAACTCCTTGAGCTTGCAAATGACGGTGGGCTGAAAAGTATGTTTGACATAACATCTCTGCCGGCATTCTGGATCAAAGTCAAGGCTGAATATCCTGAGATAGCCACGAAAGCACTGAAAACGTTGCTTCCATTTCCAACATCATCCAGTAAAGCCTTGTTAGATTTTTTCCTGAAATTTTGAGTGACTTTTCTCTGCAATGGGGTTCACCGCTATTCTGCGTGAAGGAAGTTAAAACTAAAGAAGTTACCTAGTCAGCTGTGACAGCATGAGCTCTTTTGTGCAACACACACAAAATGCTGGAGGAACTCAGAAGGCCAGGCAGCATCTAGGAAGAGTACAGTTGATGTTTCGGCCCGAAATGTTGACTGTACTCTTTTCCATAGATGCAGCCTGGCCTGCTGAGTTCCTCCAGCATTTTGTGTGTGTTGCTTGGATTTCCAGCATCTTGTTTGAGATATTTGTGTGTAGTTTTATCACTTCCCTTGATAATATAAGAAAGGTTTAGATGGATATTGGCCAAATGCAGGTGGTAAATGAGACTAGTTCAGGTAGGCACCTTTGGATCAATTGGGCTGAAGGGCCTATTTCTGTGCTGCAGATCACTGTCTTTGTCTATTAGTATCAATATGCTGGGAAAAAGGAAAATGGAATTGAATTAGATTAGATTATGAGGACACGCAGTCATCTTGCCATTTAGTAATGCATGCATTAAGAAATGATACAATGTTCTTCCAGAATGATATCACAGAAACAGAAGACAAACCAAGACTGAAAAACTGACAAAAACAACATAATTATAACATATAGTTACAACAGGGCAAAGCAATACCATAATTTGATAAAGAACAGACCACGGGCACGGTAAAAAAAAGTCTCAAAGTCTCTCGAAAGTTCCATCATCTCACGCAGATGGTAGAAGGAAGAAAAACTCTCCCTGCCATGAGCTTCCAGCACCGCAAACTTGCCGATGCAGCACCCTGGAAGCACCCGACCACAGCCGACTCTTGAGTCCGTCCGAAAACCTCAAGCCTCCGACCAGCTGTCCAACACCGAGTACCATCTCTGCCAAGTGCTTCGACCCCGGCCCCGGCAACAGGCAACAGGCAAAGTCGAGGATTTGGGGCCTTCCCCTCCGGAGATTCCCGATCACACAGTAGCAGCTGCAGCAAACCGGGCATTTCAGAAGTTTCTCCAGATGTTCCTCCGTGCTTCTCACGTCTGCCTCCATCAAATCAGGATTGTGCATGGTACCTACTTATAAATACGATATCATTTCGGTGCGGCCGCGCGTGCTGTGTTGCGCTGCCATCTTCTCCTCCCCTCCCCTGATGTAATTGATGTAATTTCTGGGATTAAAATTTCTCTGAGATCAGCTAACCAACATTTTTACTCTGATATATTCTGATAGGATGTAAGTGTCATGATATAATGCACAGTTCTTCTGACCCAGTAAAGAGTGCAGATGGAGCTTCAATTCTAAATGTTCATTGGCATAATGTATCTGGTCTCAGTTGATGAAACAATAGCAAATTATGAACCAGTTTTCACATTTGAACATACACGTCATGGAAATGAGTACTTTCAACCCCTTGAGTCTGCTCTCCCCTTTAAAGTCTGACTAACTTCATCTTGGTGTTCCTGTCTACTGGTGGCAACATTTCATATCTTCATTAGCAATCTGTCTACCTCTGTCTTTAAAGCCATTCAAAGGTTGTTTCACTGCCCTTTGAAGAGAGTTTGAATGATTCATAACCCAGTGAGAGAAAATATTTTTCATCTTGTCTGTTGGTGACCTCTTTTTAAACTGTGAACCCTTTTAGGTTCTCCCATGAGAGGACATGTCCTCTCTGTATCAGCCCTGTCAAGACCCTTTGGGATTTTTGCATGTTTAAATCAAATGCCCTCTTTTAAAGTTCCAACAGCTATAAACCTAGTCAATCTGATCTTCCTCAAAAGATTACTGGCCCATCCCAGGTATTAGTCTGGTAAGCCTCCAAATGTTTCCAATGTATTAACATTTTGCTATAATTTGATTGGACTATTAAATAGGAGGAGGAGAAGATGGTGGCGTGATATCCGATGAATGATATCTGTTATCTGTCAAGTAGGGTGCCATGCACAATCCTGATTTGATGGAGACAGACATGAGAGCACGGAGGAACATCTGGAGAAACTTCTGAAATGCCTGCTTCGCTGCCGCTGCTACTGTGTAATCCAGAATCTCCAGAGGAGAAGGCATCGACTTGCTTGTTGCTCAGCAGCCGGGACAGGGTCGAAGCGCTTGGCAGAGGATGGTGCTCAGAGAGGCTGTGTCGGAGGGGCTAGTCGGAGGCTCGACGTTTTCGGATGGACTCAGAGTCGGCTGTGGTCGGGTACTTCCTTTGCATCGGCAGTTGTCGGTGCCTGGAGGTTTATGGCAGGGAGAGTTCTCCCTTTTGGCGCCTGCTATCGGGAGTCAATCGGAAATTTGAGACTTTTTTTTACTGTGCCCATGGTCTGCTCTTTATCAAATTATGGTATTGTTTTGCTCTGCTGTAACTATATGTTATAATTATGTGGTCTTGTCAGTGTTAGTCTTTGGTTTGTCCTTTTTTTTTGTGATATCACTCTGGAGGAACATTATATCATTTCTTAATGCATGCACTTCTAAATAATAATAAAAGAGGACTGAGTGTCCTCATAATCTTAAAAAAATGTATGGAGAGTGAACAACAGGAATTCTGCAGATGCTGGAAATTCAAGCAACACACATCAAAGTTGCTGGTGGACGCAGCAGGCCAGGCAGCATCTCCAGGAAGAGGTGCAGTCCTGACGAAGGGTCTCGGCCTGAACGTCGACTGCACCTCTTCCTAGAGATGCTGCCTGGCCTGCTGCGTTCACCAGCAACTTTGATGCGTGTTGTATGGAGAGTGATATCTGTTTAAAAATTCCCTCCAAAAACAATCACATTAGAATACGTGTGCATGTTCTGCAGAGCTTGGTGGTTATACATCAAAATTTGTTCTCAGTCCCATGCAGGGTAGAACTGAAGGTGTAGGGCAGGGAATTTTCTGCCGTGTATTGTTGCCACAGGTTCTTCTGCATTTAATTGAAAGGCCAACCTGCTCCTCTGCTTTCAAATATGAACTTTTCCCTGTATAAGAGAAGCAGAAATTGAAAAGAACTGCTGAGAACACTGTCCACGGCCAACATCAATGCCCTTTGACTGTGTGGGGTTTCCCCAGGTGCTCCAGATGCTTCCCACGTCCCAAAGTTGGTAGGTAATTGTCTGCTTTATACTGCCTCTCGTATGAGGGTGTGTGGTGGAAACTGATCGACTGTGGGGGGAATAAAATGGAACTGGTGTTGATGGTCAGCATGTACTCTGTGGGTCATGCTGGTAAACTATACACCACATAAGTGAATGCAAGTAAGAATCGAGCAGCTGTTAAAATGCATTAAATGCCCACATGCAATCTTAAATAATCTGATAATTATTTCATTGTTAATATAAATGTTCACAAACATGTATTAATCGGAGTTAATGGAGTCCAAGCAAACAATTCTCCCCATGATATTGAACACAATGCATCTGTGCTTAAATATACGCACAATACGTTCATTTGAAGTACCATTCCAAGAGTTAATTTTAAATGTCTGGTGTCCCTGGAGAACTGTGATTTATTTCGGGGTATTCAAATCTGCTCTTAGAAGTGATTTTATACATGTGTTTTATGCAATTTGCTTATGGAGTGATTATGCACAAGTGTTAGTGAGTCATCAAGGAAAGATCTGATTTTTTTAAAATCTGTTAACTGAAGGGTTAAGTATAATTATCAGAATTATCTTGTGGAAGCCTAGAAACTGGAATGTCACATGTTAATGTTGGAGTTTGTCTTATTCTTGCATATAATAAAGTATTTTGTTTGAATTGAAAGTAGAAGTAACATCAAGGTTAAAAATGCTTCGTGCAGATGGATCCAGGTTTACATCTCTGAAGTCTGTTTTGTTTTTTTTTGTTTGTTTGTTTTTAAACTGTGACACCTAGTTCTAGACTTTTCACGCGTAGGAACATCTTGGAGCTCTTATGAAGCAACATGCATTCTTGACAGCCAGGGGATATGAGTGGGATCCTAAATTAATACTTTTCATCAGTATTCACCAAGGAGGAGGATGGAGAGTTAGGGGAGTGGAAGATTTGAGGAGAGTTAATGAGAATAAATTGAGAATGGTGTGGGATTAGTGCAGATGGGTGGTGGATGTTTGACACAGACTTGGTGGGCTGAAGGGCCTGTTTTTTGTGCTCTATCGCTCTGCCTCCAAATCCAATCTTTTCTTCAGTGTTTTTTTTCCAAGCTTTGAAGTTCCAGTAGTACTGTAAAGGGAAATGTGGAGAATCACCACACCACTGCTATGACTGCATGATATTTGATCATTTTAAGTATTTTTTGCTATAATTTGGCAATAAGGGAATAGTTCTCTTTCCAAAAATCTCATCACAGCAAGAAATAGCTGCTTATTTACCAAGCTGCGTTGCTAATATAAAGATGTGCTAGTTCACTTTTTAAAATTTATATTTAATTTGACTAGATGAACACTCAGCACAGTTGCAAATGGAAAACTTTGACACTCCAGTGAGGTTGACCATGGATGTGGCATCCTAGCTGTATATGCAAGTCATGGAAGCACGACATGGAGAGCAAACCATTGCCCATGCAGCAGGCTCCCCCTCTCCTACAGAGCTGATGAAGCTAAAGGAACAGTCAAGACTGATACAGTTAGCCACCAGTGATGTCTCAGGAGTTGTCAGTCAGCGTCACACTCAATGTAGGACTACCATAGTGACTCCAGCTCTTGAATTTTCCTCAGGGTTAACTCCTGAAGCCTCCCCCATGAGAGGGTGTAGCCACAAGGTAACCAAGGTTTCAGATTAGTGTTTCTTCTCCGAGCTGAGCTGCCAACCACAGCTGACGGGCACCATCTGTCCAGAGCAACTGGTTTTAAGGTGCCAGTAGCCTGCCTTTGCCCTCTTCTTTCTGTAGAAATGGTTCTGTCAGGCCTAGTAGCTAGGCCAAGGGTGAAGGCCAGGAGCTGGACTTGGTTGTCAGAGGCTGTTTGAGACACATGCCTTTGAGAGCATTTAACAGATAGGGAGCTCATTCCCACTACTCCTTCCATACCTCCCCCCCCCACCCAATCAATGACACCCTTGAGGATTGACTGATGCCTGCCATATTATTGAACCACCTCAGATGTCCCTAGAAGAGCCAAAAGTGGGGGGTGGGTGTCATGATTTTAAAGGCTTAGTGTGGTAATTGACTTTTCACTGAAATCCTCTTTGTGGATATGCACCTCTCTCCTTCATAATCCCACTGAGTACTATGGGATTGATTACAATGATTACAGCAGGGAGCAGCCTTGCATTACAGGGGTAAATTAAGCTCCCCTGGTTAATTATTTCTGATATTTTTTACACAAGTGAACTTAATCTTGTTGCTGCTCCTTCTGAGGCAGTCCTTTGGAATCAGAATCAGGTTTAATATCAACAGCATCTGTTGTGGAATTTGTTGTCTTTGTTGCAGCAGTACAATGCAATACATAATAGAAAAAACATGAATTACAATATATATGAAATGGTTAAATAAGTAGTGTAAAATAGAAATTAAAAAGTAGTGAGGTAGTGTTTATGGGTTCAGCGTCCATACAGAAATTGGACGGCAGAGGGGAAGAAGCTGTTCCTGAATCGATGAGTGTTGCTTCATGCTTTTGTAACCTCCTTACGGATGGTAACTGTATGAAGAGAGCATGTCCTGAATGGTGGGGATCCTTGATGATGGACGCTGTCTTTGTGAAGCATTGCTCTATGAAGATGTCCTGGATACCACTGAGACCTTTGCCCATGATGGAACTCACTTAGCTTACAATGCTATGCAGGTTGTTTCGATCCTGTGCAGTAGCTCCCCTACACCAGACGGTGACAAAACCAGTTAAAATGCTCTCCACGGTACGTCTGTAGAAATTTGTGAGTGCCTTTGGTAACGCATCCAAACCTCAAACTCCTTATGAAATATAGCCATTATCGTGCCTTTGTAGCTGCATTGATATGTTGGCCCAGGATGTGTCCTTAGATATTGACACCCTGGAACTTGGAATTGCTCACTCTGTCCACTTCTGATCCCTTTGAGGACTGGTATGTGTTCCTCGTCTTACCCTTTCTGAAGTCCACAATTGGTTCTTTGGTCTTACTGATGACTGCAAGGTTGTTGTTGTTGTGACACCACTCAACGAGCTGATAAATCTTGCTTCTGTACACCCTCTCAACACCATCTGAAATTCTGCCAACATTAGTTGT
Source organism: Mobula birostris (assembly GCF_030028105.1). Classification (NCBI taxonomy): domain Eukaryota; kingdom Metazoa; phylum Chordata; class Chondrichthyes; order Myliobatiformes; family Myliobatidae; genus Mobula; species Mobula birostris. The sequence continues at coordinate 92,524,014 of NC_092373.1, forward strand.
ATCATCAGCAAATTTATAGATGGCATTTGAGCCATGCCTAGCCACACAATCGCGGGTGTAGAGAGAGTAGAGCAGTGGACTAAGTACACATCCCTGAGGTGTGCCTGTTAACCGTCAGCGAGATGGAGATGTTATTTCCAATCTGCTCAGATTGGGGTCTTCCTGTTAGGAAGTCGAGAATCCTGTTGCAGTGGGAGGTACAGGGGCCCAGGTTCTAGAGCTTTTCGATCAGGACTGTAGGAATGATGGTGTTAAATGCTGAGCTGTAGTCAATAAACAGCATCCAGGTGGTCCAAGGCCATGTAAAGAGCCTATGAGATCGTATCCACCGCAGACCTATTGTGGCGATGAGCAAATTGTAGTAGGTTCAGGTCCTTGCTGAGATGGTATTTAATTCTAGCCATAACCAACCTCTCAAAGTATTTCATCACTGTAGATGTGAGTGCTACTGGATGGTCATTGTTATGGCAGCTCACCCTGCTCTTGGTTATGATTATGAAGACACGTAGTCCTCTTTTATTGTCATTTAGTAATGCATGCATTAAGAAATGATACATTATTTCCTCTGGTGTGATATCACAAAACACAGGACAAACCAAGACTGAAAAAACTGACAAAACCACATAATTATAACATATAGTTACAACAGTGCAACAATACCATAACTTGATGAAGAAGTCCGTGAGCACAGTAAAGTTCAAAGTTTCTCAAATGTCCCACATCTCACGCAGATGGGAGAAGGAAGAAAAACTCTCCCTGCCATACCCGACCACAATCTGACTCTGAGTCATCCGAAAACTTTGAGCTCTGATCAGCTCTCTGACACCGAGTACTGAGTGCCATCTCTGTCCGAATGATTCGACCTCCTTCTCGGTCGCCAAAAGCAGCCAAGGCCAGGGATTTTGAGGCCTACCCTCCGAAAGATTCACGACCACACAGTTTGTATGATTGCGGCCCTTTTGAAGCAGGTGGGAACTTCTGGCTGTAGCAGTGAGATTGAAACGGCTTTGAACATTTTCCCCCACCAGCTGAGTCACTCAGGACGACTGATCGTCATTCCCGGATCGCGGGTTTTAAAGTTACTAATGAGATCAAAATAGGAGACACTTTTAAAATCCACACTTCCAGGTGGAGGAAAACATTCCTACAAGAACAAGGATAGTTTGAGGTTGAGTGCTCCTTCTAACAATTGCACAGGGTATGTGTGCACTCCTGATACGTGGTCCTGGGTTCTCCACTTTGAGTGGTCATGGGAAGATTCCCAGGACATGGTGGAGATCTTGCACTTTTTAAGTAGGCTTTGTGCAGAATCTTTTCACATAGCTGAGTTTGTTGGTGCCTCTCTCAATCCCTTACAGAAATTTTATCTTCTCTAGAGCTTGTCTCGAGATAATTATTTTAGATTTCTTATTCGTTATTTGATATATTTCCCTTGTTTGTTCTTCCTCCTCCATATCTTGGCATTTGCTCTCTTTTCCATTATAGAATACTCACAGAATGAAAGAAAGCATTTCCAGCTCTTAACTCTGTTCCAGCTCTAAGTTAAAAGATAGACCATAAAACATGGAATAGTATGGCACAGGAACAAGCCTTTCAGCTTTGCTGTTGTGCTGAATTAATTATGCTAATGACATTTTAACCCTTCTGCTTGCACACATCCCTTCATTGTCTACATACTCATGTGCTGAAGAGCTTCTTAAATGACTCCTATCTGCCTCCATCACACCCTTGGCAGTGCATTTCAGACAGCTACCACTCTATGAAACAAAACCTTGCTCTACACATGTCTTTTAAAATTTCCCACCTCGCTTTAAATGCATGCCCTCAAGTATTAGACATTTCAACTCTTCAGACAGAATCCAGAATTAGAAGATGCTGTTTTAAACTATAATGAAGAGATTAAATGATTTATTTTCCCTGAGGCTTGTGAGTCAACATAGAAGGCAGCATAGTACGGGCCCTTCAGCCCACAATGTTGTGCCAACCTATGTAAAGCTACTCAGTGATCAATCTAAACACTCCATCAAACACAGCCCATAACTCTCCATTGTTTCTTCATCCATGTGTCAAGAGTCTATTAGGTGCCCCTGATGTACCAGCCTCAATCACTATTCCAGGCACTTAACACTTTTTTTTTAAAAAAAACTTTCCTCTTACATCTTTCCAAAAACTTCCTCCACTTTTTTTAAAAAAATAAAAGTCGTCCTCTGGTATTAGCCATTGCCACCTTGGAAAAAGGCACTGGCTGCGCACTCTACCAGTGTCTCTTGTCTTATACAGTATCCATAAAATGTGTTCACTCCCATTGGAAGTTTCCATGTTTTATTGTTTTACAACATTTAATCAGTGGATTTAATTTGCTTTTTGTGACTATGATCAACAGACTCTTTTGTGTCAAAGTGAAAACAGATGTCTACAAAGTGATCTAAATTAATTACAAATATAAAATATGAAATAATTGATTGCATAAGTATTCAGCCCCTTCAAGTCAGTATTTAGTAGATGCACCTTTTGGCAGCAATTACAGCCTTGAGTCTGTGTGGATAGGTCTCAATCAGCTCTGCACATCTGGACCCTGCAATTTTTCCCCCATTCTTCTTTACAAAACTGCTCAAGTTCTGTCAGATTGCATGGGGATCATGAGTGAACAGCCCTTTTCAAGTCCAGCCACAAGTTCTCAGTTGGATTGTGGTCTGACTTGGCCACTCCAGAACATTAACTTTGTTGTTCTTAAGCCAGTCCTGTGTAGTTTTGGCTTTATGCTTGGGATCATTGTCATGCTGGAAAACAACTCTTCTCCCAAGTTGAAGTTATCTTACAGACTGCATCAGGTTTTCCTTCAGGATATCCCTGTATTTTGCTGCATTCATTTTACCCTCTACCTTCACCAGCCTTCCAGGGCCTGCTGCAGTGAAGCATCCCCACAGCATGATGCAGCCACCACCATGCTTCATGGTAGGGATGATGAGCTTTTGATGATGTGCGGTGTTTAGCTTATGCCAAACATAGCATTTAGTTTCATGGCCTAAAAGCTGTAACAGGTGAAGCACCTGGGCAACAGTTGTTGTATGTGCAGTCTCTCCCATCTCCCTGGGATCAATAAAGTATGACTATGACTATCTCAGCCACAGAAGCTTGTAACTCCTCCAGAATTGTAATGGGTCTCTTGGCCTCCCTCGCTAGTCCCCTCCTTGCACAGTCACTCAGTTTTTGAGGACAACCTGCTCTATGCAGATTTACAGCTGTGCCATATTCTTTCCATTTATTGATGACTAACTTCAAGGGATATTCAGTGACTTGCAAATGTTCTTGTATCCATCTCCTGACTTGTGCTTTACAATAATGTTTGTGTGGAGTTGCTTGGAGTGTTCTTTTGTCCTCATTGTGTAGTTTTTGCTGGGATACTGACTCACCAGCAGTTGGACTTTCCAGATACAGATGTATTATTTTCACTAAAATCAACTGAAACACCTTCACTGTATGCAGGTGATCTCTGTGTAACTAATTATGTGACTTCTAAAAACCAATTGGCTACACTAGTGATTTGGTGTGGCAAATTAAAAGGGGTGAATACTTGTGTAATCAGTTATTGTTTTTTATTTGTAATGAATTTAGACGTCTTTGTAGAGATTTGTTTTCACTTTGAAATGTAAGTCATTTTCTGTTGATCAGTGTCAAAAAAAGCCAAATTAAATCCACTGAGTCAATGTAAAACAATAAACCATTAAGACTTCCAAGGGGGGTGGGGGACGTAATACTTTGTATAGGCACTGTAAACCTTCATCCAGTTGCTTCTCATCTGCCTTCAGTCCAAAGAGAAAAGCCCTAGCTCACTCATCCTTTCCACATAAAACATGTTCTTGTTACAAGGATCACCCATTAGTAATAATGACCAGAGAGGCACAGAATCTGTAATTACTGACGAGTACCTTTATTGTCTCAACAGAAGAGCACTTGAAATTACACAACTGAATACCTGTAAGCACACTTAAGTTTTCCTGACCCTCCATGAACAATTAAAGAATAGTAATGGTAATACCAGTCAAAGGAGTCTATGCTGGCTGTGTGTTCCTGCTCTGATTTCTGTATATCCATGGGGAATTCTATACTGGTGCTGGTGGGTCTCTAAGGAGAAGTATTGCTACATTTGCAATCAAAGCATCTATTTTTATATTCATCCCTTACCAGGTCAATTGTTGCATTTCAGTGTTATTGGCTATGATCATCTGATCTATTGACTCTGGTCATGTATTGACCAATGCCCATTAATTGCCCTTTCTCTGCAAGTGACAACTGGTAACTTGTGGCTCTTTGTTTCAAACCAGTAACCAGCTCAAATTACTCAGGGTAGACACAGACCACATTCACAAAACTGCATTTTATATTGTATCAAATAACACCTCACTAATATCTTATTTGGAAATTATCTCTAGTCTAGCAGATTACCTGGAACATCATTGTCTGCTTTGAAACACTAATTCAGCCAAGCAATTCTAGTTCACAAAATGGAGGATACAGAGCAGCTTCACAAATGGCAGCTTCCATTTCTTCAACCTCATGGCAAGAACAAAAGCAATTGGTCTGTCTGCTTCCACTGTCATTGATCCATTTGAATTCACTGATTTGTAGATATGCGTACTTAATCATCTTACCAATTTGCACAACAACTTTGAGAGATCTATGTTCTAGGATTATAAGGTTCCTCTGTTCTTCCACACTGCTAAGAATCCCACCACGAACCTTGTACCCTACTTGCAAGTTCAACCCTCCAAAGTGAATCAATTCATATTTTTCTGGATTGAGCTCCATCTGCCATTTCTCAGCCCAGCTCTGCACTCTGTCTGTACTGTTGTTACCTACGACTATCTTTTACAATACTCACACCTCCACTAACCTTTGTGTCATATTAATCACCTAATTCCATTTCCCTCTGCTGACTGACCTGTAAATATATTCGTATGACATTCTCTCCTATATGCCTCTTCTTTCTTCTTGCCACACATTCCTGTACAGTTGTCCTTGTTTCTCCTCCCTCTGGACTCATGATCCCAGAGTTGGTTTCCATTTGGGGGAGGGGTGGTGGAGAGTCATGGATTGAAGAGCATATTTGCCCTTAGAGCTGTTGCAACATTCAGGATGTTGTGATTCATCTGGGAACTATCTCCATATGTATTGGCTGTTGTTGTAAATCCTTTCCTGCTCATGCTTCTGGGGATTGCCACCTTGTTGTGGTGGAGAGGCTCGAGTTCCTGAGGTCCCAAGAGTGATATTGCCTGGAGCTTAGCTCCTGATAGGGTCACCCATAATGGTCAAGTCAAAGGAGAGATTCAGTCCAAGAGAGATTCAACCAAGACCTCTGGTGGAGCTGCCAGAAGATGACAGTGAAGGTGGAGGAAGGTTGCAGCAGTGAAGGGACACCAGTCACCTTGCATGCCATGCCCCTAGACCCATGCCCCGATCTGTCGAGGACCGTGTGGAGGCAGCCCATGCATCAGGCTCCCCACTTTAAACAAAGCCACGCACAAGGATTCTCCATTAGGGAATAACCCTTTGGGAGAACATTATACTCAACTTGAGTGATCACACTACCACTACTACTACTCTTGACTGACAGGAATATATCAGAAATAGCACAGTTTAACACAAGGACGGGCGTCAATTCCCATTTGCAGAGGGGAGTTCCAAATTTCTATCACTACCTGCAAGTATAAGTATTCCCTAACTAATTGTGTTCCTGGCTCGAGGTTTCAGTAATATCCTCTTGTGCCAGACACTCTGACCAGCGTAGATATTTCCAAGCTCCACCTGCCATCAGTTCTGTTGAACTGGTCAAAATCTTTGTCTTGTAATGGTCACTTCAGCTCCCTACTGAGGAGACTGAGAACAGGGATTCTGAGGTTGAGCTCCTAATTTACTTACCCGTACATTATAAGACCAGAAGACGTAGGAGTGGGATTGGGCCTTTCGGCCCATCATTCCATCAAGGCTGATTTATTATCCTTCTTAACCCAGTTCTCCTGCCTTCTCCCCATAACCTTTGACCTGACTAACCAAGAAACTATCAACATCAACTTTAAAATTACTCAATGACAGCCGTCTGTGCAATGAATTCCATAGATTCACCACCGTCTGGTTAAAGAAATTCCTTCTAAATGGACATCCCTCTGTCTGAGGCTGTGCACTCCATTCCTGGACTCACCCACTATAGGCAAAACCCTCTCCACATCCATTCCATTCAGGCCTTTTAATATTTGATAGGTTTCAATGACAACCCTCCTTCCCCATTCTTCTAAACTCCAGTGAGTCAAGGCCTAGAGCTATCAAAGGCTCCTCATATGTTAGCCCTTTCATTCCCAGAATCATTCTCATGAGCTTCCACTGGACCGTCTCCACTGCCGGCACATCTTTTCTTAGATAAGGGGCCCACACCTGCTCTTAATACTTTAATTGTTGTCTGGCCAAGGCCTGATAAAGACTCAGCATAACATCCTTGCTCTTGCAGCCTAGTCCTTTCAAAATGAGTGCTAACATTGCATTTGCCTTCATTACCACCAACTCAACCTGCAAGTTAACCTTTAGAAAATCCTGCATGAGGACTCCTAAAGTTTGTACCTCAACTTTCTGAATATTCTCCCCGTTTTGGAAAACAGTCTATGCCTTTATTCCTTCTACCAAAGTGCATGACAATATACTTCCCTACACTATATTCCTTCTGCCACTTCTTTGCCCTTTCTCCCAATCTGTCCTTCTGCAGACTCCCTGCTTCCTCAACACCACCTGCCTCTCTACCCATCTTTGTATCGTCCACAAATTTTGCCATAAAGCCTTCAATTTCATCATCCAAACAATTGACATACAGCATAAAGAAGCGGTCCCAACACCACTAGCCACCGGCAGCCAACCAGAAAATACCCCTTTATTCCAATTCTTTGCCTCCTACCTGTCAGCCAATCTTCAATCCATACTAGTATCTTTCCTGTAATACTATGTACTGTTATCTTGTTAAGCAGCACCTTGTCAAAGGCCTTCTGAAAATCTAAGTAAACAACAGCCACTGTCTCTCTTTTGACTATCCTCCCTGTTAATTCCTCAGCTGTGTACATACATCTATTGATGCTTCTGGACACATCTTCAGTGATGTTCCTGGAATCATCGGGTGTTTCGGGTCTTTCAACATCATACAACCTCCTCCAGGTGACCCAGCCGGGGCTGATCAGACCCCAGCTTGTGTCCAGATGGCTAGCTATTTATGACTCCATGGCTCCCCTCTTTTGAGCCACAGCCATCCTGAGGCTCTCTCTGCCGCATCCGTGGTACTGCAGATGGCTCTCCTCTTCCTCTCTCCCTCGATGCCCAAAATGCTGAAGGCTCTAACTAAAGAACGGGCTACGAATCCGCTACAACCAACCTCCACTGGGAGACACCTCGCTCTCCATCCAGCCTGCTGACAGTTGCTGATCAGTCCTGCGTACTTGGAGAGCTTCCTTTCAAAGGCCTCCTCCAAGCTATCTTCCCATGGGACTGTCAGCTCCAGCAGCACTGCTTGCTTAGTAGACTCAGACACTAGGACAATGTCTGGTTGCAGGGTGGTGACTGCAATATGGTTGGGGAACTTCAGCTGCCCTTCAAGGTCCACCAACAGCTGCCAGTCCCTTGCAGAGGTCAGAATGCCTGCAGATGTTCTTTTGGCAGGTATTGGCTGCTCCCCAGCTCTGATAAAGGCAATGGTCTGCTTGGAGGGTCAAAGAATTCCAACAGAATTGTTAGACTAGATTTCCCATTAAGGAAACCATGCTTTCTTTGACTGATCTTACCACACTCCTCCAAGTACACTGAAAACTTATCCTTAATAATAGACTCCAACACCCTCCCAACCACCAAAGTCAGGCTAACTGGCCTATAATTTCCTTTCTTCTACCTCCCTCACTTAAAGAGTGGGATAACATTTACCATTTTCCAGTTTTCTGGAACCATTCCAGAATCTGGTGAGTCTTGAAAGATCATTACTGATGCCTCCACAACCTTTTCAGCTACCTCTTTCATAACACTGGGTGTGTGTAGTCCATCTGGTCCAGATGACTTATCTACCTTCAGACCTTTTAGCTTCCCAAGCACCTTCTCCTTAGTAAGAGCAACTACACTCACTCCTGCCCCCGATGCTCTTGAACTTCGGGCACACTGCTAGTGTCCTCAACAGCGAAGATTGATGCAAATATTTACAAAGTTTGTTTGCCATCTGTCTCCTATTATTGCCTCTTCAGCATCATTTTCCAGCGGTCCAATATCCACTCTCATCTATTTTACTCTTTATGTATCTGAAAAATGTTTGGTATCCTCTTGGTTATGATTGGCTAGCTTACCTTCATGTTTCATCTTTTCCCTCCTTGTGGTTTCTTTAGTTGCCTTTTGTTGGCTTTGAAAAGTTTCCCAATCCTCTAACTTCCCACTAATTTTTCAATATTATATGCCCTCTCTTTGCTTTTATGCTGTCTTTGACTTCCCCTGTCAGCCACAGTTGCTTCAATCTCATTCAAATCTTTCCTCGTCTTTGGGATGCATCTTTCCTGCGCCTTCTGAATTGCTCAGGAAACAATTAAGCCATTGCTGTCCTGATGTCCGCTTCCGATCAACTTTGGCCAGCTCGTCTTTCATGCCTTTATAACATTCTTATTATTACATGCTTTTTCTGTCTCCCATTGAAATATATATCCCACATTCTGACTACTGTTCAGGGGCCTGTATGTAACTCCCATCAGGATCTTTATACCGTTGCAGCTTCTTGACTCTACCACGAAGATTCTACATCTTCCGATCTCATTTCACATCTTTCTAAGGATTTTATTACATTTTCTACCAACTGAGCCACCCCACCCACTCTCCCTACCTGCCCGTCCTTTGATGTTGAATTCCCAACTATGATCTTCTTTCAGCCATGACCCAGTGATGTCTCTATCTGCACTACAAGATCACCTCCCTTATCCTGTATACACTGTGCATTCAAACTTAGCACCTTCAGTCCTGTGTTCATCACCTGTATAATCCCCTGTTGTGATAGGAATGAACAAAGTTTGTAAACAGTTACTCCACTAGCACAACAGTATCCATCTAATTGTAGCATTGATGTATCTCACACCAATAACTCCTAGAATTATAAATACTGGCAAACAATCATGCAATGTAGCAGCCTTACAACACTAACTGACTTTCCTTTGCAGAAACTGATACACCCAGCTTCTTATTTGAGTATTATTACTGATGTACCCCAGTTCATCTCTCAGCCCCAACATAACACAGTACCATTTCACTTCCATATATAGAAAATATGGGGGTACATCAATTCAGTGATAACTCATGTGCGTCACTGATCCACTACTTTCATGATAAACCTCCTTACATTTTAAATGCAAGTCTCATAATTCACTAAAGTATTGATATAAACATCTCACTATCATACTACAATACCAACATTCTCTTCCACTAACAAATTCTTCACTTTTCACTCAACATCCATAAATCTTATTCAACAATGTAGATCTATAACGTTAGTAGAGCATAAGCTTGCTCTGAAAATCATGCAGTTAAACCCTCCTCACTGCTATAACCTCACTCACAGGAACGGTAGTAACTCTCGTGACACTCCTGAAGCATCTGAATGTAATCATTGCTGTCTTGGTATGTTGCAATACCTATTCTCAGCCAGGATATTCATACCTACTCTTACCTGAGGTGAGAAGATCAGACCAAGCAAAGAACAAGGCAAGCAGCAGGTTGCATCAATCAGTCAGGAGGTGATGAGAAAGACTGTAGGGTCTGGACAGAGCAGGTTGCAATGCCCACACTCAGCGTGCCAATCAGGATATAGCCCTGAGCGGCACTCACATGCTGCCCGGCCTCACAGACCTGTTGCCTCAGCGGCGATGGGATCACCTAATCTGATCCATAGGTGCAAGAGGGCTGTGTACTTTACCAGGATGCCACATAGCAGTGTTTTCATAACTCGTCCCTCTGTGCAATGCTACAAAGACCCTATCAGCAATGTTTCATGGTGCTCTTGTTCGTTAAAACACACGTCAAGTATTCTATGGGTTGAGTTAAGAAATGGCAAGGGTAAAAGGACCTTAATGGCAGTTGTATACAGGCCTCCAATTGGCAGCCGGGTTGTGGATTACAAATTACAGCAAGAGATAGAAAAGGCATGTCAGAAAGGCAATGTCATAATTGTTAGGGATTTTAACATGAAGGTGGATCGGGAAAACTGGGTCAGTACTAGACCTTGAGAGAGAATTTGTAGAATGTCTAAGGGATGGCTTTTTAAGAACAGCTTGTTGTTGAGCCCACTAGGGGATCAGCTGTGCTGGATCAGGTGTTGTGCAATGATCCAGAGGCGATAAGAGAGCTTAAGGTTGAGGAACCCTTAGGGAACAGTGATCACAATGTGATCGAGTTCACATTGAAATTTGAGAGGAAAAAAAAGTAAAATCCAACGTGTCGGTATTTCAGTGGAATAAAGCAAATTACAATGGCATGAGAGAGGAATTGGCCAAAGTTGACTGGAAAGGGACATTTGCAGAAAAGACAGCAGGGCAGCAATGTCTGAAGTTTCTGTGAAAAAACAAGGGAAGTACAAGACAGATATATTCCAAATAAGAAGAAATTTTCAAAGGGAATAAGGACACTACTGTGGCAGACAAGTGAAGTCAGAGCCAAAGTAAAAGCAAAAGAGAGGGCATACAAGGAAGCCAAAGCTAGTGGGAAGATAGCAGACTGGGAAGCTTTTAAAAACTTGCAGAAGGAAACGAAGAGGGTTATTTGGAAGGAAAAGATGAATTAAGAGAGGAAGCTGGTGACTAATACCAAAGAAGATACTAAAAGCTTTTTTTAAATATATAAAGGGTAAAAGAGAGTCAAGGATAGATATGGGACCAATACAAAATGACACTGGAGATATTGTAATGAGAGATGCAGAGATGGCAGAGGAACTGAATGCGTATTTTGCATGAGTCTTCACAGTGGAAGACGTCTGCAGTAGACTGGACATTCAAAAGTGTCAGGGAAGTGAAGTATGTGTAGGCAAAATTACGACTGAGAAAGGGCTTAGGAAGCTTAATGGTCTGAAGGTGGATAAATCTCCTGGACCTGATGGAATGCACACTCGGGTTCTGAAGGAAGAAGCTGGAGCGATTGTGGAGGCATTAACAATGATCTTTCAGAAATCAATAGATTCTGGCATTGTACCAGATGACTGGAAAATTACAAATGTTACCCCACTATTTAAGAAGGGTGGGAGGCAGCAGAAAGGAAACTATAGACCTGCTAGCATGACATCAGTGGTTGGGAAATTGTTGGAATCGATTGTTAGGGATGAGATTACGGAGCATGGTTTCCTGAAAGGAAAATCCTACCTGACAAACCTACTGCAATTTTTTGAGGAAATTACAAGCAGGGTAGACAAAGGAGATGCAGTAGATGTGGTGTACTTGGATTTTCAGAGGGCCTTTGACAAGGTGCCACACATGAGGCTGCTTATCAAGATAAGAGCTCATGGAATTACAGAGAAGTTACTAGCTTGGGTGGTGCATTGGCTAGTCAGCAGAAAACAGACAGTGGGAATAAAGGGATCCTATTCTGGCTGGCTGCCGGTTACCAGTGGAGTTCCACAGGGGTCGGTGTTGGGACCGTTGCTTTTTATGATGTATGTCAATGATTTGGACTACCATATTAATGGATTTGTGGCGAAATTTACCGATGATACAAAGATGGGTAGAGGAGCAGGTAGTGTTGAGGAAACAGAGAGCCTGCAGAGAGACTTGGATAGTTTAGGGGAATGGGCAAAGAAGTGGCAAATGAAATACAGTGTTGGAAAGTGTATGGTCATGCACTTTGGTGGAAGAAATAAACGGGCAGACTATTATTTAGATGGGGAGAGAATTCAAAATGCAGAGATGCAAAGGAACTTGGGAGTCCTTGTGCAGGATACCCTAAAGGTTAATCTCCAGGTTGAGTTGGTTGTGAAGAAGGCGAATGCAATGTTGGCATTCATTTCTAGTGGTATAGAACATAAGAGCAGGGGTGTGATGTTGAGGCTCTGTAAGGCACTCGTGAGACCACACTTGGAGTATTGTGTGCAGTTTTGGGCTCCTTATTTTAGAACAGATATACTGATATTGGAGAGAGTTCAGAGAAGATTCATGAGAATGATTCCAGGAATGAAAGGGTTACCATATGAAGAATGTCTGGCAGCTCTTGGGCTGTATTCCCTGGAGTTCATGAGAATGAGCGGGGACTCATAGAAACATGCTGAATGTTAAAAAGCCTGAACAGATTAGATATGGCAAAGTTATTTCCCATGGTAGGGGATTCTAGGACAGAAGGACATGACTTCAGGATCCTTTTAGAACTGAGATGTGGAAAAATTACTTCAGTCAGAGGGTGGTAAATCTGTGGAATTTGTTACCACAAGTGGCTGTGGAGGTCAAGTCACTGGATGTATTTAAGGCAGAGATAGGTTCTTGATTAGCCAGGGCATCAAGGGTATGGGGTGAAAGCAGGGGAGTGGGGATGACTGGAAGAATTAGATCAGCCCATGATTGAATAGTGAAGCAGACTCAATAGGCCGAATGGCCTACGTCTGTTCCTATATGTTATGGTCTTAAGTACCAATGCGCAACATTTGCCCCAGAGTTTCACTGGCATGCAGGTTATAGGACCAACTGGTGTTGTCTTAAAGGCAAAAACATTTTTTCCCAAGCCTTTTATGTAATGGGTCAAACTCCACTCATGGACATAAACACATCTTTAAATATCACAATCTGCCCCAGAGCGGGGTAGGGGTGAGATGGCCCGGAGAAGGGAGGGAGGAAAGAAATCTCTCCACTGTTAGATGGAACAAGACAAATCAAGGCCCAACCTTAGTATGGCATCTAGCCCGTTATCAGGCAGGTGAAGCTACAGGGAGCAACCTTCACCAACCAGCTCTTCCCAAACAATCAGCACCTTGTCAATAAGCATTTGTTCCTTTGACCAGTGTGGCACTTGAGATATTGTGCAGAAAAATAATTTTGGCAACCATTTTATTATAACTTAGTGTTGATGTTTTTACTATCAGCCAATGCACATTTCAATCCATAATCCTGTGTGTTGCCTTAATTTTGTGCAGAGTTCCATTTAGCATTAATGATGTCTCCATCACTGCAATGGCATGTTAAATTCAGGGCTAGTGTACACCCTAACTGGCCGAATTCCAATGTAGTACCATAACGGGGTCAATAGGAAGCCACTAATAGGTCTGTGTCCATCCTGGGCTGGAGGTGATCTTCTCCTCAGGGTGCCTTGGGTTCCTTGCTGATGAAGCCTGTACGATCACTCAGTCCACCCCGATCATTGCAAGCACTTAGTCTTTCAGAAATAGCAAGCACTCAGTCTTATGCACAAGTATATTTAATTTAACAGCTCATTAGGCAATGATGCAACTTATAATTGTTTTATTTTTAATGCCTATTTTTCCATCGCTGTTTACTGAGGTTGTGCCTGTTGTGATCTTTTGTCAATGCTCTGAGAGACTTGGAGGAACCTGAAGTTTCACCGTTGTTTACTGTCATCGATGTCCCCTCAGCACAGCACCTCCACTCCAGTTCATCACCTTAAACACAATGGAATTCCAGTCGGTTTAATGGAGGCATTGGGAAGGGGCAGTGAATGGATATAACAAACAAGACTGGATTCAAGATCACTTACATTAAAACTCCAATAACACACTGTCCAACTAATTGGAAAGCTCAAAAGTCTGACAGCTGGCTCAGTTGGTGCAGATTGCTGTGCTTTCTCTAACTCACTGGAACCCTGCTCCTGCACCTGCACCCTCAAACTCATCAGGGCTCTAATTCCTGCACTCTCTATTCACTGGGACACCGAGTCCTGGACCCTCAAACTCACCAGTCCCTGTCCCTGCAGTTTCCTTCTCTCCAGAACTCTGTTCCTGCACCCTTTAACTCATCAGTCCCTCTTCCTGCACCAATTCACAGGGGCCCCATTACTGTGCCCTCTAACTCACTGGAGCCCTGTTCCTGCACTCACTCACTCTGGTTCCCACAGTCTCTTGCAGCTCACCCGGTTCTGCTTGTTGCACCCCATGGAACTTACCGGATTCACTAAATTTCTTTTAGTAGTGGACTGTGTAAAATCTAAATAATATGTTGGAAATATTAATTGAAAATAATATGCAATAGTCCAGAAAGTCTGTCAGTCCAGCATCACCAAATTCCCGAGAGTGTTGGATTATTGGAATTTATCATTTGATGGAGTAAATGCTGTGTGTGTGTGTGTGTGTGTGTGTGTGTGTGTGTGTGTGAGTGTGTGTGTGTGTGTGTGTGTGTGTGTGTGTGTTTGTGTTATATCCAGCTGCCATGTATGGGGTGAAGTACCAGACAGCCACTAGCCTCTGACAACACATGACCCGCTCTGCTCCCATAGCCCTTTATAATTATTTCTTATGTTCCCTTTTAAAAGCCCACAGTCTATCTGTTTCCACTACCTTTCCATCTGATGCGGTTCTAATTATTTACACTACATCAAACACACTGATGACGTGCTCCTTAAATCAAATCTATCAGCTCTCACTTGTCATTCTCCGTCTCTGCGACAATCTTGGAGACCTTCTTCAAGTGATCTCTCTTCCTTGTCTGTTGCCTGTGGGCTGCCTTGTTCTCTTCTGGAACCAATGGTGATTTCCCTTTGGGAGTTTTGTACTTTGTCCTTTTGGAATAGAGGAGATTCTTGGAGAAAAGCAGAGGAATGTGTCCATTGAATAGTAAGACAGCCAGAATTGTTGCTGCAACAAACAGGTCTAACGTTAGTAAGAGAATAAGTTGGAGAATAGTCAATGTCATTTTAAAAGCCAGAAAGGAGAGTAACTGAACACAAGCATTAAATACACTGAAGTAGATTGAAGAGTTCAGTACTGAATCCTCCTCCTTTAAGCTTTTTGCATGACAAGTGGAAAAAATACCTCACGTTGTAAAAATTACATTTTCTCACTTGTGTTGGATCTTGGTAATTTTCGATCCCTAGGGTCTTTAGGAGTTCAAGAATGTGTAACAGACTGATTCTTCATGACTGTTTACTTTAAAGTTTAAACAAGGAAACCAATACAACACAGACGAAAACCAGAAAAGAGATTAAGTACAGCAATTTTGCAAAACTCTATCATCTTTATAGTCCAGATAACAGAAATTCCTTAGATAAGAGTAAGGCTGCACAATCATAGTATGTGTTTAATGTGCTAACACTGAGCCAATTAAAAATGAAAAGGTGACAAATCATTATGTAACTGCTTTACTCGATTCTACCAGTAAGTGGAGGCAAAATGCCATATAATGCGAAAACTACATGAGCTTTTTTAAAGATACATTGTTAAAGATACAAATTGTCAGTAAAAATATTACAATTAAAACTATGATTTTAGTGTTGAATTAATTCAACTAATATCTTGTATTTTTTTTAAAAAGCATTCAATTCCAACACTCATTTCCTGCCATTTCTGTCCAGGTAATTTTTGAGTGATTAAAATCTGCTTGATTATCAGTCGATGATATTTTTATTGTTTTACAACTTTCTCCCTCCACCTTTCCTACTGGTCAGTAGACTTCCCCTTCGTGACCAATCCTTTATCTCCATAAAGATGCCTCCAGTCCATTAATATTAACGATGCAAAGCTATTTGGACAGGTCATAAAGTGAACACATTAATGAAATTCAGGGTCACAATGTTAAAGTCACCATTAGGCAAACTAACAGACGCTCATGAGGTGAGCATTATGATCTAGAGCACTGATGTCTGAGTCTGTCAGGCCTCGTGAATTGGAAAGGATGCTGTTACTTACCGATGAATGGGCTAAACCAGTAGACGACCATGTATTCTAATAAGGTGTTCCCAGAACAGTGGAATGTGACAGAGAAAGCGAGTGCTGGATTAAATAAAGCTGTGGTATATGGGCCAGCTACAGAGGAGATCAAAACAACAGATTAGGCACCATACATAGCAATAATTTACAATCTCCATCACAGGAATGGTATGGGTGACATTAAAAAGCCCGAGACCATACTGGGAGTTGGAATGGACCATTCAGCTCCTGCTCCCTGCTCCCTGCTCCACCATTCATTACGATCACGGGTAATCTTGCACCTCAGCACTGTTTTCCTGCATTAATTCCACATCCCTTCAGTCACTTAAAAACAAAGTTCCACTATTTTTGGTCTTGACCTTCAGAACCCCCTTGAAAAGAGAACTCCAAAGATTCACTACCCCCTCACCTCTGTCCTGAAAAGCCAATCCCTTATTTTGAGAACGTGATCCCTGTTTCTAGACATTCCAGCCAGGGAGAGCGCCAACTGTTTCTCCTCTGAGTCCTGCAAGAATTTGTTTACATTATAATGAGGCCGCCATTTATTCTTCAAAATTCAATCAGAATCGGGTTTATTATCACTGTATGTGTAGTGAAATTTGTGGCAGCATTACAGTGTAGCATACAAAACATGGTTATAATAAGAGATATGTAAACATTTAATAAATAGTACAAAAAAAGAGCAAAATGTTGAGGTAGTGCTCATGGGTTGATAGACCATTCAGAAATCTTGATGGTGGAGGGGAAGAAGCTGTTCCTGAAACGTTGAGTGTGTGTCTTCTGGCTCCTGTACCCCCTCCCTGATGGCAGTAACGAGAAGAGGGCATGTTCTGGGTGGTGAGGGTCCATAATGATGGATGCCACCTTCTTGAGGCATCACCTATTGAAGGAGTCCTCGATGGAATCCAAATCGAGTTTATTATCACCGGTATATGTCATGCAATTTGTTAACTTAGCAGTAGCAGTTCAATGCAATACATAAACAAAAATCATTAATTTACAGTGTGTGTGTGTGTGTAGACATATACTTGTATATGAGTGTGTATAGTTATATATAATGTGTGTGTGTGGATTAAATAGTTAAATTAAAAACAGTATTAAAAAAAATGAGAAAAATGTGAGGTAGTGTTCATGGGTTCAATGTCCATTTAGAAATCGGATGGCAGAGATTCCTGAATCACTGAGTGTGTGTCTTCAGACTTCGGTACCTCCTTCCTGATGGTTACAGTGAGAACAGGGCATGTCCTGGGTGATGGGGGAGACTAGTGCCCATGATGGAGCTGGCTGAGACGACAAAACTCTGCAGTTTATCTCAGTTCTGTGTATTGAAGCTTATAGCACAGCTGGTGATGCAACCAGTCAGACTACTCTCCACAGTACATCTGTAGGAATTTGCTGGAGTCTTTGTTGACTCGCAAATCTCCTCAAATTCCTAGTGAACTGTAGGCCCAATCTGCTTAACCTCTCTCTATTTGATGACCAAGGGATGAATCTCTGGCACTTGTATAGCAGTCCCTCTGCTGCAAGCATATCTACCATAGGTAGGCAAGATCAGACTTGTGCACAATATTCCAGGTGCAGTCTCACTAGGGCCCAATGCATCTACACTTTTAATCAAGTCTTCTTGAAATACAGGGAATGTATTTAACTTCAAATTCCTATTATATCTTCAGTAATAGTATCTAATAACCTTGTACACTAGAGATTCTGCAGACGCTGGAAATCCAGAGGAACTCCGGCATTCATGAAGGGTCTTGGCCTGAACTGTCAACTCTTTATTCATTCCCATAATACTGCCTGACCTGCTGAGTTCCTCTGGCATTTTGTGTGTTGTTGAAATAACAATGATACACCTTTCTCTATAGTAATGGATGAAACTCAGAATTTTCTGTCAGTATAATGAAAATACCCAACAGTGTCAACAAGAAAAGAAAAATGGTTAAATTAAATCCCTCACAGAAACACAGGAGCATGAGTTTTGCTGGACAAAACATGACCTACAACTCTTCTCTCTCCAACATCCTACAACCTGAAAGTGACACAAGGTATGATGAGAGCACAGGTATTGCCAAATAATAATTAGCAAGTTATGGCAACAGACACAGAAGCGATACACGGAAAATTCCCAGTGAATCTTTGGAAATTGTAGATTTACTGTCATCTGTTCCTGCAGAGAATACTCCACTTATCACAGTAAGACTCATATTACTCACCAGCAGAGATTTCTTTAATGTCAGTGGATGGGCAGATCGTGTCTCTGTTATTCAATAGCAGCAGATCTCATGAAATGTTTCTCAGAGTCAGGCAGAGCCATTTTGTTTTGAGGATATGGTGCAGTGATGTGGAGCTGAGAAGGGTGGGACCAACAAGTCCACATCAATCACCCATTGTGACTAATTGTGTTTCATTGTCCCACATTCCCATCAACAGCCACCTCCTCTCCCCTCCCCCCACACACCCCAGATCTTCTTACTCATAGATACATGAGGGATAACTTGTAGTGGCCAATCAACCTACATCTTTGGGATGCAGGAGAAAACTGGAGCAAGTGGTGGAAGCCCACATTTCCTCAGACTGTGCCAACCTCACAAACATAGCACCAGAGGTCAGAATTGAACCCAGCTCTCTGTGGCCAGAGGCCAAAGCTCTACTGGCGGCTTTCATGGTGCCACCCACTTCAAGTCTATTACAATACTATGCAAAAGTTTTTTAAAAATTCTACAAAGTGAAGATGCTTTCAAAAATAATGAAATGAAAAGATTCTAAATATCAAGAAAATACTATAAAGAGCAGTAAACAGTGAAAAAAGCGAATCAAATCAATATTTGGAGCGTCCACCTTTTGCCTTTAAGACTGCACAATACAGACTGCACCTACAGCACAATACAGGCCTTTCGGCCCACAAAGCTATGCTGAACAAGTCCTTACCTTAGAAATTACCTAGGGGGCCCGGCTGGTGGCACCATGACATTGGCGCCGGACCCGGGAGCGGAGGCTCCCGGGTTGGAAACCAGTCGTCTGCCCCCGAGTACATTTTCCATCCGTGCCGGGTTGAGTGTCGAGATCGCAACTCAACCTCGTAAAATAAAGGGAAAAATACTGCGAAAATGTCTGTGTGAGGAGTGGCGCACCACACAGTCTCTCTCTCTCTCGCTCCGCGCCTTGTAAAAAGCCATGAAAAAGACATCATCACGGACAGACAGACGCACATGCACAGACTTGCACGCGCGCAGGCACACACCAAAAAAAAAGAAATTACCTAGGGTTACCCATAGCCTTCTATTTTTCTAAGCTCCACATACCTATCCAGGAGTCTCTTAAAAGACCCTGTCGTACCCGCCTCTGCCACCGTCGCAGGCAGCCCATTCCACGCACTCACCACCTTCTGTGCAAAAAAAAACAACAAACAAACAACAACAACTTACCCCTGACATCTTCTCTGTACCTACCAACCTCCATAAAACTGTACCCTCTTGTGCTAGCCAATTCAGCCCTGGGAAAAAGCCTCTGACTATCCACACAATCAATGCCTCTCATCATCTTATACACCTCTATCAGGCCACCTCTCATCCTCCATCGCCCCAAGGAGAAAGGCCAAGTTCACTCAACTTATTCTCATAAGGCATGCTCCCCAATCCAGGCAACATCCTTGTAAATCTCCTCTGCACCCTTTCTATGGTTTCCACGTCCTTCCTGGAGTGAGGCAATCAGAAATGAGCACAGCACTCCAAGTGAGGTCTGACCAGGGTCCTATATAGCTGCAACATTACCTCTCAGCTCTTAAACTCAATCCCACGATTGATGAAGGCCAATGTACCATATGCCTTCTTAACCACAGAG
This sequence comes from Mobula birostris, assembly GCF_030028105.1. Taxonomy (NCBI): domain Eukaryota; kingdom Metazoa; phylum Chordata; class Chondrichthyes; order Myliobatiformes; family Myliobatidae; genus Mobula; species Mobula birostris. The sequence continues at coordinate 92,543,752 of NC_092373.1, forward strand.
TCAACCTGCGCAGCAGCTTTGAGTGTCCTATGGACTCGGACCCCAAGATTCCTCTGATCCTCCACACTACCAAGAGTCTTACCATTAATACCATATTCTACCATCATTTTTGACCTACCAAAATGAACCACCTCACACTTATCTGGGTTGAATTCCATCTGCCACTTCTCAGCCCAGTTTTTTATCCTATCAATGCCCCACTGTAACCTCTGACAGCCCTCCAAACTATCCATAACTCCCCCAACCTTTGTGTCATCAGCAAATATACTAACCCATCCCTTCCTCACCAGGTCATTTAAAATAATCACTAAGAGTAGGGTTCCCAGAACAGATCCCTGAGGCACACCACTGGTCACCGGCCTCCATGCAGAATATGACCCATCTACAACCACTCTTTGCCTTCTGTGGCAAGCCAGTTCTGGATCCACAAAGCAATGTCCCCTTGGATCCCATGCCTCCTTACTTTCTCAATAAGCCTTGCATGGGGTACCTTATCAAATGCCTTACTGAAATCCATATACACTACATCTACTGCTCTACCACCATCAATGTGTTTAGTCACATCCTCAAAAAATTCAATCAGGTTCGTTTGGCACGACCTACCTTTGACAAAGCCATGCTGACTATTCCTGATCATATTATACCTCTCAAAAAGTTGATAAATCCTGCCTCAGGATCTTCTCCACTAACTTACGAACCACTGAAGAAAGACTCACTGGTCTATAATTTCCTGGGCTATCTCTACTCCCTTTCTTGAATAAGGGAACAACATCCGCAACTCTCCAATCCTCTGGAACCTCTCCTGTCCTCATTGATGATGCAAAGATCATTGTCAGAGGCTCAGCAATCTCCTCTCTCACTGCCTACAGTAGCCCGGGGTACATCTTGTCCAGTCCCAGTGACTTATCCAACTTGATGTTTTCCAAAAGCTCCAGCACATCCTGTTCCGTAATATCTACATGCTCAAGCTTTTCAGTCTGCTGTAAGTCATCCCTACAATCACCCAGATCCTTTTCCATAGTGAATACTGAAGCAAAGTATTCATTAAGTATCTCTGCTATCTCCTCCGGTTCCATACACACTTTTCAACTGTCACACTTGATTCTCTCACGTCTTATCCTCTTCCATTTTGGCAGGAACCCTTCCATTAAGACCACTTCTAACAAGACTTCTCTGGACGTAGAGGGATATACTTAGGTTCCAGTGTTTCCTGTGAGTTCAGAGCAAATAACAGTGCTGAACTTCTGATTTAGAAGGGATGCCAGTTTGGTGTATCTCTTGTCTGCTGCACTCAGTTTCTGTGGCCGACCACGGTGTTTCTGGTCTTCCACCTTGCCTGTTTCTTTGTGCTTCTTCAGAAGAGCTTGGACAGCACATCATGAAATTCCTCTCTGCTGCAAAATTTCTGCTTGGGAAAGAACTTGCTGATGCAGGATGACCACTTTGTGTCTTGATGCTGTGCTCACTCTTGTCATAGTGTAAGAATTGATGATATGAAGGTTAAACTGTCAAATCTGCCACAGTTTAGTCTGGTCCTCCTTCCCCCAGTTTGATTCATTCTACAACTGTTTCTATTGCTGTTAATCAGTCTAGTTCAGGTAACTCGTGTCATTAATCATTAGTACCTGTTTGTTATCTTTGTTTAATCATGCACTGAGTTATATTCCTACAAAGTTATCATTGTTTTTCTTTTGAAAAGTGTTCTATTACTTAATAACAAGTAAGACATACAAAATGCTGGAAGATTTCAGCTGGCCAGGCAACATCAGTGGAAAAGAGTACAGTCAATGTTTCCATATAACCATATAACAATTACAGCATGGAAACAGGCCATCTCAGCCCTTATAGTCCATGCCGAGCTCTTACTCTCACCTAGTCCCACGAACTTGCGCTCAGTCCATAACCCTCCATTCCTTTCCTGTCCATATAGCTATCCAATTTAAGTTTAAATGACAACATCGAACCTGCCTCAACCACTTCTGCTGGAAGCTCGTTCCACACAGCTACCACTCTCTGAGTAAAGAAGTTCTCCCTCATGTTACCCCTAAACTCTTGCCCTTTAACTCTCAACTCATGTCCTCTTGTTTGAATCTCCCCCACTCTCAATGGAAAAAGCCTATCCATGTCAACTCTATCTATCCCCCTCATAATTTTCAATACCTCTATCAAGTCCCCCATCAACCTTCTACGCTCCAAAGAATAAAGACCCAACTTGTTCAACCTTTCTCTGTAACTTAGGAGATGAAACCCAGGTAACATTCTATTAAATCTTCTCTGTACTCTCTCTATTTTGTTGACATCTTTCCTATAATTCGGTGACCAGAACTGTACACAATACTCCAAATTTGGCCTCACCAATGCCTTGTACAATTTCAACATTACATCCCAACTCCTATACTCAATGCTTTGATTTATAAAGGCCAGCATACCAAAAGCTCTCTTCACCACCCTATCCACATGAGATTCCACCTTCAGGGAACTATGCACCATTATTCCTAGATCCCTCTGTTCTACTGCATTCTTCAATGCCCTACCATTTATCATGTATGTCCTATTTTGATTAGTCCTACCAAAATGTAGCACCTCACATTTTTCAGCATTAAACTCCATCTGCCAACTTTCAGCCTACTCTTCTAACTGGCCTAAATCTCTCTTCAAGCTTTGAAAACCTACTTCATTATTCACAACTCCACCTATCTTAGTATCATCTGCATACTTACTAATCCAATTTACCACCCCAAGGGTCTCGGGCCGAGACCCTTCAGCAGGTCTGGAGAAAAAAGAATGTTACTTTAACAAAATACAAGTATTTCTCTAACATTTAATTTTTTGGAAAATGAGTATTTGGAAATCTAAAATTTGCTCTTTTCTAATGACACACTGATGAAGAAAACAAAAAGTAAACATTTAAAACAAAAGAAGTTATATTAAAAAATCTAGCTTTGCAGAGTTGGATCATTAGGTACACAGTATGATCACAGTCTGACTCAGCGGAGCTACAATTCTTCTGAGTCATGGTTTGTGTTGTGTACATAAACTTTCAGTAATATCGTCAATATATTGTCAGATTAAGCATTCATTGCTGTTCACATAATTCATTACTGGTTGTACATCATCACGCCACCATGACATATACATGCTTCGGTGTACCTAAGTTATTCCTGGCTCTGTTTTTTTTAAAATTACTTTTGTTTTGGAGTTACAAAACAAAACTGGTGATGAGGAAGTTATCAAAGAAACTGAGATGGCTACTACTTGGTGAGGCACAGCAAGACATTTGAGTTTCTTAAAAAGTGTAGCAGATGCTTCTTCAGAAAGGGATAGAGTTTTTTTTTAAAGAGAAAATGGATGAAATTCATGGTTTCATAAACAATGAGTACCAGATAATATAAATAAATAGAAGAGCAGAACTTGCTGGCTGCACCAGCAAGTTAGATGTGTTTGATTGCTCAATGAGTAACTAGATTTTGTATGGACTGGCTGAATTGAGCAGTAATTGAACGCAAATAGAATAGTCAAAGAGGTTTATTTAGAAGTTTAACTGCTCCATCCAAACCAGCTAGAATGAGCTTTGCTGATATCATGAAAGTAATGTGGGAATATTTAGAACCAAAACATTGTTGATTGCAGAATGCTTTAGATTTCATAAACAGAATAAAAAGGAAGGGAGTCCAGTTCAGGATACATGGCTGAATTGAAGAAATTGTCTGAGCATTGTCAGTTCAGTGATGGACTTAATGATTCACTGAGAAATTGTTTAGTTTGTGGAATCTTACAAGTCAACATTTAAAACGGCTCCTTACCGAAGCACAACTGACATTTAAAAGAGCAATTGAAATCACTGTTTCAATGGAAACAGCAGACAGAGACACAATTGAGTTGCATTCAGGAATGAAAATGAGCATGAACAAAATTACAATGTCTAAACAGAAACTGACCTAGCCAGACAAATTGTGTTACTTTTGTGGCAGGGGCTCACATACACCAGACCAAGGCAGGTTTAAAGGTGAAACTTGCAGAAAATTCAACAAAGTAGGACACATACAAAGAACATATTGGGCAGACAAGAATAAATGGACTGCATAAGGACGAGAAAAAGATAAAAAGTCAAGTTGCAATTTCAAAAAGAACACTAATATGCATGCTATTCACTAAAAATCTGATAATGATAAGAGTAACACAGGACGGAGTAGCCTTGAAATTTACAATGTGAAAACTAACAATAGACAAACAATATGGCTTACACCAGAAGTGAATGGTAAATTAATTCAAATGTTATTGGCTCAGCTGTTTCATTCATTCCACAAAATGAATTTGAATGACGTTTCAAAGATACTGAATTGAAGCTTGCAGATATCCAACTAAGAACTTATACTGGAGAAAAGATCATTCTTGTATGAATGACATTTGTAACAGTGAAATACAACAACCAACAAGCTGTATTGGGCTCGTATGTGGTAAAAACAGGAGGTATTGTGGGGTCATGATTGGCTGAGACAACTACAACTTGATTGGAGATCCATCCACAATTTGCATGCCACATTCCCTAAACAGAGTCAACAGAAAGTGAATTAAGGAAGGTACTGGATGATGTCACAAGTGTTCAAGGATTACATTGGAAAACTGAAACATCTCAAGAGTAAAATAGTCTTAAATGAAAATGCCACACCCAAGTTTTACAAAGTGTGTCTGATTCCTTATGTCATCCATGATAAAGCAGCCAGTGAGCTAGATTGTATGGAGGCTGAAGGAATTCTTTCTAAGGTTGACTGGAGCCCATGGGCAATGCCTGTGGTCCCAGTAGCCAAGAAGAATCAGTCTGTCAGGGGCTGTGGGAATTTTAAGGTCACCATCAACCCAGTACTGAAAACAGATCAATACCCTCTGCCCGGGATAGAGGATATCTTTGCAAACCTTTCAGGAAGGAAACACTTCAGTAAAGTGGACTTAGCTGAGGCCTACCTACGGATGGAGGTGGATGAAGAGTCTGAAGTGTTTCTCACCATAAACACTCACAAAGGGCTGTATCGCTATAATGGGCTTATTTTTGGAGTAGCATCTGCACTCGCACTCCAGCACATAGCTATGGACCGGGTGTTGCAAGGCTGTGCAGGCACTCAGTGTTATCTGGATGGCATCACTGTTACTCGTGAGGATGACAAGGAGCATCTCCAAAATCTCAAAACAGTGTTAAAATGATTAGGAGATCATGGGCTCAGTGAATGACACAACGAGTGTGAATTTTTTAAACCAAGCTTTGCTTACTGTGGTCACGTCATTGAGGCACAAGATTCACACAAGCTTGCTGAGAAAATTCAAGCAGTAGTGGATGCCCCAAGGTCAAAGGATGCACCACAATTGTGGTCTTTTTTAGTATAATGCCCTGGTTCACACATTTATCGTTATGCTGTAGGTAGTTCATTTAGCAGCTCTGTAAGAGCAGTCTGTTCTGCTTTCAGCCTGTTTGGGTTATTGTTGAAGGTAAGGGATGATGTAGAATGTGTGTCATCCAATTAGCGGGAGGTTTTTCTTGGTGAGGGACGATAAGGTTGGTCTTGGGCTTTTGTTCAAGAGGAGATGAAGAGAGAAGACGCTGGGGAGAACTGGTCGTAGCATACGATCCGATGGGAGACCCGTTTGTTTGAGATGGATTGCGAGCGACGTTCAGAAGGTGGTGTGTTGATCGAGGGCCCAACGCCTGAGTGATAGAGAAGTTCAAGATGAACTCAGCAGGTCGGGCAGCATCCGTGGAAACGAACAGTCAATGTTTCGGGCCGAGACGTTGACTGTTCATTTCCACGGATGCAGCCCGACCTGCTGAGTTCCTCCAGCATTTTGTGTGTGTTGCTTTGTCCCCCAGCATCTGCAGAATATTTTGTGTTTCAAGATGAGCTCTAACTTGTGCACCTTTGACTGTTTAATTAGAATGGGCCCTTTTTGGTTTGTTATTCTTTACTAACCCTTTAGTTAAGATTCATAAATATACAGTGGTATGCAAAAGTTTGGGCACCCCGGTCAAAATTTCTGTTACTGTGAATAGCTAAGCGATTAAAAGATGACCTGATTTCCAAAAGGCATAAAGTTAAAGATGACACATTTCTTTAATATTTTAAGCAAGATTACTTTTTTATTTCCATCTTTTATCGTTTCAAAATAACAAAAAAGGAAAAGGGCCCGAAGCAAAAGTTTGGGCACCCTGCATGGTCGGTACTTAGTAACACCCCCTTTGGCAAGAATCACAGCTTGTAAGTGCCTTCTGTAGCCAGCTAAGAGTCTTTCAATTCTTGTTTAGGGGATTTTTGCCAAAGGATTCTAGTTATGTGAGATTCTCAGGCTGTCTTGCATGCACTGCTCCTTTGAGGTCTGCCCACAGATTTTCGATGATGTTTAGGTTGGGGGACTGTGAGGGCCATGGCAAAACCTACAGCTTGTGCCTCTTGAGGTGGTCCATTGTGGATTTTGAGGTATGTTTAGGATTATTATCCTGTTGTAGAAGCCATCCTCTTTTCATCTTCAGCTTTTTTACAGACGGTGTGATGTCTGCTTCCAGAATTTGCTGGTATTTAATTGAATTCATTCTTCCTTCTGTAAGGTGTGGGATTTCAGGGTACCTAATTATTTTCCTGATGACTACATTTACAGGAAGTGCTCCCATCTTCAGCTCCTAACTGACAAGGTCAAGGAACTGGAGTTGGAGCTGGATGTACTCAGGACCGTCAGGAAGTCCTCGTGGATGAGATTTTTACTGAGGTGATCATACCTGGAGTGCAGGCTTCGGATAGGAGGTGGGTGACCACCAGGAGAAGAAGGTAAGGGGAGTAAGCAGTGAGAGCAGGGTTCTCCTACGACCAACCCCCCTTTGCAAAATGTTGGTAGGGATGACCCATCAGGGTAGAGCAGCAGCAGCCAGGCCAGTGGAACTGTGGCCAGCTCTGAGGCTCAGCGGGGAAGAGTAAAGTCGAGCAGAACGATAGTAGTAGGAGACTCCATAACTAGGGAGGCAGACAGAAGATTCTGTAGCCATGAAAGAGTCACCAGCACGGTGTGTTGTCTCCCAGGTGCTGCAGAATTTTCTCAAAGGGGAGGGTGTGCAGCCAGATGTTGTGGTGCGCATTGGTATCAATGACACAGGCAGAAAGGAGACAGAGGTCCTACGCAGTGAGTATAGGAAGTTAGGGAAGATGCTGAAGAACAGGAGCTCCAAGGTTGTAATGTCTGGATTACTCCCGGTGCCAGGTCAGGGCTGGAATAGGATGATAGTACAGATGAACGAGTGGCGAGGGAACTGGTGAGGGGGAGGACTTCAGGTTCTTGGATAATTGGAACCCTTTCTGGGGTGGGGGGGGCCTGTACAAGAGAGACAGGCTGCAGTTAAACTGGAGGAGAACCAATATCTTGACCAGGAGGTTTGCTAGTGCTACTCGAGAGGGTTTAAACTAGTTTGACAGGAGGATGAGAAGCAGAGCAGCAGGTCAGAAAGTGGAGGGGTGGAGGGGGCAGTAAAAACTGGCAGGAGCAAAGTGATAGATATGATGGGATGGATAGTTTGAAGTGTGCATTTTAATCCTAGGAATATTATAGATATGAAACTATGATATTGTGGCCACTACAGAGATTTGGTTGAGAGAGGGACAGGAATAGGTGCTTAATGTCCCAGGGTCATGATGTTTTAGAAAAGATAGAGAAGGGGATGAGAGTAGTCTTAGTAATCAGGGACAGTAACACAGCTGCACTCAGAGCGGACATAATGGATGGCTTGTCCGCTTAGACTATATGGGTAGAACTCAAAATAGGAAGGATTCACTCTGATGGGATTGTACTACAGACCATCCCCTCCAACAGCCACCAGAACATCGAGGAGCAGATATGCATGCAGATTAAGGAAAGGTGTAAAAGGTGTCGTGGGGACTTTAAATTCACTATTATAAACTGGGACCTCTGAGAGCAGAAGGCTTAGGTGGGACTGAATTTGTTAGGTGCATCCAGGAGGGTTTCTTAAATCAATATGTAGATAGTCCATTAAGAGGAGGGTCTGTACTGGACTTGGTTTTGAGTAATGAGCCTGGCTGGGTAACTAACCTTACAATGAGTGAGCAGCTAAGGAACAGTGACCACAGCTCCTCGAGTTTTAGGATAGCTATAGATAAGGATGTATGGACCCTGCAGAAGAGGATTAAATTGGAGCAGGGAAAATTACAAGAGCATCAGGCAGGAATTAGGGAGAGTTAATTGGTAACAGCTGGTTTTGAACAAGTCCACATCTGACATGTAAATCAAGGGCAGAATATAAGCAGAATAAAAGAATGCTGGAACTGTGAGATGGAGAACATTTTAGTTGCTGGAAATGTGAAACAGAATGCTGGAAAGATTTGGCAAACAATAACATTAGAGGTAGGAAATTCTGATGTGAACAGGAAAGACTGATTATCTGAAATTTGGTATCACGTCCCATGAGTTGCAGAGTGCATGGGTGGAAGATGAGGTGGTGTTCCTTCAGATTATGTTGGGCTTCATTGGAACAGTGGAAGAGGCCAAAGCCAGAGGCACTGTGAAGTTGCCATTTCAGAATCAGAATAATCAGGTTTATTATCACTGGCATGTGTTGTGAAATTTCTCAACTTAGCAGCAGCCGTTCAATGCAATACATAGTATAGAAGAAGGAAAAAATAAATAAATAAGTAAATCAATTACAGTATATGTATATTGAATAGATTAAAAATCATGCAAAAACCAGAAATAATATATATTTAAAAGGTGAGGTAGTGTTCACGGGTTCAACGTCCATTTAGGAATCGGATGGCAGAGGGGAAGAAGCTGTTCCTGAGTCGCTGACTGCGTGCCTTCAGTTGTTGACTGTTGAACATCAACAACTTCAAATAAAAAAGATACTAGGTATATCTGGGCCAAATTATGTTGTTTTCATTAACTGAAAGAATATGAGTGTGTTTGGAGGCATGTGTGAATTTGCATATATGGTAATTCAGTATCCAAGGACAACCTTAATTTTATTATATTTTTTCACTCCAGTGGTTACCTGTTCCTCAAAGGGATTGCCAGATGGCCACAGACAGGCGACAGAGTAACAGTGCATTGAGTAGGAGAAGTGGGATTGTCTGACCAGCCTGGGATCAGGGTCTGAGCGACAGCTGATTGTGGCAGTAGAGAGAGACCATGATTAGTAATAGGGAGGACTGAGGCCCTGGGAGAAGGAGTCACAAATTCATACAGCATTGAGTTGGTCCATTCAATTCATCACAACCATGCTAACCATTGGCACTCATTCCAGTTCTGGCGTTGAACATTTACAATTACTTTCTAGTGCTGAGGATATAATTAATAATTCCATTCTACATCCTGAGGGACCTCTCTTGCCCTACCTAATCCATGGATGTCACAACCAACAACTCTCAAAACAAAACCAGGCCTCAATGGGGATACCATGATAGAGAAAGGGGTGGTTGGAGAGAAGATGGTATAGAGTGCACTCTGCCACTAATAAACACACCTATTTATTTTAACTGTCTTCTGAGGGATAACATTGTGCAGGGGTAATATTGACCCCATTGTTGATATTCTACACACTATCCAGCAGCCTCTTCAGTGACCCTGGTTTCAGTCCAAAAGCATCACCACCTGACAGATAGAAATTAATTGTCATAAACCAAAATTTCACTGTTTAGTCACATAAGTGTCCGGAACATCAAATGTCTTTTTTTTCCTCACAGAAAGGAAGAAGAGGTTTAAACTTAGCAAAATACTTCTTTCCATGTGATGGCCCAGGAGGCCTTTCAGCCCATTAACCTATGCCAGCTCCCAGCAGAGAAATCCCATCACTCCATTCTCCCTCTCTTTCCTCCCCTGTACCTCTGGCACCTATTCCCTTTCACACATCCATCAACACCTTGATCATTTCACCACTCATCTACACTAAGAGGTAATGTAGCAAGGCAAATCAAACACCCACAATATCTTCAGGATATGGAAGGGTACCACGACACCCAGGGGAAATCCTAGTGAGCTCAGGGAGAATGTGCAAACTCCACACAGACAGTGCCTGAGGTCAGAAGTGAACCCGGCCGCTGCCGTGGCACAACACTTCTATCAGTTGTGCCACCTTTCTACAAATTTGTATCTTTCCTCCAACAGTGATTTTTAATGGTGCTTCACCATAGCCAGAGGTCATAGTACATATTGGCACCAATGACATAGGTAGGCCAAAGGGATGAGGTCCAGAGGAGAGATCACAGGGAGTCAGGCAGAAAGCGGAGAAGCAGGCCCTGGTTTGCTGTCTGTGCCATTCGCCACTGAGGGTAAGAATAGGATAACTTGGCAGATGTATGTGTTGCTGAGGATTAGTGCAGGGGCAGGGATTCAGATTTCTGAATCATTGGGATTTCTTCTGCGGAAGGTATAACCTGTACAAAAAGAATGGGTTACATCTGAACTAGAGGGGAACCAATATCTTTGCATGTTGGTTTGCTGGAGATATTGGGGAAGGTTTAATCTAATCTGGCATGGGGGTTGGAACTGGAGTGATAGGGCTGTTGATAAACAAGAATTAGATGCAGTATGTAACAGAGAAACATAGAAACATAGAAATCTACAGCACGTTGCAGGCCCTTCGACCCACAGTGTTGTGCTGACCATGTAACCTACTCTAGAAGCTGGCTAGAATTTCCCTACTGCATAGCCCTATACTTTTCTAAGCTCCATGTACCTGAGTGTGTTAAAAGACCTTATTTGTATCCCCCTCTACCACCGCTGCCGGCAGTGCATTCCATGCACCCACTACTCTGTGTGAAAATCTTACCTCTGACATCCCTCTTGTACCTTCTTCCAAGCACCTTAAACCTATGCCCCCTCATGTTAGCCATTTCAGCCCTGGGGAAAAGCCTTTGGCTATCTAAACGTTCAATGCCTCTCAGCATCTTGTACACCTCTATCAGGTCATCTCTCATCCTCTATCACTCCAAGGAGAAAAGGCCAGGTACACTCAACCTATTTTCATAAGGCATACTCCCCAATCCAGGCAACATCCTTGTAAATCTCTTCTGCACTCTCTCAATAGTATCCACATCCTTCCTGTAGTGAGGTGACCAGAACTGAACACAATACTCCAAGTGGGGTCTAACTAAGGTTTTATATAGCTGTAACATCACCTCATGGCCTTTAAACTCAATCCCACAGTTGAGGAAGGCCAACGCACCAGATGCCTTCTTAATAACACTGTCAACCTGCACAGCAGCTTTGGGTGTCCCATGGACATGGACCCCAAGATCTTTCTGATCCTCCATATTGCCAAGAGTCTTACCATTAATATTATATTCTGCCTTCAAATTTGACCTACCAAAATGAACAACTTCACACTTATCTGGGTTGAACTCCATCCACCACCTCTCAACCTAGCTCTGCATCCTATTGATGTCCCACTGTAATCTCTGACAATCCTCCAGATTATCCACAACACCCCAACTTTTGTGTCATCAGCAAACTTACTAACCCACCCTTCTACTTCCTCATCCAGGTCAGTTATAAAAATCACAAGGAGGAGGGGTCCCAGAACTGGTCACCATTCTCCATGCAGAATATGAACCATCCACAACCACTTTTTGCCTTCTGTGGTCAAGCCAGTTCTGGTTCCACAGAGCAAGGTCTCCTTGCATCCCATGCCTCCTTACTTTCTGAAGGAGTCTTGCATGAAGAACCTTATCAAATGCCTTACTGAAATCCATAACACCAGATCCACAGCTCTACCTTCATCAATGTGCTTTGTTACATCCTCAAAGAATTCAGTCGGGTTCATAAGGCATGATCTGCCCGTGACAAAGCCATGCTGACTGTCCCTTATCAGATTATGTCTCCAAATGCTCATAAATCCTGCCTCTCAGGATCTTCTCCAACAACTTGCCCACCACTGAAATAAGATTCACTGGTCTATAATTTCCTGGGTTATCTCTACTCTCTTTCTTGAACAATATTCGCAATCTTCCAGTCCTCTGGTACTTCTCCTGTCCCTATTGATGATGCAAAGATCATTTCCAGAGGCTCAGCAATCTCCTTCCCTCTTCCCACAGTAGCCTGGGGTATATCTCATCCGGTCCCAGTGATTTATCTAACTTAATACCTTTCAAAAGCCACAGCACATCTTCTCTCTTAATGTCTATACACTCAAGCATTCCAGTCAACTGTAAGTTATCTCCACATGTAGTGAGACTGTGAAGGAGGACAGGTAGATGTTAGGGCAAAATTGTAGTTAGTTGGATGTATCATGGAGGCAAAATTAAAAAGGGTGATGAAGGTGAAGGGTGACGACTGAAGGTGTTATATTTGAATGTATGTGGGATAAGGTAAATGATCTCATAGTACCATTAGATTGACAGTTATGATGTTGTGGGTATCACTGAGTCATAACTGAAAGAAGATCAAATTTGGGAGTTTACATCCAAGATTACACATTGTATTGAAAGGACAGGCAGGTGGGCAGAGGAGGAGGTGTGGCTCTTTTGTTTAAAAATGAAATCAGATTCTTAGAAAGAGGTTCAGAAGAAGTAGAATCAGTGTGGATAGAGTTAAGAAACTGCAAGGGAAAAGACCCTGATGAGATTTGTTTACGGGCCTCCAAACAACAGCCAGGATATGGGGTACAAATTACAACAGGAGATAGAAAAGGCCTGTAAAAAGGGCAATGTTATGATAAACACGGGAGATTTTAATAGCAGGTAGATTGGGAAAATTGGGTTGGTGAGTGCCTATGAGGTGACTTTTGCAAGCAATCTGTGGTTGAGCCCAATAGGGAGAAGGCAATATTGGGTTGGGTGTTATGTAATGCACCAGATTTAATTAGGAAACTTAAGCTAAAGAAACTCTTAGGAGGCAGTGATCATAATATAATAGAATTTACCCTACAGTGAGTATAGGAGTTGGGATGTAATGTTGAAATTTTACAAGGCATGGGTGAGGCCAAATTTGGAGTATTGTGTACGGTTTTGGTCATTGAATTACAGGAAGGATGTCAACAAAATAGAGAGAGTGGAGAGAAGATTTACTAGAATGTTACCTGGGTTTCATCACCTAAGTTACAGAGAAAGGTTGAACAAGTTGGGTCTTCATTCTTTGGAAAGTAGAAGGTTGAGGGGGGACTTGATAGAGGTATTTAAAATTATGAGGGGGATAGATAGAGTTGACGTGGATAGGCTTTTTCCATTGAGAGTGGAGGAGATTCAAACAAGGGGACATGAGCTGAGAGTTAAAGGGCAAAAGTTCAGGGGTAAATTGAGGGGGAACTTCTTTACTCAGAGAGTGGTAGCTGTGTGGAACGAGCTTCCAGCAGAAGTGGTTGAGACAGGTTCGATGTTGTCATTTAAAGTTAAATTGGACAGCTATATGGACAGGAAAGGAATGGAGGGTTATGGCACTGAGTGCAGGTCGGTGGGACTAGGTGAGAGTAAGAGTTTGGCATGGACTAGAAGGGCCGAGAGGGCCTGTTTCTGTGCTGTAACTTGTTATATCGTTATATGGTTATATAGTTTGAGAGGGAGAACCTAAAGTTAGGTGTATTATAGTGAGGTAAAGAAAATTACAGAGGCATGAGAGAGGAGCTAGCCAAAATTGATTGGAAGGGAACACTAGCAGGGATGATGGCAGAACAGCAATGGCTGGAGTTTCTAGGGGAAATTCTGAAGGCATAGGAAAGATACATCCCAAAGGTAAGGAAGTATTTTAAAGGGAGGATGACACAACCATGGCTAACAAAGCAAGTCAAACACAGCATAAAAGCAAAAGTAAAGGTATATAATAGAGCAAAAATTGGTGGGAAGTTAGAATAGGCAAGCTTTTAAAAACCAACAGAAGGCAAGTAAAATAGCCATAAAGAGGAAAATGATGGACTGTAAAGCTAAGTTAATCAAAAATATTAAGGAGGATACCAAAAATGTTTTCAGATAAGAGTAAAAGATAGGCGATAACGGATTATCAGACCACTGGAAAATGACGCTGGAGAGTTGGTTATGGGAGACAAAGAAATGGCAGGCAAACTTCATGAGTATTTTGCTTCAATCTTCACTGTAGAAGACTCTAGCAGTAAGTGAGAAATTCAAGAGTGTCGGGGCAGAAGTGAGTGTAGTTGCTGGTACTAAGAAGAAGGGGTTCAGGAAATCGAAAAGTCTGAAGGTAGATAAGTTAGCTGGACCAGATGGACTACACTCCAGGGTTCTGAAAAAGATAGCTGAAGATATTGTGGAGGCATAAGTCATGAACTTTCAAGAATCATTAGATTTTGGAATGGTTCTGGATTAATGCAAATGTCTCTTCACTCTTTGAGAAGGGAGGAAGGCAGAAGAAAGGAAATTATGGGTCAATCACAAACAAGAGAAAACCTGCAGATGCTGAAAATCTGGGCAGCATACACAAAATGCTGGAGGAAATCAGCAGGCCAGGCGGCATCTATGGAAAAGAGTACAGTCGATGTTTTGGGCCAAGACTCTTCAGCAGGAAATTATGGGCCAGTTACCCTGACTTCAGTGGTTGGGAAGATATTGAAGTCCATTATTAAGGATGAGGTTTTGGGATACTTGGAGGTGCATGATAAAGTAAGCCAAATTTAGCATGGTTTCCTTACGGGGAAGTCTAGCCAGACAAATCTGTTGGAATTCTTTAAGGAAATAACAGGCAGGATAGACAAAGGAGAGACTGTGGACATTCAAGCAACACACACAAAATGCTGGTGAACGCAGCAGGCCAGGCAGCATCTATAGGAAGAAGTTCAGTCGACGTTTTGGGCCAAGACCCTTTGTCAGGACTAACCGAAAGAAGAGATAGTAAGAGATTTGAAAGTGGGAGGGGGAGGGGGAGATCCAAAATGATAGGAGAAGACCGGAGGGGGAGGGATGAAGCTAAGAGCTGGAAAGTTGATTGGCAAAAGGGATACAGAGCTGGAGAAGGGGGAGGAGCATGGGATGGGAGGCCTAGGGAGAAAGAAAGGGGGAGGGGAGCCCAGAGGAAGATGGAGAGCAGGCAAGGAGTGATTGTGAGAGGGACAGAGAGAGGAAAAAAAGGAAAAAGAAATAATGGGAGGAGGGGCATTAACATAAGTTAGAGAAATCAATGTTTATGCCATCAGTTTGGAGGCTACCCAGACAGAATATAAGGTGCCTGTGGATATTGTTTATTTAAATTTTCAGAAGGCCTTTGAGAAGGTGCCTCACATGAGTTAAGAGCAATGGTATTAGAGGAAAGATCTACTATGAATAGAAGATTGGCAGACCAGCCATTTCTGATTGGCTGCTGTGACTAGTGCTGTCACTGGGGCTCATCCACATTGTATGTGGATGATGTAGATGACAGAATTGATGGCTTTGTGACCAAGTTTACAGATGATACAAAGATAGGTGGAGGCACAGGTAGTATTGAGGAAGCAGTGTGAGTCTGCAGAAGGACTTAGACAGATTATGAGAATGGGCGAAGAAGTGGCAGATGGAATATAGTGTAGGGATGTGTATGTTCATTCACTTTGGTAGAAAGAATAAAGCCACAGACTGTTTTCTAAATAAGGAGCAAATTCAAAAATCAGAGGTGCAAAGGGACTTGGGAGTCATTCTGCAGGATTCCCTAAAGGTTAACTTGCAGGTTGAGTGTGTGGTGAGGAAGAGAAATGCAATGTTACCATTCATTTTGAGAGGACTAGAATATAAAAGCAAGGGTGTAATGCTGAGGCTTTATAAAGCACTGGTGAGGCCTCACCTGGAGTATGGTGAGCAGCTTCGGGCCCCTTATCTAAGAAAGGATGTGCAGCTTTGGAGATGGTCCAGTGGGAGTTCATGTTATTGATTCCAGGAATGAAAGGGTTAACGTTTGAGGAGCATTGGATGGCTCTAAGCCTGTACTTGCTGGAGTTTAGAAGAATGACGGGGGATCTTATTGAAACCTTTTGGATATTGAAAAGCCTAGACAGTGTGGATGTAGAAAGGATGCTTCCTATGGTGGGGATGTCTAGGACCAGAGGGCACAGCCTCAGAATTTACGGACATCCGTTTAGAACAGAGGTGAGCAGGAATTGTTTTAGCCGGAGGGTGGGGAATCTGTGAAATTCATTGCCACAAACGGCTGTGGAGCCTAGGTCATTGGGTATATTTAAGACAGAGGTTCAAAGATTCTCATTTAATTAGTGTGTAAAAGGTTACAGACAAAATAGAATGGCAGAGCAGACGACGGGCCAAATGGCCTAATTCTGGTGTACCAGTGGCTACATACACCAGAGATCAACATTTAAAAGGTAAGCATCTCCAGAAGAACTCAAGTAAAATGTAATTACACGATAGTACAATGTTTTTATACATGCAGAGTAACGGCAATGAGTTACGTCTAAGATAGTACACGCTTAAGGAGTGAGGTAGGGGGTTCATACAGGATCTGAAGGAATATTTTTTCCCCAGAGGGTGGTTGGAATCTGGAACATGCTGCCTGAGAAGTTGGAGTCAGAGACTCTATAACATTTAAGAAACATTTAGACAAACTATTGAAGATACAGAAGTCTGTAGACCTAACGAGTTCAATGGTGCAACATTCAGCATAGATATGTTGGGCCAAATGGCCTGCTTCAAATGACACAAGGGCAGTAGACTGCTGGTACTTTCTACTTCGGTGACATATGATTTTATTTTTCTTCAGTTATATTAAAGATAGATGGGTTACAAGCAACTCTGATCTTTCATTACAGTGGACAACAATGATTTTGCTTCCTGAATACTTTTGGATGTAATTTTATGGATTTTGGGCTGCTGATCATGAAAATCACCAGGAAATTTCCTTATTAAGCACCATTTTTTTTGTAATTGCCTATATTTTTTTTATTTCAATTCGTAATTCAGACCAATTAAAATGTTGCCCACAATGTAAGCTGAGAAGTTTTCTATCTTGTCTAGGTATGCTTAGGCAAGGTGGATGTTGCATGGCAGGACAGGGTTAGAAAGGCTATAAAAGCATCATACACACACACACACACAGTAACACAGAGGCACAGAGAGAGACAAAACACACCATTCTATGCATCACATTTACATGTACAGTATAGCAGTTTGCAATCACGTTGATGTGTATGCTCTACAAGCATAGCATATCGTGTGTACCCATTAT
Source organism: Mobula birostris (assembly GCF_030028105.1). Classification (NCBI taxonomy): domain Eukaryota; kingdom Metazoa; phylum Chordata; class Chondrichthyes; order Myliobatiformes; family Myliobatidae; genus Mobula; species Mobula birostris. The sequence goes on from NC_092373.1 coordinate 92,560,882, forward strand.
AATATCCCACATCATGAAGACCCTGGAGAGACTTGTTCTGGAGCTGCTCCGGCCTATGGTCAGGCCACATTTAGATCCCCTCCAGTTCGCCTACCAGCCCCGACTAGGAGTTGAGGATGCCATCGTCTATCTGCTAAACCGTGTCTACGCCCACCTGGACAAGCCAGCAAGCACTGTGAGGGTCATGCTTTTTGACTTCTCCAGTGCGTTTAACACCTTCCGCCCTGCTCTGCTGGGGGAGAAGCTGACAGTGATGCAGGTGGATGCTTTCCTGGTGTCATGGATTCTTGATTACCTGACTGGCAGACCACAGTACGTGTGCTTGCAACACTGTGTGTCCGACAGAGTGATCAGCAACACTGGGGCTCCACAGGGGACTGTCTTGTCTCCCTTTCTCTTCACCATTTACACCTCGGACTTCAACTACTGCACAGAGTCTTGTCATCTGCAGAAGTTTTCTGATGACTCTGCCATAGTTGGATGCATCAGCAAGGGAGATGAGGCTAAGTACAGGGCTACGGTAGGAAACTTTGTTACGTGGTGTGAGCAGAATTATCTGCAGCTTAATGTGAAAAAGACTAAGGAGCTGGTGATAGACCTGAGGAGAGCTAAGGTACCGGTGACCCCTGTTTCCATCCAGGGGGTCAGTGTGGACATGGTGGAGGATTACAAATACCTGGGGATACGAATTGACAATAAACTGGACTGGTCAAAGAACACTGAGGCTGTCTACAAGAAGGGTCAGAGCCGTCTCTATTTCCTGAGGAGACTGGGGTCCTTTAACATCTGCCGGACGATGCTGAGGATGTTCTACGTGTCTGTGGTGGCTAGTGCTATCACGTTTGCTGTCGTGTGCTGGGGCAGCAGGCTGAGCGTAGCAGACACCAACAAAATCAACAAACTCATTCATAAGGCCAGTGATGTTGTGGGGATGGAACTGGACTCTCTGACGGTGGTGTCTGAAAAGAGGATGCTGTCCAAGTTGCATGCCATCTTGGACAATGTCTCCCATCCACTACATGATGTTCTGGTTGGGTACAGGAGTACATTCAGCCAGAGACTCATTCCACCGAGATGCAACACAGAGCGTCACAGGAAGTCATTCCTGCCTGTGGCCATCAAACCTTACAACTCCTCCCCTGGAGGGTCAGACACCCTGAGCCAATAGGTTGGTCCTGGACTTATTTCCTGGCATAATTTACATATTACTATTTAACTATTTATGGTTTTATTTATTTAATTATTTATGGTGCAACTGTAACGAAAACCAGTTTCCCCGGGGACCAATAAAGTATGACCATGACTATGACTAATAGAGTAATTGTATTTTCAGGAGTATTTGCAAAATGCCTCGCCAGTGTTGCAACAGCCTCGACACTTCCTGTATATTTGTGGTGAGAATACACTTAAATCTTAAAGACAGAGCAATGCTCCTTCTATGAAGAAAGCTCATGAGCTCGGCTTTAGGTGTAACGCTGGAGACCAAGACAAAGCCTTGGGCTCCTCACATTTTCTGCATTCCCACTTATATTTCTTCCCTGCAAATCTTGGCACTGTCAGTGACGAGCACAGTGAAAGGTTTCACCAGGACATTGCAGTCATGGAGTAATGGTATCAGGCAACTGGACTCCATCAATGCTGGCTGATTATTGTTGGACATTGGAGTGAGAAGCCTCAGACACTGAGTACTGAGTACTGAGTCTCAACCACAAACTATTCCAGCAGCGACCATCCGGGAAACGGTACCGCAGCATAAAAGCCAGGACTAACAGGTTCCGGGACAGTTTCTTCAGACTGATTAATTCACACTGATACAATTGTATTTCTATGCTATATTGTTTAAACCTCTTGTTTAATTTCTTGTTTTAGTTCCACAGTTTCTGGCTGAGTTTCTTCCTCTTCCTGTTGTACCTACTATTTATTACAAATTACTATAAATTGCACATTCAGATGGAGATGTAGTGTAAGGATTTTTACTCCTTATGTATGTGAAGGATATAAGAAATAAAGTCAATTTAATTCAATTCAAATGAAAATCATCAACAAAACATCTTAGCTTAGTTGAACTATTGCAAATTATCAGCACCATCATGCAATTAAACACATTCTATTCAATAAAAGTTCATTTCTTGTTTTTCCAAATTCCTATGTGATACGAGTAGTCTGGAATTATATCTGTGTTCAGCTTCAAGCTGTCTATCATAACCACAAAAATTTATGAGTAATCAACACGTTTTAAAAAATTTCTTGCCCAGTATTATCAACCCCTTTTTCAACAACACCTGTACCAGTTTGGTTATGCAGATGTGCTAATATCTCTACCCCGGCATCTTCACAACAGTTCGTACCTCTATTCATGCAAAGATAAGACTAATGACCGTCTGATTGCCTCACGACCCTCATGTGTTACTATACCTTTAAACAACTCTCAGTGTTGACAAGCAGGAAAGCTCCCCACCATGGATCAGAGCTAAAGAAGCCTCTCGGATGAGTGGTGAAATGACTTGTGGACAACACAGTAAGTCCAGTTGCCTTGATTTGCTATTGCTTGATATACAATTACCTGGATGACTGAGAACTTTCTAGATAAGAGTGCTCTTTATCGCCTCAAGCCCATTCCATTCTCAGTGAGATAATGACTGATCTCTGACCAAGCTACATACACCCCACAATATTTTCCCCATAAAGATTTGAGGTGGAGTTATCATTGAGCCACTGGCTGTTAGCATCAGACAGGGCCATTGATATCTCCCATTGATACGCATGGACATAAACATCACCTTTCGTTATACGCTGATGATGTCCTTTTATATATTTCCAGCCCACAAACATCAATACCCACCCTTCTGACTCTAATTAATAATTCTGGTAGTTTCTCAGGTTTCTCTATTAATTGGGGTAAGAGTGAACTAATGCCAGTCACTGCAGTGGTTAACACAGCGTATTTACAGTCCATTCCCTTTAAACTAACTTACCATCGTTTTTCCTATCTTGGTGTGACTATTACAAAAAACCCAGATGACCTTTTGCAAGTGAATTGGTGAAACAAAGTTGAGCAGGTTAAACACAATATTGACTTTTGGAAAACTCTTCCAATTTCTTTGGTGGGGAGGGTTAACGCAATCAAGATGATTGTACTGCCACGATTTCTTCACCTTTTCCAGTCAATTCCATGTTTTATTCCTCTGTCATATTTTAAGCAATTGGATTCAATTATTATACCCTTCATTTGGAATTATAAAGCCATTAGAATTACTAAAAGACACTTGTCAAAGCCCAGGGAAGCAGGTGCCTTACCGAACGTTAAAATGCATAACTGGGCTGCCCACCTATCCATTCTTGCCTGGTGCAAAAAAGGCCCACCCTCTACCTCAGACTCGTGCCCAGCATGGTTACTCATAGAGCGAGTGCTTTGTAAGAATTAAGCTCTCCTTAATAGCCCCACTGCAGTTAATAAGTCACATTTTAGTAACAGCTTTGAGGTTGGCAGCACTATAAGAATTTGGAAGCAGATTCAACAGGCCCCAAAAACTTATATTGACACTCTGATCTGTGACAATCATTCCTTTTTGCCTGGCCTGGATGATACTGTTTTTTCCACCTGGAAACAGAGAGGCATCTGTAGTACTGTGTAGGTGACCTACATATTAATGGAAACTTTGCCTCATTTGTGCAGTTACAAGCAGTTTACAATATCCCTGCATCTAGTTTTTTTAGATATTTACAAATTTGAGGTTTTGTTAGGAAATATATACCTAACTTCGAAGTTTTAGACAAACATGAGTCCCTGGAAGCAATAAATAAATTTGACCCTGTTACTCGTAGTGCGGTACCCTATTTTTATCAGATCCTACATAACGGAGCTCGGGTGAATACTGCAGGTCTTAAACAGGCATGGGTGGATGAACTGGGTATAGAACTGACAGAGGAGGTCTGGGATGAGTGTTTAAAGAGTATACATGGTTGTTCGGTCGACATCAGACACACACTTATACAGTTTAAAACAATACACAGACTCCAATATTCGAAAGTAAAGTTGCACAGTTTCTACCCTGATGTTTCACCAGTTTGTAGTCGATGTAAATCTGTGAACAGTAACTTGTCACATTCATTCTGATCATGTTGTAAGCTTTATGCATACTGGAAAAGTATTCTTCACTGTTTCTCTGAGGCTTTTGGGAAGCGGTAGGAACCAGACCCGCTCATAGCCATTCTTGGAGTAACAAGCTCCCTAGCTTCAGCCAATATGTATGAAAAAATGGCTGTTTTATTTGGAATGGTGATTGCCAAGAAGTTAATCCTGCCAATGTGGAAAATGGATTCTGTGCCTATGTACGATCTGTGGCTGAGAGAAGTGGCAAATACTTTACATTTGGAGAGACTGAGACTATGTAAAGAGGACAGAGGGGACATCCTGAAAGGATATGGGGCCACGGGGTGAGGACTGAGGATTTTTGTGCGGTGCACCTCTGCTGTGTATGTCTACTTTTGCCTTTATATTTTTCTCCCTTTTGATGCTCAAGATTTAATTTGATTTTGTTAAGGTTGTGGTTTTTGTAGATATGCTGTATTTTTTTTGTTTGTTGTTTGTAATAAAAAAAAATTTAAAAAGATTTGAGGAGGGCTGGTGGGAAACGGGCAGAGGCAACACTTAACACTCGAGGCAAACCTAGTGCTGGCCTTCTCCTCGTTCCTAACTCCATCTATTGCTGCCAGAAGCAGGCTCCAGCCTCCCCCTGGGACATCAGGACATACTGCTCATCCCTCCTTGTAAACGATTGCAGGAGATTTCCCTGGACTATCGCTGGCCCTCTCAACCAGCTTCAGAAATTCTTAACGAAAAACACCTCACCCTCACAAAGCCTTGACCACAGGGGTGATCCAAAGCTTCCTGTTACTTGCTTTCACTACCTCCCCCAACTCCAGGTCACGGTCCCTCTCCTAATCCTGTTCACCGTCCGTCTCCCTCTCCCGTTCGCCGTCCGTCTCCCAATCCCGTTCACCAACCCTCTCCCACTCCCGTTCACGGTCCCTCTCCCAATCCTGTTCACCGTCCATCTCCCTCTCCCGTTCGCCGTCCGTCTCCCACTCCCATTCGCCGTCCCTCTCCCACTCCCGTTCACCTTCTGTCTCCCTCTCCCATTCACCGTCCCTCTCCCACTCCCGTTCGCCGTCCGTCTCCCAATCCCGTTCACCGTCCGTCTCCCTGTCCCATTCACCATCCGTCTCCCACTCCCATTCGCCGTCCCTCTCCCACTCCCATTCGCCGTCCCTCTCCCACTCCCGTTCACCTTCCCTCTCCCACTCCCGTTCACCGTCCCTCTCCCACTCCCATTCGCCGTCCGTCTCCCTCTCCCATTCGCTGTCCATCTCCATCTCCCATTCACCATCCGTCTCCCACTCCCGTTCACCATCCCTGTCCCTCTCCCATTTGCCGTCCCTCTCCCACTCCCGTTCACCATCCCTCTCCCTCTCCCGTTCGCCGTCCGTCTCTCTCTCCCATTCGCCGTCCCTTTCTCCCATTCGCTGTCCATCTTCCTCTCCCGTTCGCCGTCCCTCTCCCAATCCCATTCACCGTCCCTCTCCCACTCCCGTTCGCCATCCCTCTCCCACTCCCGTTCACCTTCTGTCTTCCAATCCCGTTCACCGTCCCTCTCCCTCTCCCATTCGCCGCCCGTCTCCCTCTCCCATTCACGGTCCCTCTCCCACTCCCGTTCGCCGTTCGTCTCCCAATCCCGTTCGCCGTCCCTCTCCCAATCCTGTTCACCATCCTTCTCCCTCTCCCATTCACCGTCCGTCTCCCTGTCCCATTCACCGTCCCTCTCCCTTTCCCGTTCGCCGTCCCTCTCCCTCTCCCGTTCGCCATCCCTCTCCCAATCCCGTTCACTGTCCCTCTCCCTCTCCCATTCGCCGCCCGTCTCCCTCTCCCATTCACCGTCCCTCTCCCACTCCCGTTCGCCGTCCGTCTCCCAATCCCATTCACCATCCCTCTCCCTTTCCCGTTTGCCATCCTTCTCCCTCTCCCGTTCACCGTCCGTCTCCCTGTCCCATTCACCGTCCCTCTCCCTTTCCCGTTCGCCATCCTTCTCCCTCTCCCGTTCACCGCCCGTCTCCCTGTCCCATTCACCGTCCCTCTCCCTTTCCCGTTCACCGTCCCTCTCCCTTTCCCGTTCGCCGTCCCTCTCCCTCTCCCGTTTGCCATCCGTCCTGTTCACCGCCCGTCTCCCTGTCCCATTCACCGTCCGTCTCCCTGTCCCATTCACCATCCCTCTCCCTTTCCCGTTCGCCGTCCCTCTCCCTCTCCCGTTCGCCGTCCGTTTCCCAATCCTGTTCACCGTCCCTCTCCCTCTCCCATTCGCCGTCCCTCTCCCAATCCCGTTCACCGTCCCTCTCCCACTCCCGTTCGCCATCCCTCTCCCACTCCCGTTCGCCGTCCGTCTCCCACTCCCGTTCACCTTCCCTCTCCCAATCCCGTTCACCGTCCGTCTCCCTGTCCCATTCACCGTCCGTCTCCCAATCCCATTCACCGTCCCTCTCCCTTTCCCGTTCGCCATCCTTCTCCCTCTCCCGTTCACCGCCTGTCTCCCTGTCCCATTCACCGTCCCTCTCCCTTTCCCGTTCACCGTCCCACTCCCTCTCCCGTTCACCGTCCGTCTCCCAATCCTGTTCACCGTCCGTCTCCCTGTCCCATTCACCGTCCGTCTCCCACTCCCGTTCGCCGTCCCTCTCCCACTCCCGTTCGCCGTCCGTCTCCCACTCCCGTTCACCTTCCCTCTCCCAATCCCATTCACCGTCCCTCTCCCAATCCTGTTCGCCATCCCTCTCCCTCTCCCGTTTGCCATCCGTCCTGTTCACCGCCCGTCTCCCTGTCCCATTCACCGTCCGTCTCCCTGTCCCATTCACCGTCCCACTCCCTCTCCCATTCGCCGTCCCTCTCCCACTCCCGTTCGCCGTCCGTCTCCCACTCCTGTTCACCTTCCCTCTCCCAATCCCGTTCACCGTTCCTCTCCCACTCCCGTTCGCCGTCCGTCTCCCAATCCCATTCACTGTCCCTCTCCCTTTCCCGTTCGCCATCCTTCTCCCTCTCCCGTTCACCGTCCGTCTCCCTGTCCCATTCACCGTCCCTCTCCCTTTCCCATTCACCATCCCTCTCCCTTTCCCGTTCGCCGTCCCTCTCCCTCTCCCGTTTGCCATCCGTCCTGTTCACCGCCCGTCTCCCTGTCCCATTCACCGTCCGTCTCCCTGTCCCATTCACCATCCCTCTCCCTTTCCTGTTCGCCGTCCCTCTCCCTCTCCCGTTCGCCGTCCGTTTCCCAATCCTGTTCACCGTCCGTCTCCCTGTCCCATTCGCCGTCCCTCTCCCACTCCCATTCGCCGTCCCTCTCCCACTCCCGTTCACCTTCCCTCTCCCACTCCTGTTCACCGTCCCTCTCCCACTCCCGTTCGCCGTCCGTCTCCCAATCCCATTCACCGTCCCTCTCCCAATCCCGTTCACCATCCCTCTCCCTCTCCCATTCACCGTCCCTCTCCCTTTCCCGTTCGCCATCCTTCTCCCTCTCCCATTCGCCGTCCGTCTCCATCTCCCATTCACCATCCGTCTCCCACTCCCGTTCACCATCCCTGTCCCTCTCCCATTTGCCGTCCGTCTCTCTCTCCCATTCGCCGTCCCTCTCCCAATCCCGTTCACCGTCCCTCTCCCACTCCCGTTCGCCATCCCTCTCCCACTCCCGTTCGCTGTCCATCTCCCAATCCTGTTCACCGTCCGTCTCCCTGTCCCATTCACCATCCGTCTCCCACTCCCGTTCGCCGTCCCTCTCCCACTCCCGTTCACCTTCCCTCTCCCAATCCCGTTCACTGTCCCTCTCCCTCTCCCATTCGCTGTCCGTCTCCCTCTCCCATTCGCCGTCCGTCTCCATCTCCCATTCACCGTCCCTCTCCCAATCCCGTTCACCATCCCTCTCCCTCTCCCATTCGCTGTCCGTCTCCCTCTCCCGTTCGCCGTCCGTCTCCTAATCCCGTTCACCATCTGTCTCCCAATCCCGTTCGCCGCCCGTCTCCCTCTCCTGTTCGCTGTCCCTCTCCCAATCCCGTTCGCCGCCCGTCTCCCTCTCCCGTTCGCCGCCCGTCTCCCTCTCCCATTTGCCGTCTGTCTCCCAATCCCATTCACCGTCCATCTCCCTCTCCCATTCACCGTCCATCTCCCTCTCCCATTCACCGTCCATCTCCCCATCCTGTTCACCATCCCTCTCCCTCTCCCGTTCGCTGTCCCTCTCCCAATCCCGTTCACCGTCCCTCTCCTTCACCCGTTCGCCGTCCGTCTCCCTCTCCCATTCACCGTCCGTCTCCCACTCCCGTTCACCATCCCTGTCCCTCTCCCATTTGCCGTCCCTCTCCCAATCCCGTTCACCATCCCTCTCCCTCTCCCGTTCACCGTCCGTCTCTCTCTCCCATTCGCCGTCCCTCTCTCCCATTCGCTGTCCGTCTCCCTCTCCCTTTCGCCGTCCCTCTCCCAATCCCGTTCACCGTCCCTCTCCCACTCCCGTTCGCCATCCCTCTCCCACTCCCGTTCACCTTCTGTCTCCCAATCCCGTTCACCGTCCGTCTCCCTGTCCCATTCACCGTCCGTCTCCCAATCCCATTCACCGTCCCTCTCCCTTTCCTGTTCGCCGTCCTTCTCCCTCTCCCGTTCGTGTCCCTCTCCCTCTCCCGTTCGCCGTCCCTCTCCGAATCCTGTTCACCGTCCGTCTGCCACTCCTGTTCACCGTCCGTCTCCCTCTCCCATTCCCCGTCCGTCTCCCTCTCCCGTTCCCCGTCCGTCGCCCTCTCCCGTTCACTGTCCATCTCCCAATCCCGTTCACCGTCTGTCTCCCAATCCCGTTCACCGTCTGTCTCCCACTCCCGTTCGCCGCCCGTCTCCCTCTCCTGTTCGCCGTCCCTCTCCCAATCCCGTTCGCCGTCCGTCTCCCACTCCCATTCGCCGACCGTCTCCCACTCCCGTTCGCCGCCCGTCTCCCTCTCCCGTTCGCCGCCCGTCTCCCTCTCCCATTTGCCGTCTGTCTCCCTCTCCCATTCACCGTCCATCTCCCTCTCCCATTCACCGTCCATCTCCCAATCCTGTTCACCATCCCTCTCCCTCTCCCGTTCGCTGTCCCTCTCCCAATCCCGTTCACCGTCCCTCTCCTTCACCCGTTCGCCGTCCGTCTCCCTCTCCCATTCACCGTCCGTCTCCCACTCCCGTTCACCATCCCTGTCCCTCTCCCATTTGCCGTCCTTCTCCCAATCCCGTTTACCATCCCTCTCCCTCTCCCGTTCGCCGTCCATCTCTCTCTCCCATTCGCCGACCCTCTCCCATTCGCTGTCTGTCTCACTCTCCCGTTCGCCGTCCCTCTCCCAATCCCGTTCACCGTCCCTCTCCCTCTCCCGTTCGCCGTCCCTCACCCTCTCCCGTTCGCCGTCCTTCACCCTCTCCCGTTCGCCGTCCTTCTCCCAATCCCGTTCACCGTCTGTCTGCCACTCCCGTTGACCGTCCGTCTCCCTCTCCCGTTCACCGTCCATCTCCCAATCCTGTTCACCGTCCATCTCCCTGTCCCATTTGCCATCCCTCTCTCTCTCCAGTTCACCGTCCGTCTCCCTCTCCCGTTCGCCATCCCTCTCCCTCTCCCGTTCACCGTCTGTCTCCCTCTCCCGTTGGCCGTCCGTTTCCCAATCCCGTTCACCATCCGTCTTCCAATCCCGTTCACTGTCCCTCTCCCTCTCCTGTTCACCGTCCGTCTCCCAATCCCGTTCACCGTCCGTCTCCCAATCCCGTTCACCGTCCCTCTCCCTCTCCTGTTCGCCGTCCCTTTCCCAATTCCGTTCGCCGTCCGTCTCCCAATCCCGTTCACCGTCCCTCTCTCTCTCTCTCCCATTCGCCGTCCGTCTCCCAATACTGTTCACCGTCCGTCTCCCAATCCCATTCACCGTCCCTCTCCCAATCCTGTTCACCGTCCGTCTCCCTCTCCTGTTCGCCGTCCCTCTCTCTCTCCCGTTCGCCGTCCCTCTCCCTCTGCCGTTCGCCGTCCCTCACCCAATCTCGTTCGCCGTCCCTCTCCCAATCCTGTTCACCGTCTGTAGCCCTCTCCCGTTCACTGTCCGTCTCCCACTCCCGTTTGCCATCCCTCTTCCAATCCCGTTCACCGTCCCTCTCCCACTCCCGTTCACCGTCCCTCTCCCTCTCCCATTCACCGTCCGTCTCCCTCTCCTGTTCACTATCAATCTGCCAATCCCGTTCACCATCCCTCTCCCACTCCTGTTCGCCGTCCCTCTCCCTTTCCCGTTCGCTGTCCGCCTCCCTTTCCCGTTTGCCGTCCGTCTCTCTCTCCCGTTCACCATCCATCTCCCTCTCCTATTCGCCGTCCGTCTCCCTCTCCCGTTCACCGTCCCTCTCCTAATCCCATTCACTGTCCGTCTCCCTCTCCCGATCCCACTTGCCATGCAGTCCCACACTCGCTCGCCGTTCCACTCCCACTCTGCCCTCCTGTCCTGCTGTAACACAACCTAAAACTAATACCTCAGCTTGTAGAATGAACACACTGCGGGAGGAACCCAACAGGTCGGTCAACATCTGTAGGAGGAATGAAAGATATCGATGGTTTGGATCAAAACCTGTATCAATCTGGACCATTGAGGTTCTCCAGCAAATTTTGTAACACTCTATCCTCCACCTGGGCATATTGCAGCCTACAGGACTCAATACTGAATTCTCAAACTATAAATTAGTCTTCATTTCCTTCTTAGACTATTAAAGAGGGTCTTTGACCCGAAAAATTGTCTCTGTTTACATTTTAGACTTCCAGCATCCGTTAATTTCTTTTAGTTTTGTACAGTTTCTAGATGCAAGGTTAATGAAATCCAGTCACTGGCTAATGGGAAGGATGTGAGTTGTGAAGAAATCATTAGCTTTATTTGTCATACGTACACGGAAACATCGGAACGGTCAGTGAAATGTGTCCATTTGTGTCAAAGTACGAGATTTGTGCTGGAGAAAGCCCGCAGGTGCCCACAGCTCACTAGCCCAAACCAGGTGTCTATGGGGTACAGAGGAAACCGGCGCTGTCACGGGGAGAACGCACAGACGGGCAGGATTGAACCCCGATTGGTCAGTGCTGTCACGGGCAGAACGCACAGACACGAGCGTGGATTGAACCCCGATTGGTCAGTGCTGTCACGGGGAGAACGCACAGACACGAGCGTGGATTGAACCCCGATTGGTCAGTGCTGTCACGGGGAGAATGCACAGACGGGCAGGATTGAACCCCGATTGGTCAGCGCTGTCACGGGGAGAACGCACAGACACGAGCGTGGATTGAACCCCGATTGGTCAGTGCTGTCACGGGGAGAATGCACAGACACGAGCGTGGATTGAACCCCGATTGGTCAGTGCTGTCACGGGGAGAACGCACAGACACGAGCGTGGATTGAACCCTGATTGGTCAGTGCTGTCACGGGGAGAACGCACAGGCACGAGCGTGGATTGAACCCCGATTGGTCAGTGCTGTCACGGGGAGAATGCACAGACGGGCAGGATTGAACCCCGATTGGTCAGCGCTGTCACGGGAGAATAGAACATAGAATAGAATGGCACATTACAGGCCCTTCGGCCCACAATGTTGTGTCGACCCTCAAACCCTGCCTCCCATATAACCCCCCACCTTAAATTCCTCCATATACCTGTCTAGTAGTCTCTTAACCTTCACTAGTGTATCTGCCTCCACCACTGACTCAGGCAGTGCATTCCATGCACCAACCACTCTCTGAGTAAAAAACCTTCCTCTAATATCCCCCTTGAACTTCCCACCCCTTACCTTAAAGCCATGTCCTCTTGTATTGAGCAGTGGTGCCCTGGGGAAGAGGCGCTGGCTATTCACTCTATCTATTCCTCTTATTATCTTGTACACCTCTATCATGTCTCCTCTCATCCTCCTTCTCTCCAAAGAGTAAAGCCCTAGCTCCTTTAATCTCTGATCATAATCCATACTCTCTAAACCAGGCAGCATCCTGGTAATTCTCCTCTGTACCCTTTCCAATGCTTCCACATCCTTCCTATAGTGAGGTGACCAGAACTGGACACAGTAACCAAGTGTGGCCTAACCAGAGTTTTATAGAGCTGCATCATTACATCGCGACTCTTAAACTCTATCCCTCGACTTATGAAAGCTAACACCCCATAAGCTTTCTTAACTACCCTATCCACCTGTGAGGCAACTTTCAGGGATCTGTGGACATGTACCCCCAGATCCCTCTGCTCCTCCACACTACCAAATATCCTGCCATTTACTTTGTACTCTGCCTTGGGGTTTGTCCTTCCAAAGTGTACCACCTCACACTTCTCCGGGTTGAACTCCATCTGCCACTTCTCAGCCCACTTCTGCAACCTATCAATGTCTCTCTGCAATCTTCGACAATCCTCTACACTAACTACAACACCACCAACCTTTGTGTCTGCAAACTTGCCAACCCACCCTTCTACCCCCATATCCAGGTCGTTAATAAAAATCACGAAAAGTAGAGGTCCCAGAACAGATCCTTGTGGGATGCACAGACAGGGGCAGGATTGAACCCCAATCGATCAGCGCTGTGATGTAAGCTCCCCGCTACACTGCCACCCCCTGCACAATGGGAATCAAACTATAACAGATTGAATTTTACAGATCGATCCACATTTTCCATTTTCTCTCTTTTTTTTTATCCATATCAGGACAAGAGGTGTGTGTATCTGCCCTTGAATGCCAGATTATGCAACATTATTCAGACTTTACATTAGTAAAACATTACACAGAGGAGATTAACTTCACCTTGAGAGTCACAGCATCTGATCCTATCACACAAATTCCCTTTGTTCCCCCTTCGTCCACACCTCAGTGACTTGTTGCCATGACAAACCTGAAACACGAGCTCCATTTCTTTCTGTAGATGCTGCCTGACCTGTAGAGAGTGTCCAGCATTTTCTCTCCTATTCCAGGTTTGCAGTTTTAGTTTAGTTTTGAGTTCAACATCTCCTTCAACTGCTTCCAACCGCAATTTACAACAATCAATCCAATAGTTACGGATACACTTGCTTTCAATGGAGACTCACCAATATAAACCAAGGCAGTGATTGTTAGGGCTTTGGACAGAATCCTCCAGCCAGAAGCTGCTCCCTCAAGCTTCATCACAACCAGGTGGAGCAGACAGGCGCAGGCTGCTTCGACCAAGGCTCCGTGGCTGATGGACGTTTGAATGGCGGAGCTGCAGTCAGTGGCCATCAGGTTCTGGATGAGATGAAACTCTGTCAGCTCCCAGGACCAGTACACCTTAGTGATGGTGCTGGCCAACTGCACCCCTCCAAACTGGGCCAGGATCCTCAGAGAAGCAGCTCCCAGCGCAGAATTAGAGCACAGCAGCTCCTGCAAGGTGATCAGGGGATTGGCATGTGCTCCATCAAACGTGATTTCGTGGATCAAGACGAGGATGAATAATAAAGTCAGAACCACGTCCAGCCCAAACCCACCTCCCCACGGCCCAATCACCACCAGCATCCTGAGCTCGAGCCAGCAGGCCCCTAGCTGGAAGCAGGCGACCAGCTCCACCAGTAAGGTGCAATAAACCCAAGGTGGAAAGAGCCTTCTAGAGACCATCCTGACCACCTGACACAGAGCCACAACAGCAAAGAAATAAGTGGCAGAGACGTTGAGCCCAGCCATGGCTTTCCTCAGACCTGGCTCTCTGTGACTCCTAACATTTGATGCATTTTTAAATGGAAACGTGTACATTTACTGGAGTCAAGGACAGTACAAATAAATATACGTCTACAAAGCAGAACCAGGCAAGGGTTGGTCAATCATCTACAGACGGTTTACACCTGGCACCCACAGCTTCCTCTCACTGCTGGTGTGAGAGCTTTTATGCTAGTAAAAAATATTCAAAGATATCTGTAACACATGCGTTTAAAGGTGCATTCTAAAACTCTCACATCAGTTACAAAATATTCTGTAGCCGTGCAAGAGTAGAGGGAAGAGAACAAGTCCCACAGATCAGGTCATGTGAAAGTGGGTAGTCAGAGGGGCAGGCTTAAAGAAGGATCCCACAGATCAGGTCACTCACAGATCAGATCACTCACAGATCAGATCACTCACAGGTCAGGTCACTCACAGATCAGATCATTCACAAATTAGGTCACGTGAAAGTGGGTGGTCAGGGGGGCAGGCTTAAAGAAGGATAGGGAGGTACAGATGAGGAAGGTTTAGGGTCTTGGGGGTTCAAACGGGGACCTGTTGGCAGAGTTTGATAAACTGGTTATAACCTAAGTCTGCATTCAAATGTACAAAGTAAAGTGGTTTGAAAAGCAGAGAAGAAATATTTCTGGAGTAGTCTTCAGCCGTACAAGTGGGGGGGTGCGGGGTCTGCAGGCAGTGCTTGCAAGCAAAGATGCAAAGAGAGACATGGAGAATAAGGAGAAACACAAGAGGCAGTGGGAATGTTGGGAGAGGTGGATTGGTGTGGTGTGATGGATGCAGAGAGGATACAGGAGTGTTCTGGGTTAGATACCCACATGGTGTGTTGCCTCCCAGGGGCCGGGTATGGGATGTCTCAGATCGGGTGCGGAGTATTCTGAAGGGAGAGGGTGAACAGCCAGAAGTCTTGGTACACGTTAGTACCAATGACATAGGTAGAAAAAGGGAGGAGATCCTGAAGAGAGAATTGAGGGAGTTGGGTAGGAAGCTGCAAAGCAGGTCACCAGGGTGGTAATCCCAGGATTGCTGCCTGTGCCACGTGCTAACGAGTGCAAGAATAGCATGATCAGGCATATTAATGTGTGGCTGAGAGACTGGTGTAGGGGGCAGGGCTTCAGATTCCTGGATCATTGGGGCCTCTTCTGGGGGAGGTACGATCTGTACAAAAAAGACGGGTTACACCTGAACCCAAAGGGGTCCAATATCCTGGCAGGCAGGTTTAATAGAGCTGTTAGGGAGGGTTTAAACTAATTTGGCAGGGGAATGGGAACCGGAGTGATAGGGCTGAGGAAGGGGAAAACAGAAATAAATCATGCAACAGGGATGATAGAAAGGACAGGCAGGAGGTGAGGCATAATCACAGTCAGTGGCATGAGTTACAGGGCAATAGAGGTGTGGTGTAGTTAAAACAGAAAGCAACAAATACTGGACTGAGAGTGTTTTATTTGAATGCACGCAGCACAAGGAATAAAATGGACGATCTTCAAATTCAGCTACAGATTGGCAAGTATGAGGTTGTAGCCATCTCTGAAACTTGGCTAAAGGATGGCTGCTATTGGGAGCTGAATGTCCAAGGATAGATGGCGTATCAGAAAGATAGGTTAGTAGGCAGAGGGGGTGGTATGGCCCTGTGTATAAGAAATAATATTAAATCATTAGAAAGAGATGACATGGGATCGGAAGGTGTAAGTCTCTATGGGTTGAGTTAAGAAATGACAAGGGTAAAAGGACCCTAATGGCAATTGCATACAGGCCTCCAAACAGCAGCCGGGATGTGGATTACAAATTACAGCAGGAGATAGAAAACGTATGTCAGAAAGGCAATTTCATGATAATCGTTGAGGATTTTAACATGAAAGTGGATTGGAAAAACCAGGTCAGTGCTGGACCTCAAGAGAGAGAATTTGTAGAATGTCTGAGGGATGGCTTTTTTAGAACAGCTTGTTGTTGAGCCCACTAGGGGATCAGCTGTGCTGGATCAGGTGTTGTGCAATGATCCAGAGGCGATAAGAGAGCTTAAGGTTAAGGAACCCTTAGGGAACAGTGATCACAATAAAATCGAGTTCACTTTGAAATTTGAGAAGGAGAAAATAAATTACAATGAGTTGGTATTTCAGTGGAATAAATGTGAGGGGAACTGGCCAAGGTTGACTGGAAAGGGACACCAGCAGGAAGGACAGCAGAGCAACAATGGCTGGAGTTTCTGCGAAAAATGAGGGAAATGCAAGACAGATATATTCCAAATAAGAAGAAATTTTCAAACAGAAGAAGGACACTACCATGGCTGACAAGTGAAGTCAGAGCCAAAGTAAAATCAAAAGAGAGGGCATACAAGAAAGCCAAAGCTAGTGGCAAGAAAGAGGATTGAGAAGCTTTTAAAAGTTTGCAGAAGGAAACTAAGAAGGTCACTAGGAAGGAAAAGATGAATTATGAAAGGAAGCTGGCAACTAGTATCAAAGAAGATACTAAAAGTTCTTTTAAGTATATAAAGGGTAAAAGAGAGTTGAGGGTAGACATAGGACCGATACAAAATGACGCTGGATATTGTAATAAGAGACGCAGAGGTGGCAGAGGAACTGAATGCGTATTTTGCATCAGTCTTCACAGTGGAAGACATCTACAGTACACCGGACATTCAAGAGTGTCAGGGAAGTGAAGTTTGTGCAGTGAAAATTACAACTGAGAAGATGCTCAGGAAGCTTAATGGTCTGAGGGTGGATAAATCTCCTGGACCTGATGGAATGCACCCTCAGGTTCTGAAGGAAGTAGCTGGAGAGATTGCGGAGGCATTAACAATGATCTTTCAAGAATCGATAGATTCTGGCATTGTACCAGATGACTGGAAAATTACGAATGTTACACCGCTATTTAAGAAAGGTGGGAGGCAGCAGAAAGGAAATCATAGGCCTGTTAGCCTGACATCAGTGGTTGGGAGGTTGTTGGAGTCGATTATTAGGAATGAGATTACAGAGTACCTGGAGGCACATGACAAGATATGCCAAAGTCAGCATGGTTTCCTGAAAGGAAAGTCCTGCCTGACAAACCCACTGCAATTTTTTGAGGAAATTACAAGCAGGGTAGACAAAGGAGATGCAGTAGATGTTGTGTACTTGGATTTTCAGAAGGTCTTTGACAAGGTGCCGCACATGAGGCTGCTTAGCAAGTTGAGAGCCCATGGAATTACAGGGAAGTTACTAGCAGGGGTCGGAGTTCCACAGGGGTCGGTGTTGGGACCGTTGCCTTTCATGATGTATGTCAATGATTTGGACTATGGGATAATGGATTTGTGGCTAAATATGCCGATGATATAAAGATAAGTGGAGGAGCAGGTAGTGTTGAGGAAACAGAGAGCTTGCAGAGAGACTTGGATAGTTTAGGGGAATGGGCAAAGAAGTGGCAAATGAAATACAGTGTTGGAAAGTGTATGATTATGCACTTTGGTGGAAGAAATAAACAGGCAGACTATTATTTAGATGAGGAGAGAATTCAAAATGCAGAGATGCAAAGGGACTTGGGAGTCCTTGTGCAGGATACCCTAATGGTTGATCTGCAGGTTGGGTCGGTGGTGAAGGCGGTGAATACAAAGTTGGCATTCATTTCTAGAGGTATAGAATATAAGGGCAGGGATGTGATGTTGGGGCTCTATAAGGCACTCGTGAGACCACACTTGGAGTATTGTGTGCAGATTTGGGCTCCTTGTTTTAGAAAGGATATACTGATATGGGAGAGGGCTCAGAGAAGATTCACAAGAATGATTCCAGGAATGAAAAGGTTACCATATGAGGAACGTCTGGCAGCTCTTGGTCTGTATTCCCTGGAGTTCAGGAGAATGATGGGGGGATCTCATAGAAACATTCTGAATGTTAAAAGGCCTGCACAGATTAGAGATGGCAAAGTTATTTCCCATGGCAGCGGTGTCTAGGACAAGAGGGCACGACTTCAGGATTGAAAGATGTCCATTTAGAACAGAGATGGGGAGAAATTACTTTAGTCAGAGGGTGGTAAATCTGTGGAATTTTTTGTCATGAGCTGCTGTGGAGACCAAGTCATTGGGTCTATTTAAGGCAGAGATAGATAGGTTCTTGATTAGCCAGGGCATCAAAGACTGATGGGGAGAAGGCAGGGGAATGGGGATGACTGGAAGAATTGGATCAGCCCATGATTGAATAGCGGAGCAGACTCGATGGGCTGAATGGCCTACTTCTGCTCAAAGGAATTGAGGTGGAATAGTGACCATAATTTCCAGTACTTAACACCACAAGACCATAAGACATAGGAGCAGAATTAGGCCACTCAGCCCATCGAGTCCACTCCGCCATTTCATCATGGCTGATCCCAGATCCCATTCAACTCCATACACCTGCTCTCTCTCCATATCCCTTGATTCCCCCAACCAATCAGGAATCTATCAACTTCTGCTTTAAATATATGCACGGACTTGGCCTCCACCACAGTCTGCGGCAGAGCATTCCACAGATTCACCACTCTTTGGCTAAAAAAAAAATTCCTCCTTACTTCTGTTCTAAAAGGTTATCCCTCAATTTTGAGGCTGTGCCCTCTAGTTTTGGATACCCCCACCAGAGTGTACATTCTCCCCACATCCACCTTATCTAGCCCTTTCAAATTCAAGTAGGTTTCAATGAAATCTCCTCCTATTCTTCTAAATTCCAGTGAATACAGGCCCAAAGCTGCCAAACGCTCCTCATATGTTAATCTCTTCATTCCCGGAATTATCCTAGTGACCCTCCTCTGGACTGTCACCAATGACAATACATTCTTTCTAAGATAAGTGCTGTGGATGTACCTACACCTCAGGGACAGCAGCCGTTCAGGAGGCAACTTATCACCACCTACTTATTACCACCTATTCTTCCAATTTGTCTAAGTCCGGCTACAATCACATTGCATCTTCAGCACTACTCACTCCTCCATCTCTCTTTGTATCACCCACAAACTTTGCCACAAAGCCATCCATTTCACTATTTAAATTCTTAAACAATGTGAAAAGTAGTGGTCCTAATACTGATCCCTGAGGAACACCACTAGTCACCGGCAGCCAACCAGAAAAAGCCCCATTTATTCCCACTTGCTGCCTCCCGCCTGTCAGCCATTCCTCCATCTATGCCAGTATCTTTCCTGTAATGGCATTGGATTTTATCTTGTTAAGCAGCCTCATGTGAGGTACCATATCAAATGCCTTCTGAAAATCTAAGTAAGTGACATCCACTGCCTCTCCTTTGTCCTCCCTGCTTGTTACTTCTTCAAAGAATTCCAACAGATTTCAGGCAAGATTTCCCTTTACAGAAACCATGCTGACTTTGACTTATTTTATCATTAGTCTCCAAGTACCTCAAAACCTCATCCTTAATAATAGACGACAACACTTTTCCAGCCTCTGAGATTTGGCTAACTAGCCTATAATTTCCTCCCTTTTGTCTTCCTCCCTTCTTAAAGAGTGTAGTGACATTTTCAATTTTCCAGTCCTCCAGGACCATGCCAGAATCAAGTGATTCTTGAAAGATCATGACCAATGCATCTGTTATCTCCTCAGCAACCTCTCACAGGACTCTGGGATGTAGTTCACCTGGTCCAGGTGACTTACCTGCCTTAAGACCTTTGAGTTTGCTTTTTTCCCTTTGAAATAGCAATGGCACTCACTCCTGCTCTCTGACACTCACAGACCTCTGGCATGCAGCTAGTGTCTTCCACAGTGAGGAATAAAGCAAAGTTCTCATTAAGTTCATCTGCCATTTCTTTGCCTCCCACTAATATCTCACCAACATCATTTTCCAGTGGCCCAATATCAAATCTCACCTCCCTGTTATTCTTTATATAACTGAAAAATCTTTTAGTATCCTGCTTTATATTATCGGTTAGTTTGCCCTTATATTTTGTTTATTCCCTTCTTATTGCTTTTTGAATTGCCTTTAGTTGGATTTTAAAAGCTTCCCAATCATCCAACTTCCCACTCACTGTTGCTACATTATTATGCCCTTCCCTTGGCTTTTTTGTAGTCCTTAATTTAACTTGTCAGCCACGGTTGCCTACCCCTGCCATTTAAGAACTTCTTTTTCTGTGGGACATACCTATCCTGCGCCTTGTGAACTATTTCCAGAAACCTGAGCCATATCTGCTCTGCCGTCATCACTGCCAGTATCCCCCTCCAATCCACCTGGGCAAGCTCCTCTCTCATGCCTCTGTAGTTCCTTTCATTCCATTGCGATACTGATACATGTGACTTACGCTTCTCCCTCTCAAATTGCAGTATGAATGCAATCATATGATCACTGCCTTTACATTAAGCTGACTAATAAAATCAGAGTTATTACATAACACCCAATCTAAGATAGCCTTTCCCCTGCTAGGCACAAACACTAGCTGCTCTAAAAAGCCATCTCGTAGACATTCAACAAATTTCCTCTCTTGCGATCCGACACCAACCTGATTTTCCCAATCCTCTTTCATATTGAAGTCCCCCATTACAATTATGTCATTACTCTTATTACATACCCTTTCCAGCTCCCTTTGCAATCTCAATTCTACATCTTGGCTACTACTTGGAGGCCTATATATGATTCCCATAATGTTTTCTTTTCCCATTGCAGTTTCTTAACTCCACCCACAAAGATTTAACATTCTCTGAACCTGTCACCTCTTTCTAAAGATGTAATTCCATCTCTTACCAACAAAGTGTTGGGCACGTGGCCAAGTGGTTAAGGCATTTGTCTAGTGATCTGAAGGTCGCTAGTTTGAGCCTCAGCTGTGGCAGTGTGTTTGTGTCCTTGAGCAAGGCACTTAACCACACATTGCTCCAGTGTCTGTGCGAGGAGTGGCGCCCCACACAGACTTCCAATCTGCACCTTGTAAGGCATGAAAATGCCCAACGCAGGCCTCTCATGGTCTGAGTCGACGTTCCCTTCTCCCCTCCCTCCGTACCAATAGAGTCACACCACTGCCTATGTCTTCCTGCCTGTCCCTTTGAAAAACATCCTTTGATGTTAAGCTCCCAACTATGATCTTCTTTCAGCCACGACTCAGTGATGACAACAACGTCTAATCGTGTCATGAGTTTATCCACTTTATTCTGAATGCTACCTGCATTTAAATACAGCACCTTCAGTCCTGCCTTTCAGTCCTTTTGAATTTTGCCTCTGTGTACAATTTAACACTTTGCTCTGCTTGCATTTGTACCCAATCATTGGCTTGTCCTTCCTTATATTCATAAATACATTTTACATCATCTACCTGTAAACCTGCTGGCTCATCCTCAGCTCTATCATACTGGTTCCCATCCCCCTGCCATATTAGTTCAAACCACTCCCAGCAGCTCTGGCAAACCTGCCCACAAGGATATTGGTCCCCCTTGGATTCAAGTGCAAACCTGTCCCTTTTGTACAGGTCACACCTGCCTCAGAAGAGGTCCCAATTATCCAGAGATCTGTATCCCTCCCCCTTGCTCCAATTCTTCTGCCACACACTTATCTGCCACTTCAATCTATTCCTATCCTCACTACCACTTGGCACAGGCAACAATCGTAAGATTATTGTCCTTGATGTCCTACTTCTCAGCTTCCTTCCTAACTCCCTGGATTCTGTTTTCAGGACCTTCTCCCTTTTTTTACCATGTCGTTGGTACCTACATGTACCGTGACTTCTGGCTGCTCACCCTCCCTTTTCAGGATATTGAGGACATGTTCAGAAACATCGTGGACCTTGGCATCTGGGAGGCAAACTACCATCCACGTTTCTTTTCCACAGGTAGGTCGCTTCCCCCAACAGTACTCAAACAGGAGTACTTATTGTTGAGGGGGACAGCCACAGGGGTGCTCTCCACTATCTGAAGTTCTCCCTTCCCTCTCCTGACAGTCACTCACTTATCTATCTCCTGTAGCCTTGGGGTGACTACCTGCCTGTAGCTCCCGTCTATCACCATTTTACTTTCCTTAACAAGCCGAAGGACATCGAGCTGCAGCTCCAGTTCCCTAACTCGGTCTCTAAGAAACTGCATCTCAATGCACCTGGTGCAGATGTGGCCATCGGGGAGGATGGAAGAATCCTGAAAATCCCACATCTGACACCCAGAACAGAACATTGGCCCTGCAGACATACCCCCTATTCTCTCAAGAGTTAATTCAGAAAAAAAGAAATAAGAAATAAAGAATGAACTTACCTACTTACCTTGCCTCCGCCTTTTCTTGCCGAAGCCCTGTTGAACCAAAGCCTTAACACTCTGACTCAGACCACTCCGACGATGACCACTCCCACAATGACTGCTCTGCTAGGCGGTACCTCTCTTTTATAGAGACTGGCTTTTTAAAATTGTTCGCTGGACCTGCACGAAAACACTTTTGTTGTATCTGCACAGTACTTCATTAACAGCTTAGTGTAACACCTTTGTTCCTACTGGACAGGAAACTCTGCTCAAGACCAACTTTACATGCTGCTGGATTGAGAGCACAATAAGTAGCTTTCTCGTTTGGAATCAGATTGCAATGGTTGATTTGACCTAGGTTTGCCTTGTTGTGGAGGATCCCTGCCTGCTCCCTACACCTGCCACCATATATGCAGTTAATAGAATCAATGTAATAATAATAATAATAATAATTTTATTTATAGAGCACTTTTCATACAGACAATGTAGCTCCAAGTATTTTACAATGGGATAAAAGTATAAAAGAAAAATAAGGATGAAAATAAAAGACAAAAAGGTTCTAGTTAAAAGCAAGGTTAAGTAAATAGGTTTTAAGCTGGTGTTTAAAAGTGTCAACTGAGTCTGCATCCCATATAGTTTTAGATATTGAGTTCTGCAGTTTAGGAGTGTAGTTCAAAAAAGCTGACCTACCAATTACCTTTAGAGGGAGATTGTTTAAATTTCAGAGACTGGTGGAAGAAGATCTGAGAGCTTGAGCAGGAGCAAACAAAACTGATTCTTTGATGTACTTTTGTCCCAGGCTATTGAGAACTTTAAAAGCAAGTAACATCACTTTAAAGTGAATTCTAAGAGATCCAGGAAGTCAGAGCAGAGTAGCTGGGATGGGAGTGATATGTTCCCTCACCCTGGTTCAAGTTAAAGTCTAGCAGTGGTGTTCTAAATGAGTTGAAGTTTATCAATATATTGTTTTGGAAGGTCAGTAAAAAGTGCATTGCAGTAACTTAGTCTATTCGATATAAAGGCATGAATTACTTTTCAGCATCATAATGTGACAGAAACAGTTGTGCCTTTGCAATATTTTTTAAATGTAGAAATACTGCTCTAGTCACTTTCTTCATGTGGAATTTAAATCTGAATCAAGGATAACACCCAGGCTAGTTACATCTGATTTTACAAGGGGAGCCAAGTTCCCAAGCTTATCAAGAAGTTTATCTCTTAGCTTTGGTGCCAAACAAAAGTATTTCAGTTTTCATTTAGTTTCAAGAAAGCATTACTCATCCATTTGTTTATTGCAGCCATACCAGATGTCAGGGAAGATAGAGGTGTTATCATCATCAGGCTCAACTGAGATGTACAATTGTGTGTCATCTGTATAACTGTAGAATCAAGTTTATGCTCCCTAATGATGTCTCCTAAGGGGAGTGTGGATAAGGAGAAGAGTAGAGGATGATGACAGCTTCCCTGAGCAACACCAAAACGTACATCGTATCACTTAGAAAATGGGTCTCCAAGACACAAAAAAAAATTCTCTCTAAAATATATGAACAACACCGATTCAGGGCATTACCAGTGAGGCCAACCCAGTTCTCAAGGTGATCTTGGAGAATGTTGTTGTCAATGTGTGGAAGGCAGCACCTAGACCTAGAAGAATTAGAACTGAGACTCTGTTGTCATCAGTGCTGAGCCTAATGTCATTGACAATTTTGTTAAGGGCTGTCTCCGTACTGTGGTTTGCTCTAACGCCTGACTGAAACTTTTCTCAAATATTGCTCACATTCAGAAAGTTGTTGGGTTGGTTGAAAATGACTTTGTTGACCGTTCATCCATGGAACTAGGTTAGGAAATTCACCATGCAGCTCATAATTAGTCGAAGCTTACACTTTATTGTCTCTGCACAAACAACGTCTTCCCCAAGCCAACAACTTAGAACATGAATTCTACTATTACCAATACTGCCTCAATTTATAACTCCAAAATATGGGATCTCCATTGGCCAGACGATCCTTTCCTTGCTCTGCCCCTGGCACAAGGGCTCTTCCTTGTGATGGTAGGTCTCTTGAAAGAGTTATTGCTGATTGCGCACTCGAAGCATCCACTTTTATACTTGTTCCTTATCAATTCAAATATTGCATTCCAGTGGCATTGGCTGTAGGTCATGTGTCCGACCTTTAACACCTTTTTACTGGCTCCGTTCCAGGCCAGCATCCATTTATTGCCTTCTTTCCAGCAAGTGACGATCATTAATTATTGGCTCTTTGCTGCCTTCAGTAACCAGCTTGAATCGCTCCAGGCAGCCACCAACCCCAACATTCACAAGCCTGCATGTTATATTATATCAAAACACCTCACAAATAACCTCTTCTTTGTAAATGATCTCTAGTCCAGCAGATTATCTGAAGCAACATTGTGTTTACTTTAAAACACAGAAAGCAAAGCAACTTCATCTCACAAAATAGAGGATGTAAAACAGTTCCACAAAATGGCAGCCTCCATTTCCAAGCACATGGCAGGAACTGACAATTGATCTGCCTGCTTCCACTGTCCATGACCCACTTGAGTTTGGTGTTTTCTTCCATATTTTAAATCCACCATGGTCAACAACTTCCTCAAGAATCTTACCTAGGAAGGGAAGATTTGATATAGGCCTGTATTTAGCTAGTACCTCACTAGCAAGATTTGGCTTTTTAAGTAGGGGGTTTGACAGCCATAATTTTGAAGGCATCTGGGGAAAACTCCAGTTTCAATGGATGTGTTAATAATTTCCCCAACAGAATTGAAAACACTATTAAAAATTCCTTAAAATTGTGGTAGGGACAGGGTTGAGACAGCAAGTAGATGGTTTACTTTTTGTTACAATCTTATTTATTTCTGAATCAGAAATCTTGTAAATTTTGACATGGTTCCACCTTTTTAAGAGGTTGGCAGTAAAGGTTACAAGTATCTGTAGCTATACTCTCCCTAATGGAAGTAATTTCACTGATAAAAATTATTGCAAAGTCCTCACATTTTGCGGCAGATCATTGACTTAGGAAATTATAGGTTTCAAAAGTTGGTTTATAGTTGAGAACAACACTCTTCAATCAATGTTCCTGATGTAAAGGGCCAAACCAACTGACTCTCCACCCCAGGGGTCAGTAGAGAGGCTTCACAGGCGACTAAGCCTCAGAATGTGGGGCTAAGGCTTTCCCCCAAAGCTTCACACACCCTTTGACAAGAGACAGGGCCATGGACAATACCTCACCAACTCTCAAAGCAGAAGGTGTTTTTATAATAGTTTCTGAAACTAATAGAATTGTACTCGGTTTAAAAAAAATACAATTCATTTTCGGGATTGTAGATGACCTTGGTCCAGCCTCCCAGTGTACCTTTTTCCACCTCAATCTGTTCTCCATTCCTTCCACACTAGAGACAGAAGCATCAAGTTCCAGGCTGCCTGCCCAGAACACTTAAAGGAGCAGTGCTGCTTGAATGAGCTACTAACCGGTGGCCTGGCCAGGCTCCCAGCTTGGTGTGGACATTCATTGGTATTATCCTGAAGATGATTGGGGTTGTTGGGTGAGTGTCTCTGACTCACATACTGACCAATATCACCCAAGATTCAGCCCTTACTATTTTGACAGACAATTAATTTCATTGAGAACCAATCAGAGAAGGGCTACCTCTGGATACAAGGATGGTGCTTGTTGATTTTATTAATGGCTGCTGTTGAAGCTGATTTAGAGTGGAGGTGACCGAGGCTGAGGAGGTTGCTATTTGATGTGCAGCCTAGCTTGTTGGGTGCAGGGTGGGTTGGTGGTGGAGGCAGATGGGGGTGAGGTGTGGTACTGCAGCTACAGAGATGATAAAGTCTGGAGCATTGACTGCAGCCCAGCTTAACCCCAGTCTGTACTGCTGTTTGGTCTGTGATCTACCCTAGATATATCAAATTCACTATGTGTCAACATAGAATGGAGATGTGTTTCTGTGGGCAGCTCTATCTATTTGACGACTGTCCTATGTCTCTCAGATAACAGACTCAAAGGCTCTTGTACTTGACAGTAGACATCGAAGTGAGCATGGACAAGTTGAGCAAAGGGACATTTTTCCTTGCTGTATCACTCTATAGCAAGACAGAATGGCAGATGCATTTTTTCTTGTGTGGTTCTGCAGTGAAGGCCATCCTCTCTGAAGCTGTTGAAGGATGTGATCCACACTGCAATTTAAGGAACAGCTCTTCAGCCCCTGGGAGGAAGTGGGTGAGGAGGAGCCTGGGGTTAAATTTCCTGTAGCTACTCTGCAATTTTGCTTCCCTGCTTGCTTGCAGTTGCTCATGGCCGCAACGTTACCAAGATCCCCTGGTCGACCCAGGTGAGGGAAACGAGGCTGCGGGTTCGTGCCACTTCACGACCGATGCACTGGTTGCAACCTGTTCTGTGTGAAACAAAACGTGCAGCAAGTCTGGGCCATCTCCAGCATAAGCTTTCTCCCAATTTGCTGGTGTCAATCGTCTAGATATAAATCACCGGCACTATCTCGGCTGACATTAATTATTGGAATTATACTAAGATATTCATCACCTTACTGGGCTTATATATACATACACACACAGTGGTATGTAAAAGTTTGGGCACCCCTGGTCAAAATTTCTGTTACTGTAAATAGCTAAGTGTGTAAAAGATGACCTGATTTCCAAAAGACATAATGTTAAAGATGACACATTTCTTTAATACTTTAAGCAAGATTACTTTTTTATTTCCATCTTTTACAGTTTCAAAATAACAAAAAAGGAAAAGGGCCCGAAGCAAATTTTGGGCACTCTGCATGGTCAGTACTTAGTAACACCCCCTTTGACAGGTATCACAGCTTGTAAGCGCTTTCTGTAGCCAGCTAAGAGTCTTTCAATTCCTGTTTGGGGGATTTTCACCCATTCTTCCTTGCAAAAGGCTTCTAGTTCTGTGAGATTCTTGGTCTGTCTTGCATGCACTGCTCTTTTGAGGTCTATCCACAGATTTTCGAAGATGTTTAGGTCGGGGGACTGTGAGGACCATGGCAAAACCTTCAGCTTGTGCCTCTTGAGGTAGTCCATTGTGGATTTTGAGGTGTGTTTAGGATCGTTATCCTGTTGTAGAAGCTATCTTCTTTTCATTTTTAGCTTTCTTTTACAGACGGTGTGATGTTTGCTTACAGAATTTGCTGGTATTTAATTGAATTCATTCTTCCCTCTACCAGTGAAGTGTTCCCCGTGCCACTGGCTGCAACACGAGCCCAAAGCATGATCGATCCACTCCCATGCTTAACAGTTGGAGAGGTGTTCTTTTCATGAAATTCTGCACCCTTTTTTCTCCAAACATACCTTTGCTCATTGCGGCCAAAAAGTTCTATTTTAACTTCATCAGTCCACTGGACTTGTTTCCAAAATGCATCAGGCTGGTTTTGATGTTTCTTTGCAAACTTTTGATGCTGAATTTTGTGATGAGGACGCAGGAAAGGTTTTCTTCTGGTGACTCTTCCATGAAGGTCATATTTGTGCAGGTGTCACTGCACAGTAGAACAGTGCACCACCACTCCAGAGTCTGCTAAATCTTCCTGAAGGTCTTTTGCAGTCAAATGGGGGTTTTGATTTGCCTTTCTAGCAATCCTATGAGTAGTTCTCTCGGAAAGTTTTCTTGGTCTTCCAGACCTCAACTTGATCTCCACCGTTCCTGTTAACTGCCATTTCTTAATTACATTACGAACTGAGGAAATAGCTACCTGAAAACGCTTTGCTATCTTCTTATAGCCTTCTCCTGCTTTGTGGGCATCATTTATTTTAATTTCAGAGCGCTAAGCAGCTGCTTAAAGGAGCCCTTGGCTTCTGATTGTTGGGACAAGGCTTGAGGAGTCAGGGTATTTATAAAGCTTTGAAATTTGCATCACCTGGCCTTTCCTAATGGTGACTGTGAACAAGCCATAGCCCCAACAAGCTAATTAAGGTCAGAGACCTTGGTAAAAGTTATCTGAGAGCTCAAATCTCTTGGGGTGCCCAAACTTTTGCGTGGTGCTCCTTTCCTTATTTTCACTCTAAAATTGTACAAAACCAAAATAATACACTAATCTTGCTTAAAATTTTGAAAAGAATGTTTCATCTTTAACTTTTTGACTTTTGGAGGTCAGTTCATCTTCTACTCACTTAACCATTCACAGTAACAGAAATTTTGACCGCGGTGCATGCCACTGTGTGTGTATATATATATATATATATATATATATATTGCCTTATTACTGCATTGCAACTTTTGAGTGTTTTTTCATAATCAGATCCCAGGATGGTTGAGCTTATTGTCGATTGAACTATTACTTGAATTCTCTTTAGTCAAGATATTCTTGGCACTAAGCTGGTCGGTGGTGTAGTGGCATCTGGCATCCGCCCCGGACTTCTAGGCGAGTGGTTGCGGGTTCGAATCTGCCCGGCTCATTGCATGCTTTAAGTCTGTCTGCGTAGAGCCATCAACTCGGTCCCCCCGTGCAAAGAAACGGCAATTCCCCCGATGCGCCACTAGGGGCGGAGAGCAACAACAACAATAATCGCAGGGAATTTAGCAAGTTTGCTTGCATCCCAATTTAAAACCACAAAATTAATACGTATACTTACGGTACTTCCCCCTAAAATACTGCATGTAACCCCTCACATCACCCGTTTTCCCGCAAGGTAATAGTGATGTTGAAGCCCCGGCTAACGGTGAACGTGTGCAGCTGCAAGTGGAACTATGTGAAACCGTAAAAGCGACGAATTGGGAGCCCTGGGTAAGCGCAGGACAGAGAGCACCGGCACCCAGCCAACCTACCTGCTATCCCCTCGGGCTCCTGGCTCCTCCCGCTTCGGAGTCTGCACCCACAGCAGTATTATCATCAGTCATCGCAGAACCAGAGTGGAGCAAGTGGACGTTTCAGGCCGAGACCCTTCGTCAGGACTAACTGAAGGAATCTCTTACTAGCTCTTCCTTCAGTTAGTCCTGACGAAGGGTCTCGGCCTGAAACGTCGACTGTATCTCTTCCTAGAGATGCTGCCTGGCCTGCTGCGTTCACCAGCAACTTTGATGTGTGTTGGGGGAGAAATAAAGTTGCGTTCAGTGGTAGGATCCCTTTGGAGATGATGCAGAGGCTGATGGGATGGTAGGTAAGGACAAGAGGAACTCTGTCACAGTTGAGGCGGCACGAAGTTGGGGTGAGCGCGGATGGCGGGAAGGTGAGGTGAGGTGAGAATGGAGTGACCTTGTTCATTGGTTATGGACCGTTCGGCAAGCTGATGGCGGGGCGAGAAGCTGTTCCTAAAACGCTGCCTGAGCGTCCTCGGGATCCGATGCCTCCTGGTTGATGGTAGTAATGAGAAAGAGGTCCTTGCCGATGTGAAGGTTCGTTGTGATTGATGCCGCTTTTTTGAAGATGTCCTCGACGGTTGTTGGCTTGTGGCCATGATGGAGGCGGCTGGGTCTACAACCCTTCGCTGCCTCTTCCATGTCAGGCGGTGACGCAACATAATGAGAACGCCCGACTGAGGCATGGCCGGAATGAGGAAATAGTACGATTATGAATGGTTTGACTCCTGGTTAAATGCTGTTCAGTAGCAATCAAACTTCCTTTCCTTTCTGGTTCACGACAGTGTTTCTGCTTGCTCAGATTATCAGGGTATACAGATTTTTGATGCTGGTTAGGAGGATCTATCGCCACCATACCGGAGGGGATTTGGGCTCTGGTTGTCTGGCGGCGTGAGAACAAAGCATTGAAATATGCTACTTTTGTACAAAGATAATCTCATGTCATATCTGTTCACAAATCTGAAAGAGATTTATTCACATAAACAGTTGTAATTGTTTTTCTAAAACTACTTTCATCAGACCGGATTTCCTTACTTAACTGTTCTCAGTTGTGGCGATAAATCAGGGTTTAATAAACGGGTGGGCGTGAGCATGCAAGTCCATGACTGTTCTGGTACCCATAGTCATGGTTCACTTGGAAGAATTATGAAAGCCTTTGGCTCAATCCAGAGCATGGTTTTTTTCTCATTATTATTTTCTCACCGATCCCTTTCTCCTTCGTGAGGTACTTAAAAGCCAAGCTGAGACATAGAACTCTCCCAATAGCAAATCGTTTCAGCGGCGAAGACTCTGAGCTGGGTTTACTGAAACCTCCGAATCTGCAAGGGCAGGTGACTGGTGTTAAAATAGACGTACAACAGAACTTAATGTGGGCCAGTCTTTATTACAGGATAGAGGAGTCCAACAGTAGAAGTTTAAAGTGAGAGAGAGGTCTTTTAAAAGGACTCAAGGCGCATGTGTATCAACAAAGGGTTAGAGTGTATACGGAATGAGCTGCCGGAGGAAGGTACAGTTATGACATTTGACCAGTTCCGTGGATAGGAAAGGATCAGCGGGACTATGGGCCAAATGCAGGCAATGGGACCAACTCGATTAGGTGTTTACTATTTCTGCCTGGCCTGCTGAGTGCTGGCAGCATCTTCTGTTTTCATTTCCAATTCCCAGCATCTGGACTTGTTTTCACTTTTATAAACTTAAGATTTGTAAATCAATACCCATCAGTTCATGTTTGGCGTTATGTCCTGAATTTTAAACAAGTTTTCTAACCCCCAGAAACTCGAGATTTGGAAGCAGCTCCAGGAGTTCTCGAATCTTTAAAGAAATCCAACTGTGATCACGGTGGCAGTAAATGGTTAAGTACAAGGCCACAGTGTGTTGAACTTGTGTATGAAAGGGTCAGAGACAAAGGATTATGCAGTATTCTGCCTGTCTCGCTGTACCAGCTCACTGGAAGATTCATCCCACTCCCGTGTTCTTACCCCACTCTTGCTCTTATTCGAAAGCCCCTCAATTAAATATCTTTAAAGGTTAGCTTTACAGTATTTGTCACATGCACATCAGAACGTACAGCGAAATGCATCGTTTGCATCAAATCTGAGAGGATTATGGTCGGCGTTTCAGCCCGAGACCCTTCGTCAAGACACCGTCCTGACGAAGGGTCTCGGCCTGAAACGTCGACTGTACCTCTTCCTAGAGATGCTGCCTCGCCTGCTGCGTTCACCAGTGACTTTGATGTGTGTTGCTTGAATTTCCAGCATCTGCAGAATTCCTGTTGTTTGCGAGGATTGTGCCGGGTACTTTCCCGGCAACAATGTAGCACGCCCACAACTCAATAGCCCTGACCGTACATCCTTGTAACGTGGGAGGGAATCAGAGCAGGCGGATAGAGACACGGAGAACGTACAAAACTCCTCACACACAGCGGCCGGAATTGAACCCCGATCACGTTACACCAACTACTACACTATCGATTCCCTTTCTCTTCAAGAGCATTCGTTAAAATAGCAACGATTGGAAAACTAGTCTGCGCACTAAAATAAAATCCTGAAACAGTGAAGACTTGATATCATTTCCATTACCCCGTGTCAGATCAATGCCACCAGGTCTATTCCCTATAATGTGTCTCTTGTCTCCCCCCCCCCCCCCGCCCATATCCTCTCCGACTCTCCTGACAGGCACTGACACCACAGAGAATTTACAGCAGCCGATTGCTTTGGGAAACCAGAGCGCCCAGGGTCAGGAGGGAAATGTTCCAGTTCGCAAACAGACAGTGCCCGAGGTCAGGATCGAACGGGCTGGCGGATCTGTCAGGAAATAGCAACAACTACAGCGCTGTCATAAGCTGGAGAATGCTACAACAAGGGAGCGTGGCACCATAAGTCTCTTATATACTTGTTATAGCGGACAGGAAGTATCTGTAGCGTGAGATGTACTGGGCATGGTCACTCAGCCTTCAGTCTACCAGGTACGTGACAACCAAACACCACCCACTTACACTAATCTACACCAATTCCTTTTCAATACTCATCTGCACACTAGGGACAATCACAAACAAGAGAAAATGGGCAGATGCTGGCAATCCAAGCAACACACACAAAATGCTGGAGGCGCTCAGCAGGCCAGGCAGCATGGATAGAAAAAAATACAGTCGACGATTTGCTTGGCTTGGCTGAGTTCCTCCAGCACTTTGTGTGTGTCACGAGGGACATTTATCAGTCTCCCACATTCCTATCCACTTACCCCACATTCTACTACTCACCCACACACTAGGGACAATTTACCAATGATAAGTTAAAAGGAAACCAGAGAACTTGGAGCAAAATCACAGTCATGCAAGTACAGCACCCAGAGTTAGAACAGAACCCAAGTGAACAGAGCTGAGGAAGAGGCTCTGCCCAGCTGTGTCACTGTGTTGCCCACACGGAACCCAATTCAAAAGTAACAAAAACTGCATTGGTATTACAGCTACTGTCTCATTTCCTGCTCCATCACAGTTGCCCCAGATTCTGAACTGCCAATTTCTTCAGCCTCCTAGGCTGTACCTCATCAGTTTCATGTTCCTTCACCAGAGAATCACAGTAAGTTGCTCTCCCTTCTTATAGGTGAGGGTGGGAAAAATGCAATGCTCTTGGACTGTAGTCAACTGTTCCATTGTCTCTTTTCACGTACCACCGAATGCTTCAGCTGAACTCCTGCCTGTCCCGATAGAAGACATTAAAATTACGAGGGGCAGAGACAGGATGTATATTTAGTCTGTGGGGCAGGTTCTATTGTTTGAGGCCGGTAGGTGCCTGGAACTGTTAGCAGGGAAGTGATGGAAGCAGCTGTATGAAAAGGCTGCGAACAAGAGGATACACACCACATGCAGGCAGGTGGGATAAGTATGAACAGTAAAGGGAACCAACTAACTGCTGGGTGAATTCAGCAGTACCTGTTGGAGGAAAGGAATTGTTGACATTCTGACATTACCTAAAATTGGCATCAGAGACAGCACAAAAGTCATGAGCTGTAGGGCATGCTCCTGTTCTATTCCCTGCTTTACATCTTTAACAAACTTTATCTAGCTTGTTTTCTATCTCTCTTCACATCCTCTCTGAACTCATCACATCTGGAAGATTTGACTCCTAATACATTAATTTATTTCCACTAAAATGCTCACCATCCCTCTCCCTCCATTACCACCTCATTAAGTATTTCTAACAACACTTCCTTTCCAGAACCATCCCCTCCAAGTCTACCATCATCACTGGCAGGTAAGCAACTTTAAAAGACAACTCTATATAATTAAAAATAAGGATGCAAGATTGTACGATGATAATACATGATCTTCATAAGATTGGTGTACAAGGACAGCAAGTAACTATGAAACAACAGTGCTATTGTTCACTGCTAGGGAAATTGAATACAAAAGTTGTGCTTCGGTTATATAGGACAATGGTGGGTTCAAACCAGGAGTATTGTGTTAAACCATTACCTTTTTTTGTTACAAACGTTTGTAATTCAAAGAATGTTGATGCATTGCAATCAGTTCAAAAGTAGTTCACTGGCTTGATAGGTGGAATGGACAGGTTATTTGATGAAAAATGACTGGATAGACTATGTTTGTATCTGCTGGAATTTAGAAGAGCAAGAACATAGACACCACAGGAACAAGCCCATCACATCTACACACATGATGCCAATTTAAATCAAGACTCACCTGCCCTTAGATGACCCATATCTCCCCTTTAATGGAAGAACTACTATTCGAGGTCACTGTTTTATAACAATTACACACAGACAAGGCATTTTTTTCTCTGAGGTTGGAATTCTCCTCTGTAAAAGGTGGCAAAAAAAAATCAGAGTTTATGAATATTTTTAAGGCAGAGAAACTTGGATACTTGGTAGGCAGGGATGTGGTGTTCAGTCTCAAGGGGCTGAAAGACTACTCCCAGATAATTATGATGCTTGTATCTCCGTAAAATATGACCCCTTATCCTTGTGAGTTTCCACTCCAGCAACTTTTCTTACCATTGTCACCTGTTCAATTAATGCCCACATGCCCTAAACAATTTTATTTTAACTGCTGACTGGTCTTCGGTGCTGAAATGGCCTTCGCGTAAGTCACACAGATATTGTGAGACTGTGGTAAACTCTTCCTTCTTATCTTCCTGAACTGGTCAACCGAGTCACCCTCACCAAACACCTCATCTGTGATGCCATCCTCCTCAAATTTGTCAATGACACTACAATTGTTGGACAAATCACAGGCAGTGATGAGTCAGCTGACTGGAGTGGAATAGGTCACCTAGTTGAGTGGAGCCACAAAACCCTCTCGCTCAGCATCAAAACTAAAGAGCTGATTGTTGACTTCAGGACAAGGAAGGAGGATAGCCATGCGGCAGTCTACACTGGGGGAAATAGGCACTCTAGAGTCAGCAGCTTTGAATTCCTGATGTTAACATATCAAATCCTGGGTCCAGCACATAGAAGTAATCATAAGGAAAGCACACCAGCATCTTTACTTTCTTAGGAGGTTAAGGAGGTTTCAGTTGTCAACTAACAAATTTACAGGTGTACTGTGCAAGTATCCTGTCTAGTTGCATCATGGTCCAGTATGTCAATTAGAAAGTAAGAAACTGCAGTGAGTAATGAGCTCAGCCAAGTGACACCATTGTTGTGGGTCATATCAAAGGCGGTGATGAATCAGCATACAGGAGGGAGATTCAAAATTTGGCCGATAACAACAAACTCTCAATGTTAGCAAGACCAAAGAACTGATTTTAGATTTCAGGAGAGGGAAACCAGAGGGCCATGAGCCGGTACTCATTGGAGGGTCAGTAACTTTAAATTCTTAAGTGTCACTATCCCAGAGTACCTGTCCTGGACCCATTATATAAATGTAATTGCAAAGAAAGCACGACAGCACCTATACTTCCTCAGGGGTCTGCAGAGATTCAGCATGACAAACTTCTACAGATGTGTGGTGGAAAGTGTACTAACAGGCTGCAATACAGCCTGGTATGGGAACACCAATACCTTTCAACAGAAAATCCTACAAAAGGTAGTGGATTTGGCCTATTACATCATGGGTAAAAACCCTCCCAACCATTGAGCACATCTACATGAAACACTGTTGTAGAAAAGCAGCATCCATCATCAAAGTTCCTCACCATCCAGGTCATGGTCTTTTGTCGCTGCTGCCTTGAGGTAGAAGGTACAAGAGTCTCAGGACTCACATCACCAGGCTGAAGAATGGTTACTACTTCTCAATCATCAGGCTCTTGAACAAAAGGGGATAACTACACTCATCTATTGAGATGTTCCTACCAGTGATCTCACTGCAAGAACTCTTTATCTTGTTGTTTCATGCTCTCGTTATTTATTTATATTTGCATTTGTAGTTTGTTGTCTACTATGCTCTTTCTCCTTCATTGATCCTGTTCTATAGATTTGTTAAGTATGCCCACAGGAAAAAGAATCTCAGGGTTTTATGTGGTGACACGCATGTACTCTGACAACAAATCTTCCTTTGAACTTTGTGTATCATGCACATATCCCTTCCCACCATCAGTCATATCAACAGGAGGCCCTTAAGAAAACCACACCTATCAAAGATCCCCATCATCCAGGGAATGCCATCTTTTTGCAGCTCTCATTGAGCAGGACGTACAGAAGCCTGAAGTCCCACACCACCAGGTTCAATAACAGCTACTTCCCTTCAACTATTTGGTTCTTGAACCAACTGGACAAACCCTAATCACTACAGTTTAACAATACTATCAGAACCAGGTGTAATATATCTGGCATACATCATGAAATTTGTTGTTTTGCGGCAGCAGTACATTGTTATACATAATTTTTAAAAACGATAAATTACAATAACAAATATATATATTAAACAAAAAAGTGCAGAAGGAGCAGAAAAAGTGAGGTAGTATTAATTTATTGTCCATTCAGGAATCTGATGGCAGAGGGGAAGAAGCTGTGCCTGAAACATTGATTGTGTATCTTCAGGCTCCTGTACCTCCTCTTTGATGGTAGCAATGAGAAGACAGCATGTCCTGGGTGATGAGGTTCCTTAATGATATTTGCTGCATTTTGAGGCATCACCTTTTGAAGGTGACCTCAGTGCTGGGCAGTATAGTGCCCATGGTGGAGTTGACTTAGTTTAAAACATTCTGCAGCTTCTTTCGATCCTGTGCAGTGACCCCTCCATGCCAGACGGTGATGCAACCAGTTAGAATGCCCTCCATGGTACATCTATAGAGATTTGCTTGAGTCTTTGGTGACATACCGAACTCCTCATGAAATATAGCCACTCTTATGCCTTCTTTGCAACTGTATCAATATGTTGAGCCCAGGATAGATCGTCAGAGATGTTGATCACTTATGCCACTATGACTACTTTGCACTATAATTGACTGTTTTGTTCTACTTGTGTTTTCTTTTAAATTGTATCACAATGGCTTGAAAACGTATTCAGCCCTACAACTGTTTTCAGATTTTACTCTCATTTTCTAAATATAAAATATATTGAAGTAGGATTTTTGAGCAAATCTACAAAACATTGTGCATCATGATAAATCAAAAGCAAAATGCCAATACCTGTCAAATTACTAAAAATTAAAAACTGAAAAAGTATTCATCCCTTTTGTAATTGTAACACTGACTTTCCTCAGGTGCAAT
The DNA here is from genome assembly GCF_030028105.1 of Mobula birostris. Taxonomy (NCBI): domain Eukaryota; kingdom Metazoa; phylum Chordata; class Chondrichthyes; order Myliobatiformes; family Myliobatidae; genus Mobula; species Mobula birostris. The sequence goes on from NC_092373.1 coordinate 92,597,286, forward strand.
ACATTACCTTGCTAACTCACTCAGTTGGTTAATGGAAACTGAGGATCACCTGTTTTCAATGAATTCATAAGAATAAATAACCACTCTCTCTGTAAGGGCCAACAGATGGTAGATATTCAACAGACCAAACCAAAATGAAAACAAAATAGCATTCAAGACAAGTCATGGAAATGATAACAGGGAAGTACAAATCTGTGTGTGTGTGTGTGTGTGTGTGTGTGTGGTGTAAATCGAACACTGTGCATCAGGTAATGCCATACCTGCAGTAAAATATGGTGGAGGTAGCATAATGCAATGAGGATGCTTTTCAACAGCAGGGGCTGGAAATTTGCTCAGGATTGATGGGAAGATGAATGCTGCTAAATACAGAGAGATCCTGGATAAAAACCTGCTACTCTCTGCCAGAAAGCTTAAACTGGGGAGGAAGTTAGTCTTTCAGCAGGACAACAACCCAAAGCACACCATTAGAACAAGCATGAAGTGGTTTCAAACGAAAAAAATTAATGTCCTTGAGTGGCCCAGTCAAGAATCCTCACCTTAACCCAATCGAACATCTCCGGCAAGATCTCAAGACTGCTGTTTGCCGCCAACTAACCAGGCACAGCTTGAGCAATTTTCCAAGGATGAAGAGCTGGGCACTAAATCAATAATGCACATCAACTTAGCTGATCTTCTCATGACTAGCCCCATCTTCATAAAGTCCAATAAGTGACCTTACTTCTGTGAGCCATGTTCTCAATATCAGTACGATTAAATACAATAACAGAAAGTTACACACTTGTGTTATCTAAAAATTTTATTTTGTTTTAGTATTAATTAGAAAAGAGTCCAAAACCCCAAATTCCCAGTAAAATCAGACTCTACTGTTAGGCACTTTAATAGATGTGTTCATCTCTTTGTTATAGTTTCTCCTTTAATACTGCAGTAATTTAGCCACAGAATTCACCAACACTCTTATCAGAACCACCAGTGAGGTGTGTGGAGTACTATCCATTGGATATTTTGCCACAGTCACAGTGTGTTGAATGGTTGAACTTTCGCATCACTGCCTTGTGGTTCTGTACAGTTCTGAAAGGCAGGTCAGGGTAGAAGGACAACCCCGGTTATCTGAATTGGCCCATCTCTTCCCTGGAGACTACATCTTATTGTAACTACTTTCACAAACAGTGAGAGGACATGAGAACTCTGCTCTCCATGTGTCCCATCTCACATTCCCAACGATTGTTTTGCTTATAGACAATGTATGATGTTGTACATTGTGTGGGACCATATGAAATGTGCAGTGTGCTGCATGGAGTGCGGCTTGATGCAATGTTTTCGTTGTGCAGCGATGCACAGTGGTAAGTTTGCAATGCAATGATGCATTTTTTTCACAGTGTATCCATGGAGGTTGGGTGCAGTGCAGTAACAAAGCTAGAAGATGCACATGGGAAGGGGTTATCTGCAAAGGATACAGTGTAGAATGAGAAGTGTATGAACATCAGGAGTTCTCTGGATGCAGTTACTGCACTCATCACTCTCTGGGGCTGCACATAGTTGGTGCAGTGCAAAAGACTGAAAATGCAGAGGTCGCATTCTACAGAAACCTGATGCATTAACCACTGTTACTGTAAACACATCGCAGTTTTTAAACAACAGTGAAAATAAATCAAAACAATTTTCTTTTTAATGAAAATAAATAAGACTTTGGGGCATTGAAAGGCATTTGGGTCTGTGCCATCGACAATGTAGCACCTGTGTACATCAGATGGGAATACTGCTTGAAGATTCTAATTAACCTGTTCTAATACTAAACATTCAACTCATTCCATCAGCAGAAGCCTTAGGAGTCAGTGTAGCATCAATGAATGCACCCAACATTAAGATAATTTAATGCATTGTTGTGGCTGCAATATGAAGATGAGGGGAATCTGGCATCAATGCAGAGAAGGTCCCACTGCAAAAACAATATTAGGATAACTTGGGCCAAGCATCTTATTGCAAGTTTGAATCCGTCGACATTTGCCCAATTACAGCCACAGAAAAATTTAACTCCTACAGCTCTCTTTCGAGTGTGCACACCAATCATCAAGGCATTTTGTGACTAACATCAAAATAATTTCATCACACTGATCACAAACATGGAGGAAGCTGGTACTTGGTCCCGACAGTCAGTGCTGGTGACTAGTCAGAACTCCAGAAAGTTAGTACAAACAATAAAAACTTTTCTTTTAAAAAAAAGACAGCTACACAGCTTCTCTCCTGAATTCTAATGCAAATCGCCACTAAGATACATAATATACATAAAAAGGCATTAAGCAGAACATCCCAAAGCCCCGCTCACCCAATACAGTACGTAATGTCCTTAGGAGACAAGCAACTGGCAGAGCGAACTGCATGCTGGGAGAAGTCCAAATTCCACAGAGGCGGCAGCTAATCTGTCTTTCAATCTGCAATTCAAGTATTGAAACGTAGAGGGAAGGAAGAGGGACCACTTTTTGTTTGGAAATATCAAAGCAGCATCAACCTTGCTTGTGTGGGTTAGCTGGTGGTAGGCACGTGTAATGCCTTAGTGGGGCCTGCCAGCTGCTCTGGCATTTTGTTGCAGACCGTAATACTTGATTCCGAATCTCTGGGGCAGAAGGGAGTCATTGAGGAGAGCTAACGATTGCTTTTCATCGCGTCTTTGGCAGCCAAAATTAGCGGCGTCAAACTGGATAAGGGCTTAGCCAGCTTCAGGAATGGATGCTGCAGAACAAAGCAAGAAAGATGACCCTTCGATACCATTGAAAAAAATACTGACAGTTAGCACAGTACTAGTTAAATGTAGTGACCAGCTTCTAGGTTGACAGGAAGGACAACGACGTATGCTAAACTTAAGGGAGGGGAGAAGTTACCAAGCCTCTAAGATGCAAAAGACTGTAGATGTTGGAATCTGGAGCAGCAATCGGCTGGAGAAACGGTTCAGCAGCATCGATACAGGATTGAACAGGTGGAGGGGGCGGACTGTCAGCGATTCAGGTTGAAATTACATCAGCACTGAGTGGAGAAGGGAGGTGACCAGCATAAAGAAGAAAGGGTTTGGGGGGGAGTGGTGAGACAGCAGCCCATGTTGGCTGGTGGACTGAGAAGGGGTGAAAGATGATGGGCAGAATGTGTAAGGGGAGGTAAGTGCAGTTCCCAAGGATCCAGTTGTTCAGTTTCCTCTGAATTAATTTTCTAATTTTGAGGAAAGCAAAATTCTAATATATTAGTGGAAGTCGTAGAGATCCTTCATGAATAATGGTAACACTGAATGATGGCAGAATTTGCACACATGCATATAAATAAAGATCTGTTTGGATGTGGACACCTATCAATGGGAATTTACATACAAAAAGCAAGCATTTGGAGAGATTGATACTGGCTAGAAATTTCAAATTAAAATAGGATCAATACCTGCAGTAGTTCTTTCCCAGAGCCCCGTTTCTCTACATCCATCTCCAAGCAGCGGTTCAGAAAATCACGGAAGATTCCAGAGAGCTTCTCTGGATTCTGAAGCTCTGGAGTCCCATTGGTGGCGATGAGGTACAAGGCCTACAATGTATACAGATAAATGAAATGTTGCTAGACCAGATGGAACCCTGCTTGCCTCCTCCTCGTTTCTAGCAAAGATCTCAACTAGGTCAGAGGAACTACAAAAAGCTTCATTTAATTAATATTCCCCAAATGATTGTGAACCTGTCAATGTGCGAGAAAACCACCTGCCATAAATGCCTTATTGAACACAAGTCTCACCAGATACAATGAGAAAAGCTGGGGATCTTAGGAACAGAGCTTGAAAACACACACCGCCAGGCTCAAGGACAGCTTCTCTGCCACTTTTAGGTTCTCAAACGGACCTCCTGTACGTTGAAGATGAGTCCTTTCCTTCACAATCTACCCTTGTCATGGCCCATGCATCTCACTGCCTCCCTACACGGCACTTTCTCTGTAACTGTAACACTATTCTGCATCTTTGTATTTCCCTTGTAGTACTTATGTTTTGAAATGATATGTATGGATGGCACGCATAACAAAGTTTTTACCTTGGTACATGTGACAAAAATAAATCAATTCCAATTGATGATCGTCATTTAAATTACTTATTCTTCATTTGTAGGATTTGAATTTGCTGCCTAAACTAGCATTCAATTGCTTGTGTCTGACCTTTGATCTGACTGGATTGCTGAGCCGCTTCTGAAGGCATTGGTCAGCTCTGAGTTAAGACTAGGGCCGAGGCAAGGATCGGATACTGGTGTGTTGTTTTGGTCAGACTGTACCATTATCACTGTTGCTGGCTGAGTGGTGCCATAACAACCTCTTACGCAATGTCAACAAGACCAAGGAGTTGATTATTGACTTCAAGAGGAGGAAACCAGAGGTCCATGAACCAGCCCTCATCAGAGGTGGAGAGGGTCAGCAACTTCAAATAATCATTTTTGAGGAGGTGTCCTGGGCCCAGCACATGTGCAATTATGGAGAAAGCACGGTACGCCTCTCCTTCCTTAGGAGTTTACAAAGATTCAGCATGACACTTAAAACTCTGAAAACTTCTATAGGTGTGTGGTGGACAGTATATTGACTGGCTGCATCACAACCTGGTATGGAAACACCAATGCCTTGGAACTGAAAATCCTACAAAAATTAGTGGATATGGCCCAGTCCATCATGGATATAGCCTTCCCCACCATTGAGCACATCTACAAGGAGTGCTCTCGCTGGAAAGCTGCATCAATCATCAGGGACCCCCACCATCCAGGACATGCTCTCTTCCCACTGCTCCCATCAGGAACGTGGTACAGGAGCCTCAGGACTCACACCACCAGGTTCAGGGACAGTTATTACCCCTCAACCATCAGACTCTTGAACCAAAGGGGATAACTTCACTTGCTCCATCACTGAAATGTTCCCACAACCTATGGACTCACTTTCAAAGGCTCCTCATCTCATGTCCTTGATATTTATAGTTTATTTATTTATTATTTCCTTTTTGTATTTGCACAGTTTGTTGCCTTTTGCACATTGGTTGAACAAAGTGCAGTCTTTCATTGATTCTATTATGGTTATTATTCCATTATAGATTTATTGAGTGTGCTCACTAGAAAATAAATCTCAGGGTTGTATATGGTGACATATATGTACTTTGAGAACAAGTTTAGTTTGAACTTTGATATTAGCTTTGCATTCTGATTACATGGATTTAAAGTTACTGATCTTTACAATGGGCCCTAATCAGAATTATGTTCAATATCACTGGCATATGTTGTGAAATGTGTTGTTTTGCATCAGCAGTACATTGCAAAGCATAACAAAGTATAGTGCAAGAGAGAAAAACTGAAAAAAAAGTGAGGTAGTGTTCATGGGTTCATTATCCATTTGGAAATCTGATGGCAAAGGGGAAGAAGCCGTTCCTAAAACATTGAGTCTGTGTCTTCAGGCTCCTGTATCTCCTCCCTGATGGCAGCAATGAGAAAAGCTTGTTGATTAGTACTGAGGGTTTGATGGTGTTGAACGCTGAGCTGTAATGAATAAACAGCAGCCTAACATAGTTATTGCTGCAGTCTAGGTGCCCGAAGACTGAGTGGAAAGCCAGTGAGATTGTATCGGCTATAGACCTATTGTGACAACAGGCAAGTTGCAGCAGGTCCAGCTCCTTGCTTAGGCAGGAGTTAATCCTAGTCATGTCCAACCTCTCACAGCACCTCATCACAGCAGATGTGAGTCCAACTGGGCGATAGCCATTGAGGCAGCTCATCCTGCTCTTCTTGGGCCTTGAATGCTCCTGCCCATTGGCTGGCACAGGTTATCACAGCCATGTCAGGTACACCATCAGAGCCTGAAGCCTTGCAAAGGTTCACCCTCCTGAAAGGTGTTCTGACATCAGCCTCCAAAACAGATATCACGTGGTCACCAGATGCTGCAGGGAATCGCACAGGTGTAGTTTTATTATCCCTCTCAAAAGCATGCGTAAAAGGCACTGAGCTCTTCTGGAAGTGAAATACCATAGCCGCTCACAATGTTAGGTTTCGGGTTGTGGGAAGTAATGGCCTGTAAAGCCTGCCAGAACTCATGTGCATCTGATTCTGTCCCTAACTTCACTTGAAATTGTTTTTTCAGTTTTAAAAGGTGATTGGACTTTCCAAAGTGCAGACATGGGATGGCACAGCAAGCGTTCTTGGTGGTGTAAAAATGGTCAAGTGTGTTGGCTCTTCTGGTTCCACAAGTAATATGTTGGTGGTAGTTGTTTAGAGAATTCTTCAAGCTGGCTGGTTGAAATCCCCCACAATGATAAGGAAGGTATCAGCGTGTGCTGCTTCGTGACTGCTGAACACAGAGCTCAGCTCCCCCAGTACCTGCCTGACATTGGCCAAAGGAGGAATGTGCACCTAGATGTTGTAGGTTGGATGTGCAGGATCGAGTCAGAGTTGCCACACAGGTGGATCACCATGAACTATACCCTGTCCATTCTACCTTTAAAAGACTCAGCTGTCCTGTCTTTGCTCTGAATGGTGAAGCCCTTGGGCTGCAGCGCTGCGTCCAAAATGACATGCCATGACTCTGTGAAGCAAAGTATAGAGCAGTCCCTGATGTCCCTTTGATAATGCAACCTTGCTCCAAGATCCTCAATTTTATTTTTCAGAGACTGTACATTTACCAGTAAGAGAGTCAGGAGTTACAGGGAGGGGGTGGTCTTAGGGCTTTGCATTTCAATTGTACCTGCAGCCAAGTTAGCCTTCTTAATTTCCTTTTTCCTAAAGGAGAACTGTACCAAGGGTTAGAAATTAAGGGGGGGGGGTAGTATCAGAGGGGGATCTTTTCCACCTAGAGAGTGACAGGTACCTGGAATGCATTGACAGACAGAATGGTGAAAGCAGAGTTGCTGGCAGCACTGAAGTGTCTAAAATTACTGAGGCGTAGAAGGCTATGGGCTAATATTGGTAGATGTGATTAATACAGATGGGTGCCAACTGGTTGGCAGAGATAGTGAGTGGCCTGTTTCCACGAAAATAGAAGAGGCAATAGAAAGAGAGGAAATACAAAATCAGACAGGATTCTGTGATCTTTTGGCTGAGTCAAACAATGAAACCTCTTGTCTCCCTCCCACCTCCCCAGTGACTTTCATTCTTCCAATCTTTATCAAATCATTTGTCTCCACTATCTGCAGTGAGGTCCATTCCACACAATTATCATCCCATGCTTGATAAATAAATATTAAACCACATACTTTGAAGGGGACAGAGAAAGTCTTCATAATATAAAAAACGAATGCATTAAAATCTCCACGTTCTATCTTCAGCAGTGGGAATCACAATATACTTCAAGTCTTCATATACAAGACCACCAGTGAAAGTAGACTCACCCTCAGTGGATTCTCATTTAGATAAGGAGGTTCTCCTTCCACCATTTCAATTGCCATGATTCCCAGCGACCAGATATCAACTTTGGGACCGTAAGCTTTTCTTGTTACCACCTCTGGTGCCATCCAGTAAGGGGTTCCTACCATGGTGCTGCGTTTGCTCTGCTCTGGTGTAATCTGGGCACAGAAGCCAAAATCGGCTTTATGGGCACAAATAGAACAAAACAATTAATGTTAAAATATTTTACCGGGATAACAAGTAAACACAAACAAGGGAGTTTTTTTTAAGTCATTAGCAGATTTCAGAATATTATTCCTTCAGTGAGAAACATGATTGAATTGCTGTTGTAGTTTGTAGAAAGAACACCCCTTGTAACATGTAGAGAAAATGTAACATCTTATTCTTGTACTAGCCAACACACAGAATGCTGATCTGCGTTGAAAGGATTGTGCAACTTCAACAATATGTGCAATTTGCCATAATCCTAGTCTCCACAGTTATTAGCATCAATCTTTATTCAGCCAAGAAACCTTAACATTGGAAAATCAGTCAAATTGAGAATGTTAAAACGGTAACATAATATCAAGACTACATTTAAGTTTTATGTATAACACGTTTTGATGAAGGGAATTCAACCTGAAATATTAAGTTTCTCTTTGTACACAAGACCAAAAGACAGAGGAGCAGAAATAGATCATTCTGCCCATTGAGTCTGCTCCACCATTTCCTTCTCAACCCCACTCTCCTGCCTTCTTCCCATCACCTTTCATGCCCTGACTAATCAAGAACCCATCAACCTCCACCTTAAATATACCCAATGACCTGGCCTCCACAGCCGTCTGTGGCAAAGAATTCCAGATTCACCACTCGCTGGCTAAAGTTGTTCCTCATCTCCATTTTAAATAGATGTACCATTATTCGGAGGTTGTGCTCCCTGGTTCTTGACTCCCACACTATAGGAAACAGGCTTTTCAACATTTGATAGGTTTCAATGAGATCACCCTGCATTCTTCTAAATTCCAGTGAGTACAAGCACAGAGCCCTCAAATGATAAACCTTTCATTAGGGAATCATTTTCGTGAACCTCCTTCTAACCCTCGCTAATGTCAGCACATCCTTTCTTACATAAAGGGCTCCAAACTGCTCACAATACTGTTGTGCCTCCTGCCAATCAGCCAATACTCTAACTATCCTAATACCTTTCCTGTAAAACCATGGCTGCGTCATGTGTGACACCTTGTCAAAGGCCTTCTGAAAATCCAAGTACACAACTTCCACTGACACCTTTGTCTATCCTGCTTGTTACTTCCTCAAAGAATCCCAACTGATTTGTCAGGTAAGATTTTTCTGTAGGGAAACCATGTTGACATTGGCCTATTTTATTATGTGTCTCCAAGTACCCCGAAACCTCATCCTTAACAATCAACTCCAATAGTCATAGTCATACTTTATTGATCCCGGCGGAAATTGGTTTTCGTTACAGTTGCACCATAAATAATAAATAGTAGCAGAACCATAAATAGTTAAATAGTAATATGTAAATTATGCCAGTAAATTATGAAATAAGTCCTGGACCAGCCTATTGGCTCAGGGTGTCTGACCCTCCAAGGGAGGAGTTGTAAAGTTTGATGGCCACAGGCGGGAATGACTTCCTGTGACGCTCTGTGTTGCATCGCGGTGGAATGAGTCTCTGGCTGAATGTACTCCTGTGCCCACTCAGTACATTATGTAGTGGATGGGAAACATTGACCAAGATGGCATGCAACTTGGACAGCATCCTCTTTTCAGACACCACCGTCAGAGAGTCCAGTTCCATCCCCACAACATCACTGGCCTTACGAATGAGTTTGTTGATTCTGTTGGTGTCTGCTACCCTCAGCCTGCTGCCCCAGCACACAACAGCAAACATGCTAGCACTGGCCACCACAGACTCGTAGAACATCCTCAGCATCACCCGGCAGATGTTAAAGGACCTCAGTCTCCTCAGGAAATAGAGACGGCTCTGACCCTTCTTGTAGACAGCCTCAGTATTCTTTGACCAGTCCAGTTTATCGTCAATTCGTATCCCCAGGTATTTGTAATCCTCCACCATGTCCACACTGACCCCCTGGATGGAAACAGGGGTCACCAGTACCTTAGCTCTCCTCAGGTCTACCACCAGCTCCTTAGTCTTTTTCACATTAAGCTGCAGATAATTCTGCTCACACCACATGACAAAGTTTCCTACCGTAGCCCTGTACTTAGCCTCATCTCCCTTGCTGATGCATCCAACTATGGAAGAGTCAGCCGAAAACTTCTGAAGATGACAAGACTCTGTGCAGTAGTTGAAGTCCGAGGTGTAAATGGTGAAGAGAAAGGGAGACAAGACAGTCAGGTAATCAAGAATCCATGACACCAGGGAAGCATCCAACTGCATCGCTGTCAGCTTCTCCCCCAGCAGAGCAAGGCAGATGGTGTTGAACGCACTGGAGAAATCAAAAAACATGACCCTCACAGTGCTCGCTGGCTTGTCCAGGTGGGCGTAGACACGGTTCAGCAGGTAGACGATGGCATCCTCAACTCCTAGTTGGGACTGGTAGGCGAACTGGAGGGGATCTAAGTGTGGCCTGACCATAGGCCGGAGCAGCTCCAGAACAAGTCTCTCCAGGGTCTTCATGATGTGGGAGGTCAATGCCACTGGTCTGTAGTCATTGAGGCCGCTGGGGCGCGGCGTCTTTGGCATAGGGACGAGGCAGGATGTCTTCCACAGTACAGGAACCCTCCGGAGCCTCAGGCTCAGGTTGAAGACATGGCGAAGTACTCCAGATAGCTGAGGGGCACAGGCTTTGAGCACCCTGGTATTGGCACCATCCGGTCCTACAGCCTTGCTTGGGTAGAGACGTTTCAGCTGTCTTCTCACCTGTTCAGCTGTGAATATCTTCCCAATCACTGAGGTCAGGCTAACTAGCCTATAATTTTCTTCCTTCTGCCAAACTCCTTGTTGAAGAGTGGAGTGACATTTGCAAGCTTCCAGTCCTCTGGGACCATGCCAGAATATAGTGATTCTTTAAAGATCATTACTAGTGCCTCCACAATCTCTTCAGTTAAGTTTTGTTAGTACCCTGGGATGTAGTCCACCATCTACCTTCAGATCTTTCAGCTTCCTAAGCACCATCTCTCTAGTAATAGCAATTGCATTCTCATACTCTTAAACTTCAGGGATACTGCTAGTGTACTCGACAGTGAAGACTGATACAAGATACTTACTCAGCTCATCTGGCATTTCCTTGTCCCCCACTACTATCCCTGCAGAGTCATTTTCCAGCGGTTCGATATCCACTCTTGCCTCTTTTACTCTTTGTATATCCAAAAAAACTTCTGGTACCCTCTTTGATATTGGAAAGCTTACCTTCATATTTCAACTTTTCTCTCTTCATGGCTTTTTTAGATGCCTTCTGTTGGTTTTTAAAAGCTTTCTCATCCTCTAACTAATTTTTGGTCTATTATATGTCCTTTTTTTTTGCTTTTATGTTAGCTTTGACATCTTTTTGTCACACACAGTTGGATCATTCTGCCTTTAGAATACTACTTTTTTGGCACTTACAGTGGTATGTAAAAGTTTGGGCACCCCTGGTCAAATTTTCTGTTACTGTGAATAGCTAAGCAAGTAAAAGATGACCTGATTTCCAAAAGGCATAAGGTTAAAGATGACACATTTCTTTAATATTTAAAGCAAGATTACTATTTTATTTCCATCTTTTACAGTTTCAAAATAACAAAAAAGGAAAAAGGCCCAAAGCAAATGTTTGGGCACCCTGCATGGTCAGTACTTAGTAACACCCCCTTTGACAAGTATCACAGCTTGTAAACGCTTTCTGTAGCCAGCTAAGAGTCTTTCAATTCTTGTTTGGGGATTTTTGCCCATTCTTCCTTGCAAAAGGCTTCTAGTTCTGTGAGATTCTTGGGCCATCTTCCATGCACTGCTCTTTTGAGTTCTATCCACAGATTTTCGATGATGTTTAGGTCAGGGGACTGTGAGGGCCATGGCAAAACCTTCAGCTTGTGCCTCTTGAGGTAGTCCATTGCAGATTTTGAGGTGTGTTTAGAATCATTATCCTGTTGTAGAAGCCATCCCCTTTTCATCTTCATTTTTATAGACGGTGTGATGTTTGCTTCCAGAATTTGCTGGTATTTAATTGAATTCATTCTTCCCTCTACCAATGAAATGTTCCCTGTGCCACTGGCTGCAGCACAAGCCCAAATCATGATCGATCCACCCCCATGCTTGACAGTTGGAGAGGTGTTCTTTTCATGAAATTCTGCACCCTTTTTTCTCCAAACATACCTTTGCTCATTGCGGCCAAAAAGTTCTATTTTAACTCCATCAGTCCACTGGACTTGTTTCCAAAATGCATCAGGCTTGTTTAGATGTTCCTTTGCAAACTTCTGACACTGAATTTTGTAGTGAGGATGCAGGAAAGGTTTTCTTCTGATGACTCTTCCATGGAGGTCCTATTTGTGCAGGTGTCACCACTCCAGAGTCTGCTAAATCTTCCTGAAGGTCTTTTGCAGTCAAACAGGGGTTTTGATTTGCCTTTCTAGCAATCCTACGAGCAGTTCTCTCAGAAAGTTTTCTTGGCCTTCCAGACCTCAACTTTATCTCCACCGTTCCCGTTAACTGCCATTTCTTAATTACATTACGAACTAAGGAAATGGCTACCTGAAAATGCTTTGCTATCTTCTTATAGCCTTCTCCTGCTTTGTGGGCATCATTTATTTTAATTTTCAGAGTGCTAGGCAGCTGCTGATTGTTGGGACAAGTTTTGAGGAATCAGGGTATTTATAAAGCTTGAAGTTTGCATCACCTGGCCTTTCCTAATGATGACTGTGAACAAGCCATAGCCCCAACAAGCTAATTAAGGTCAGAGACCTTGGTAAAAGTTATCTGAGAGCTCAAATCTCTTGGGGTGCCCAAACTTTTGCGTGGTGCTCCTATCCTTTTTTTCCACTCTAAAATTGTACAAAACAAAAATAATACACTAATCTTGCTTAAAATGTTGAAAAGAATATTTCATCTTTAACTTTATGATTTTTGGAGATCAGTTCATTTTCTACTCACTTAACTATTCACAGTAACAGAAATTTTGACCAGGGGTGCCCAAGCTTTTGCATGCCACTGTATGTATTCAGCGCCTTCTGAATTGCTCTTAGAAACTCCAGCCATTCCTGCTCTGCTGTCAACCCTGGTAGTATTCTCTTATCAATCAACTTAGGCCAGCTCCTCTCTCATGTACATTTGCTGCCTAACCTGAGCATTACCAGTACTGCATTTCTCCCCCCAGATTTTCAGCATCTGTAGTTTTGATTCTTTCGAATTCCTTTTCAATTCCCAGATCTAAGCCTAATGAAACGCAGCCTTTCACTAATGGTAAGGAGGAGTGCTTCAGTATGATGGGAATCAAACTGTTACTTACTGAGTTTCACAGATCCATCCATTCCCAGCAACACGTTATCACTCTTGATGTCTCGATGTATGACCTGGTTCGCATGAAGGAACTCCAATGCTTGTAGGCACTAAACAGAAAGAAAGGGAAGATCGGGCACTGTTTTGTATTTAATAAGTTCCAGTGCTGGGAATCTCAAAACAAAGACTGTGAATGAGATACCCTGATGCACAGATTTATTCTTTCATTATAGTGCTTCAGTTTTGTGGAGAGACTGGGCAGGCTGGGCTTGTTTTTCCTGGACCACAGGATCTGGGGGATCTGGTTGAAGTGTACAGAATTCTCAGAAGCAAAGACAGGGTAAATAACAGAAAAGTTTTCACTGTAAAAGAGGCAAAAAGTGTTAACGAGCATAGGTTGAGGGTAGGCAACAAAAACTTTGAAGGAATGGGATATAATTTTGTTTTTAACCCAGAGGGTGACTGGAATTTGGAACCTGCTGCCTGAATGGCGGAAGTGGGCACCTTCACTACACTTTAGTAGTAAATAGATGGGCACTTGACATTGCCAAGGCTGAAATGGCTTCAGACCTAGAACTGGTTAACGGGATTAGTGTAGATGTGTAGTTGATGATTGAATTAGGTACATTTGGTCAAAGGGCCTGTTTTTCTTTTGCTGCTTTCACCTTTAAAAGTAACCCATCTCCTTTCTCTTCCATATAACTGCAGGTGGACCTGGGGAACACTAGGTAAAGGCAGGTGGACCTGGGGAACACCAGGTAAATGCAGGTGGACCTGGGGAACACCAGGTAAAGACAGGTGGACCTGCGGAACACCAGGTAAAGGCAGGTGGACGTGGGGAACACTAGGTAAATACAGGTGGACCTGAGGAACACTAGGTAAATGCAGGTGGACCTGGGGAACACTAGGTAAAGGCAGGTGGACGTGGGGAACACTAGGTAAATGCAGGTGGACCTGAGGAACACTAGGTAAAGGCAGGTGGACGTGGGGAACACTAGGTAAAGGCAGGTGGACCTGAGGAACACTAGGTAAATGCAGGTGGACCTGAGGAACACTAGGTAAAGGCAGGTGGACGTGGGGAACACTAGGTAAATGCAGGTGGACCTGAGGAACACTAGGTAAAGGCAGGTGGACGTGGGGAACACTAGGTAAAGGCAGGTGGACCTGATAAACACTAGGTAAATGCAGGTGGACCTGAAGAACACCGGGTAAATGCAGGTGGACCTGAAGAACACCGGGTAAATGCAGGTGGACCTGAGGAACACCGGGTAAATGCAGGTGGACCTGAGGAACACTGGGTAAAGGCATGTGGATCTGAGGAACACCGGGTAAAGGCATGTGGACCTGAGGAACACCGGGTAAATGCAGGTGGACCTGAGGAACACCGGGTAAATGCAGGTGGACCTGGGGAACATTAGGTAAAGGCAGGTGGACCTTGGGAACACTAGGTAAAGGCAGGTGGACCTGAGGAACACTAGGTAAAGGCAGGTGGACCTGGGGAACACCAGGTAAAGGCAGGTGGACCTGAGGAACACCAGGTAAAGGCAGGTGGACCTGGGGAACACTAGGTAAATGCAGGTGGATGTGAGAAACACTAGGTAAAGGCATGTGGATCTGGGGAACACCACGTAAATGCAGGTGGACCTGAGGAACACTAGGTAAGTGCAGGTGGACCTGAGGAACACTAGGTAAAGGCAGGTGGACCTGGGGAACACTAGGTAAATGCAGGTGGACCTGGGGAACACTAGGTAAAGGCAAGTGGACCTGGGGAACACTAGGTAAATGCAGGTGGACATGAGGAACACCAGGTAAATGCAGGTGGACCTGAGGAACACTAGGTAAATGCAGGTGGACCTGAGGAACACTAGGTAAATGCAGGTGGACCTGGGGAACACCAGGTAAATGCAGGTGGACCTGAGGAACACTAGGTAAAGTCAGGTGGACCTGGGGAACACTAGGTAAATGCAGGTGGACGTGAGGAACACGAGGTAAAGGCAGGTGGACCTGGGGAACACCAGGTAAATGCAATTGGAAATAAGAGAAATCAGAAGCACATTTTTGAAAAATGGCTGACAGTACGTGATTTTTTTTCTTATTTAGAAGCAGAGATCAACTAAATGTAAAGAGATATACAAGGCAGAATTTTCCCTGCCATATTTACACCATCCTGTAAACACACTATTATTCACCAGGCAGGTGTCAATAATATGTATATAAATAATAAAATATCAGAAATTGCCAGCTTATTCAGTATTTTCAATTGAAACAAGGAATCAAGGGTAACCCATGTTACAGCACTGAAATTCCAGTGATACAGCTTCAGAAATCAGCTGACCCACAGGCATTTTTGTAAACCAGTAGAAGTCAGGTGAAAATGAATGAAAATGAAGCAGCTTATGCCAGCAGTCACTCCTGTGGGTAGCTAAATTATAAGTGATGAATTATACAAAAAAATAGAAACCATGCAAAGTGGCCACAATCGAGATCTCTACAGGCTTATGTGGCTGCTCCCATAGCCTTCAGTACCCCGATCTTTCAAAAAAATACATCTACCTTTTCTTTAACGATCTCCACGGTCTACATTGCCCCAGGGTAAAGAATTCTAGAGATCTACCACCCTCTGATAGGAGAAATTCCGACACACCTCAGATTTTAATGACACTCCCTTATTTTCTAACTACGATGACCACAAGTTTTCCTATTAGTATAAGAAAGATGCTGAAGAATTGGAAAGAAACTTCGTATTGACACTTACCTCCCTGCACACAGCAGCAATCTGTGCCTCATCCATACAGGTTTCGGTAACAACATCGGTCAGAGAACCTCCAGCCAGATATTCCATGACAACACACAACTCATCTCCCACCAGGTAGCTAGAACAAAAAGGCAGCAGTTGTTTGTAACAATGGCCCATTAACAGCAAGAGTGCTGCAGATACAGCTTCTCAATTATATTTCCAGCACAGGTTACAAACCCATTTCTGAGGAATATCATAAAGACAACAATATACACTTAGCAGTCACAAGGTGATGGCTGAGAGATTTCAAAGAGGAATTGTTTCACTGTAGGTAGAGGTGGATGGAGGAATGCATAAAGCAGATTCTAACTGGTATTGTGCAAACAAACTTGTTCTTTCTCTATTACCTGTCGAGGAAATTGACAATGTTGCTGTTCTTCAGCTCTTTCATCACCAAGATCTCATTGATGATCAGCTCTTTCTTTGGTTGTTTCTGCAGGTTGATCTGTTTGATTGCCACCTGGGAAAGAACATGCATGGCATGGTTATGCAGCTTGTCCAAATGCAGCACCATCACAGCGCAACCCTATCATAAATACAATGCTCTGCTTACAGGCAGGATCAGACAAAGCCGCTGTATAATCATCGCATTCCTAAACTACAGGAAGTCTGCTTCATCTTGCCATACCTAGTTTTCTCCCACATGGAAGGTAGAGTTTTTGGCAGGCTGTGGCAGGCAAGAATATTTCTTCAGCACCATCAGGATAAAACTTCTAAATTACTTTCTCACAACGATCATGCAGCCATACAATTTCGAACAGCACCTCTGGCTTCACCTAACTCATCGTAACAGCCACAGATCATTAACAAGCTGACTTGACTCCTCTTTTGGGCAATAAACTAAACCCAAGATCAGTAATGGGCAGCATCCATATAAAATACCTTTCTTCATTGTTCATAGACACAACCCAAGTAAAGCTCCTTTCCAGAAACCAGTACAAGTTCCCCCATGTTATGAACACCCACTATACAGTGGCATGCAAAAGTTCGGGCACCCCGGTCAAAATTTCTGTTACTGTGAATAGCTGAGCAAGTAAAAGATGACCTGATTTCCAAAAGGCATAAAGTTAAAGATGACACATTTCTTTAATGTTTTAAGTAAGATTACTTCTTTATTTCCATCTTTTACAGTTTCAAAATAACAAAAAAGGAAAAGGGCCTGAAGCAAAAGTTTGGGCACCCTGCATGGTCAGTACTTAGTAATACCCTCTTTGGCAAGTATCACAGCTTGTAAATGCTTTCTGTAGCCAGCTAAGAGTCTTTCAGTTCTTGTTTGGGGGATTTTTGCCCATTCTTCCTTGCAAAAGGCTTCTAGTTCTGTGAGATTCTCGGGCCATCTTCCATGCACTGCTCTTGAGTTCTATCGACAGATTTTCGATGATGTTTAGGTCGGGGGACTGTGAGGGCCATGGCAAAACCTTCAGCTTGTGCCTCTTGAGGTAGTCCATTGCAGATTTTGAGGTGTGTTTAGAATCATTATCCTGTTGTAGAAGCCATCCCCTTTTCATCTTCATTTTTATAGACGGTGTGATGTTTGCTTCCAGAATTTGCTGGTATTTAATTGAATTCATTCTTCCCTCTACCAGTGAAATGTTCCCTGCGCCACTGGCTGCAACACAAGCCCAAAGTATGATCGATCCACCCCCGTGCTTAACAGTTGGAGAGGTGTTCTTTTCTTGAAATTCTGCACCCTTTTTTCTCCAAACATACCTTTGCTCATTGTGGCCAAAATTCAGCATCAGAAGTTTGCAAAGGAACATCTAAACAAGCCTGATGCATTTTGGAAACAAGTCCAGTGGACCGATGAAATTAAAATAGAACTTTTTGGCCGCAATGAGCAGAGGTATGTTTGGAGAAAAAAGGATGCAGAATTTCATGAAAAGAACACCTCTCCAACTGTTAAGCACGGGAGTGGATCGATCATGCTTTGGGCTTGTGTTGTAGCCAGTGGCACGGGGAACATTTCACTGGTAGAGGGAAGAATGAATTCAATTTAAATACCAGCAAATTCTGGAAGTAAACATCACACCGTCTGTAAAAAAGCTGACGATGAAAAGAGAATGGCTTCTACAAACATTTGTACAACAGGATAATGATCTTAAACACACCTCAAAATCCACAATGGACTACCTCAAGGGACGTAAGCTGAAGGTTTTGCCATGGCCCTCACAGTCCCCCAACCTAAACATCATCGAAAATCTGTGGATAGACCTCAAGAGAGCAGTGCATGCAAGACGGCCCGAGAATCTCACAGAACTAGAAGACTTTTGCAAGGAAGAATGGGCAAAAATCCCCCAAACAAGAATTGAAGGACTCTTAGCTGGCTAAAGAAGGCGTTTACAAGCTGTGATACTTGCCAAAGGGGGTGTTACTAAGTACTGACCATGCAGGGTGCCCAAACTTTTGCTTTGGGCCCTTTTCCTTTTTTGTTATTTTGACACTGTAAAAAATGGAAATAAAGAAGTAATCTTACTTAAAACATTAAAGAAATGTGTCATCTTTAACTTTATGCCTTTTGGAAATCAGGTCATCTTTTACTTGCTTAGCTATTCACAGTAACAGAAATTTTGACCGGGGTGCCCAAACTTTTGCATACCACTGTATAGACACCCTGTACATTTAAATGAGCATTTGGGACACTGGTGGGGTGAATTGCTTGCTGTTGCAGGACTACAGAAATCTTCTGTTGAGTGCAATAGAACATTTCAGTGATTCCTCTCCCCTTGATCCACAACTACTGGGGGCTGCATTGAGCCCTGCAATGCTGCAAGCGCTAAGAAGATTCACCCACTCATTGAGTCAACGAGACTGGCTGGAAGCTGCTCTTTCCGTGCCTGCTCAGTCTCCCATCACACCTGTCTATCTCCTACACTCTTACTGTTCATCACCAACTTAGCAACAGTTCAGGTTACAAACAGTTCTGAGGAAAAGAAGATATTACACATTTTGGATGTGACTGTAACATTTAAAATCATGACTTGTGGATTTGGTGCACCTTACTGCACATAACGTCCTTGTATCTTACAGGCAAGGGATTGAGGATATGCTGGACTTTGGAGTAACAAGCAATCTGCTGGAGCAATTTAGCAGATTGAGTAGCATCTGCAGGGGGAAAAGAACTGATAATTTTTTGGGGCAGGGTCCTGACTTTGACTGAATACATAGACAATACCTTGCCCCCTTCAACAGATGCTTCTCAACCTGCATAGTTCCACTAGTAGATTGTTTACTGCCCTAGTATCTTGATGCCTAGAAGTGGAAAGCCCCCAACCTTAGCCTGATAATAGACAGCTTCCAGGTTTAGCAGTGATTTACCTCCTGTCCTGTGGCAACATCAATAGCAGTGAATACAGTCCCAGAGGCACTGTGAGGAAACAGAATAATAAGTGTAAATACAAGAGATTCTGGAGATGATGGAAATCGAGTAAAACACATAAAATGTTGGGAACTCAGCAGGTTACACAGCATCTTTGGAGAGGAATAAACAGTTGATGTTTCAGGCTGAGACCTTTAATCAGGACAGTGAAGTATTTCTGCATTAGTGCACTTATATGATCTGAAACCCCTCTCACTAGGAAGTATAATCTGGATTCCCAACAGGTGAAAAACTGTCTTAAAAACTACAATGATCAGAGCTCTAAAGTGATCTCAAGAACTCAGTCATATTCTATCAGTCTTCCAGAACCTAATACATCTATCCTGACAAAGGTTGCATAGAAGCTGAAGAATTAGAACTTACCCCTGTCCAATTTTCTCAAATCTGGTGTACTTCTTCTTTGGATCTCCAACACTCACAATACTTCCTGTATAAAGATGGAGAAATGAGTTTATAACACAATAAAAAGCCCCAGGACATTCAAATGGTTCACAGATATTCTCCAATATCCAAACTATCACAACCCAGAGCATAGTCCTTAAGTACAAATCAAAATACCTCAATTACAAATCCTTTGTCCAATTTGGAGATTAGACCACCGCCTCTTGTGAATTTCATCCTTTCCCCATTGAGTGCTGTGGCCTGCATCACATATTTCCCATCACCTCAATGAAGAGTACTCAGTTATTCAGAGGAACGGTAATTCACTCAGCTCCTTGAACTGACTCTGTATGCTGTCAGTATACAGATGATCTGCACATTACTCCATTAACCTGACCAAGATTCAAATCCTTAAAATCCCCGACTTGACAAACGACACAGAAACAAGTTTTCCCTCATCTACTTCCACATTATCTTAAAAATTCTTCATTAGCGTACACCATTAAATCACCTGTAATTAAAGGAAAACAAACTTTGTCTATGCATATTTCTCAGTCTTTTGTGCTTTTAGTCCCTGGTACAATTTAAATGATTGCACATTGTATCACTGAAAGATAAATATATTCTTCCAAAGGTTGTGTTCAAAATGAGCACAGCACCCAGGTACAACCCATGTCCTTCACTTTCCACCCCTCAAATGGACAATCTTTAATTGCAATTAAATGAAGAACTCAGTTACCCAGTCCATTTCACTAGTTCATTGACGAGACAGACAGTGGGGACGCTGTATTGCTTTGGTTATGATTCAGACTAGGACCACACTAAGGATGCAAGATCTCCTGTCGCAGCCACCCAGGAGAGGAGGTGCCAAGGAAGTGCAGTAGAGCCACTGTGGGGTGTACTGGTATCTGTATTGGGTTGGGGGCTAGCCCCTTCTGTTGGTGCTCAGTTGGTGGAGGAACAAGATAACCAAAGCAACATCACATAAATCTACAGACATGCCACTTATGGATTTGGGCTAGATTATTATTTTTTTTTCTTTGTGGCTGTATGCTTTTCTGAAATCATAATTACATACGCTATTTCTGTTATGTACTGTTAGTAATGTGTTTTGCTCCTTGGCCTAGAGGAACGCAGTTTCGTTTGGCTATATTCATGTATGGTTGAATGACAATTAAAGTATAGTCTTTCAGTGCTCCGAATGCACAGCACCCAATTAAAATTCTCACAATGCAGTGCTTAATCTCCCATCTCTGCAATATACAGCACAAAATTATAGGCAGAATCCACCTGCCCAAATGCTCAGTGCTTGCTTACAGTCAAGATCAATATTACCATATGATCCAAGTCAGAAACTGTTCACAGCATAGATCAACCTCACCTCTCCTCTGCAGTACACAGCAACTCTATCACAATGCTGTCCATTTGACTTGATCCCAGATTTTACTTATTTCATTTTGACCAGAATGGAGTGGGGCCCCCAATATTTAACTGGTTTATTAAGCAAATCACAAGGGAGAAATAGAGGCTGCAATGGTGGCATGTGCAAATTTCAAGAACCTTAGAGTACAAAACCGAGATTATTGTTTATATAAATTGTAAAAGTGGTTGCAGTTAAACAATTTCCCTGCCCTTAACTATAATAAGGTGGAACATCAAGTAAGTAATATTCTTCCATAAGCAAGCACAAAATGCGATTGTCCACTTGGAAGAAAAGACACCTGACAAACCACCAATAAAATGGTGTCGAAAAACACAGTGTGTCATTCTTGAGGCTCCCGTTTTAATTCTGAAATTCAAAGGATTGATTGTTTTGGCAGTCAAGTGAAGTGTTTCAAGATAGCATCCAGTCATAGTAAATGTCTTAAACTAATGTTCAACTCACTTATTAAAACCCTTCCGCAAGCTCTTTCCATGAACTCCACAGCTGCTTTATGTGAAGATCCAACACACGTATCAGTTCTACCACATTAAATCTAAATATCTTGCTTTGCACCTATAACAGTGTGATTACCGCAGAGAACTGCTTGTAAAACTTGTAAGCACTTACTCAATTTTTCCATAATCTCATCATCTGTCATCTTAGTTTTCTTTTTTGCTTTCTCGGATTCCTTAGTGCCATCACCACCTGGTTCCTTGCTGGCAGCAGGGGGGATTGGATCTATCACCGAACGTGTATAAACCTCAAAAAAAAGTAAATGCTGCTACAGAAACTGCAAGATTACATCAAAACACACAACAATAATGCATACACAATGCAGCTCTTTAAAACATCCTTAAATCACACTTCATCTCCCATTATGTACTAATGTGCTGGAATACAGTTTGCTGCATGCCACAGTTTTACAAACCCAAACCAGATGAACATTATTGAGTTTAGACAACAGATGGTCATCAAACATCAGCCACTGCCTTTAGTACCTCGGTCTCAAACCCATCCCACAGGTATGAATAAAATAAATGCGGAGAAGAGCAAATGTACAAAATCAGACCACCAGTGGTCATAAAAATCAGAGTAAAAAAATGTAAGGAAAGCTATAAAGTCAAACGGATACAGCACGCGAATGGGCCTTTGGCCACTGAGACAGACCCAACTATCAACCAGCCATTTACATTCAATTTTTATTCTCCTTGCATCTCATCAACTCCTCCAGGTTCTACCACACACTTACATCTCAGGGACAATTACCAACCATGTCAAACTCACGCAGTCACAGGGAAAGTGTTCCAAACTGCAGCTGAGGTCAGGATTGAACCTGGGTCTCTGGTGTTGTGAGGCAGCCACTCTACCAGCTGCACTGCTTCGTCTTTTCTATTTACAGCTTCTGATCTCCTGTGCATTTTCCACCACCTGGTTGTCTGCTCCAGTGTGCAACTCTGGCAACACTACAGTTACATTTACCAGTACTTGCAAAGTCATTACCTATTTTTAATTCTTGAAACCCACAACTACCAGGCATGCACTCTTTTTAAAATATATGCTTTGTAGTCAAAATAAGCACCTACAAATTCAACCGAGAAATGTGAATTCTGCCAGAATAACCAGGGATATAAAGGATAGGTAGCTAGGCAGTGAAAAGTAAAAGGTGATATCTAAGGACAGGCTTAGACTACGGAGAGGTGTGGGTGTTCTCGGCAGTCAAGTGCTAGGCAAGTTTTCTGTGATTTGAATTCTCCACTCCAAACCGCCTGTGTCTTTGGCTTCCTGCACTGTTGTAACGAAATTCAATGGAAGCCTAAGGAACATTGCATCGGTTTGATTAGGAACCTTACAACCTTTAAACTTTAATGAGTTCAAAAATTCCAGATCATAACTACTGCCCCAGCAGGTATTGGTAAAACATTGTTTTCTGTATTTAACCTCAGCTAGATACAGTTTATTTCTTAAACTGCTCTACAGTCATTTGCTTCTGTCCAACATCAGCAGCCAAGCAAATGCAATCTCTTCTGACATCCACCTTAAAGATCTTGCTTCTTGCCCTTTTTCCTTACCCTGTCTCTGAAACTTGCTAAAAATCTAATACATCTTACACTTTTACTCAAACTTTCTTGGTTCTAGTGAAAGACCATTAATACGAACAAAAATAATTTCTCAATAGATTCAGCAGATCATGCAGCTTATAACCAGCATTCTCCCTTTTGTCTTCAGTGCCGCAGGTATTTTGCTTTTGTGATATTGGGAGGTCTATCCACAACTTCCACAGATAACACGAAAGGTTAAATGTTCCAGAACAGATCTCTCTTACAAACTGCTAGATATATGTTTAATGATGCAGCTTGCACCAGTGAAAATTAATGCTGTTCCATGCAGATACACTGTGGGGATAAAGATTGCCTGTGATAAAGATATGTATAGAGCAAAATGGGCAATGGGTTCTACGCATCACGCACTGAATACAAAAACAGAAATAAATGATTTCCAATAAATAAGTTATTTAGTGAAGTTTATCCCCTGAAGGGGGATATAGAAGGGGGTTTATAGAAATCTAATACCAATTCTAACAAACTACTCAGAATTCTAAAACTTCCTAATGGGGTCAAGTAGTAAAGTGGTATTTCTAGCTTAATTATTGGAAAACAGTACATACTGAAGGCTTATTTCCATTATGTTGAGAAATGAAGAGTAGATTTAGGATCAGTCTAAGAACTGTGTTTAGCAGACATATTTCCAAAAAAATAAAAAAGAATAAATCCTGGAAGTGGCGAGTAAGCATGATACCCCGGAAGAAACTAAAGAAAGAAATACATGACAACCTGAGTACAGACAACATCAGCAAAGATCTCTTTAGCCAGAGCACGGCTTGGTCTTGCTGGGCTTGGGCACTGTACTATGTAGGTTCAAGAGTACTCACGGATTTGGTGCACTCTGGCCTTGGAGCAATAGCTGGAGGGAGAGCCTCATCATCATCATCGTCATCTTCTTCCGGAACAGTTGGTACGTTTGAAGGTTCTGTGCCTTTTGAACTGCGCTAAAGACAGAGGATTACACTTTAGAATTTCATCAAACTGCATCATATTCTATTCCCATAGTTCATATAAACCAAAGTCTTGTCCTGACTTATACAGGTGAAGTGTTTTCCTCTCATATTATTCAAATATAATTAGTCCTTCATACATAACCAGATTCACATTTAAATTCAGAGAATTCTTAAAATCTAATGAATGGAAAGCTCTCACAATCCACTTTTACAAATGTACACAAAACAGCATGTCATCATTTAGCAAATCACAATACTGAATTTTAAACTCAGTGATCTCACAAATACCAGACTAACCAATCCATTATATGCAAAGCTTCCCAAACATATTAGATACAGTTGGCCAAGATACAATGTAAAAAAAGACTCACCTTTGGTGTACCAGCAGGAAATCCATCTTGTTGGTCTAAATAAAAGAAAAAGAGTTCAAACCAAAGGTTTTGCATAATCCATAGTAATTATTTTAAGTAGGGTTACCCAACACCAGTCCACTCATGCACCATTTCAATATTCCACTTGATGGCCTTACCTGAGAAACTCAGATATTTCTGTTTCACTGTAGCTTTGGAATCATAGAACTTGAGCACATCTAGTACAGCCTGAGGATTTTTCTTCTGTTCCAGTTTGGTGATGTTGGAAGTCTGCAATAACCGAGCCCACTGCTCAGGCATCCCCTGCAAAACACCACCATTTCAGCTTCATAGGCACTGGGATTCATACGCTAACGAAGAACTCTTGATCTCCCAATCTACCTTGTTGTGGTCCTTGCACTTTATTTGTTTAACTGCACGTTCTCTGTAACTGTAATGCTATAGTGTTACTGCCTTGATATACTTCTGGATGGCATGAAACCAAAAGCTTTTCACTACACCTCAGTACATGTGAATAGAATAAACCAATACTAGTATCTCTTCACACATTCATTGCGATGGGCCCACAAGTCAACCCACCAATGCTGAGGGTTGAACTGCCCAATGTGTGTGGGGGCTATGAATTAAACATTTAATACTCCTTGCCTTAGACATACATTTATTAAGACCTAAAACCAATACTCAGCAAGATCCTGAGCCAATGGAAATAGGACCCTTGGGATAATATTTGAACACTGCATCAGAATAACTGGGCACATCTCACCCATCCCAAAGGGCATGTCTCTGGCTTCAGTTCAACACGTACAAAGGAGAGTAGAGACAGGGAGGATATAACCTTGACTAAAACCTACTAATGCTTTGCAGGAAAAATCTGGACAACAAAATATTAGAATTATTAATGCAAAAGCTCATCAAATAAAAGCAACATTACACTTTATCTGAAGATAGATGAAAGTTGTACTTTAGTTGTCCACAATCTGTCGGGGCTTGGATAGACTATGGTACAGATTCACCAGAATCACCCAAGCATCAGAAGGAAATTTGACCTTGATTTGTATTTAAACGTTGAAGGTGACCGAACCCAAGTTCCTAAAGGCAGAAATTTGGTGGTGTAGAACCACGTCTCTGGTGGGAGGATCAAAAAAAAGAGGGCATATCTGCCCAAAGATAAGCACAGGATGATAAGCAAATTTCTGATAGTAGTCAAAAAAAAAATCTACCTTGGCAAGGTGTGAAGTTATTCAATCAGCCTCTCAATAAGAGAGCCGCACTTGGAAGGTTTGTGATATCAGCCACCAAGACTACAGGCAGGCTGTCTATATGACCTTCAGATGGTTTACGCATTAGTTGGTGACTGCCAGCAAACTAATTGGAATAGGTCAATTCCAAGACAGCCAAAAATCAAGTCAATCAAGCCAGACTGATCACCATTGCATATCTCATTGTGTACTCACTGTGAATTCGCCTGTTACAGCATCAAACCCAACATGGATTGTATGCTCAAAGTCTGATGGAGGGGATATTTCTGGCCGTTCTTTTTCTCTCTTCTTATTCCCTGTAAAAACAATGCAATGCTAGAGCAACTGTCAATCAAAAAGAATGCAGGAGCAATAAATTCAAAAGAATGTATTTAAAAATTAAGCACTTTGATAGCTATGTGGACAATTTCTGTGATTTAGCTAAAGGCTGTCATGCACACTTCACATGGAGGTTACCTAGAGTGCTTCACAGAGTGTTATACAGGGAATGAGGTACAGTGGCTATGATATTGAACTAGTATGTCAGAAGCTGGGGGTTCGGACACCAACCAAGCACAGCATATTAAACAAACCTTGTTATTTATTTTCTGAGTCCAGGAGTCAAATTACTGTAAAATTCCATCTAGCTCCACACAATGCAAGGAGCCATGTATCATAATGACCTCCTCAGTGCTTCCCGATCCCACCTGGTCTGGCCTGTACTCGATTTCAGTATCACACTGTATATTAGAAAGCCTTTGGAAGGAATGCTTACATAATTGCTATGCAAATATTAATTTTGGCATGGAAAGAAGATCAAGAGATTAGATTACAAAATCTTGTCACAACAGCTGGAGAAATTAAATTCAGGTAATCACGTCATCTGGAATAATGAATTACAGTATGTAGTAATAACTGTGAAGCTTTTGACTATAAGACATAGGAGCAGAATTAGGCCATAAAGCACATCAAGTCTGCTCCGCCATTCCATCTTGGCTGATTTATTATGCCTCTCAACCCCATTCTCCTGTTTTCTCCTCGTAACCTTTGATGCCCTAACTAATCAAGAACTTACCAACCTCTGCTTGAAATATACCCAATGACTTGGCCTCCACAGCTGTCTGAGGTAATGAATTCCACAGATTCACCACCCTCTGGCTACAGAAATACCCCTCCATCTGTTCTAAAGAGACATCCTTCTATTCTGAGGCTATGCCCTCTGGTCCTAGACTCTCCAACTATTGGAAACATCCTCTCCACATCCACTATCCTGGCCTTTCAATATTCGATAGGTTTCTACGAGATCCTCCCTCATTATTCTAAACTTCAGTGAGTACAGTGAGATCATTCTTGTGAACCTCCTCCGGACCCTTTCCAATGCCAGCACACCCATAAGGGGCCCAAAACTGCTTCAGGTGTCTCTTGCATTCCTGGCATACTGTTAGTGTCTTCCATACTGAAGACTGGTGCAAAATACTTATTCAGTTCGTCCATCATTTTTTGCCCACCATTAATACCTCTCCAGAATCATTTTCTAGTGGTTTGATAGCCACTCTTGCCTCCCTTTTATTCTTTAAATAGCCGAAAAATCTTTTGGTATCTTTTACATCATTGGCTAGCTTGCCTTCAAATTTCTTCTTTTCTCTCCTTACTGCTTTTTAACCTGTCTTCAGTTAGTTTTTAAAAGCTTCCCAAACCTCACAGCTTTCTCCTAATATTTGCTACATTATATACCCTCTTGCTTTTATGCTTCACTTCCCTTGTCAGCCACAGTTGTGTCATCCTCCCTTTAGAATACTACTGCTGCTTTGGGATAAATCTATCCTGTTCCTTCCAAAGTGTTCCCAGAAACTCCAGCCATTGCTGCCCTGCCATCATCCCTGCTTGTGCCTCCTTCCAAACAACTTTTTCAGATATATAAACTCTCTCATATTTTGGATTGTCATATGAATTTATTTAGGGTAACACAAGCAAACTGCTGTCTTGACTTGGACAATCTGAAACACAACACCTGGGTCACTGCAGTGACACTGACTTTATATCTATGCTCTGGGACGGACTGGAGGCCTGTGACCAGTGGAGTGCCACAGAGATTGGTGCTGGTTCCATTGCTGTTTGTCATCTATATTCATTTTTTAAAAAGATGATAATGTTGTTAACATGGTTATTAATATGGAGATGATACCAAAATTTGTAGAGTAGTGGATAGTGAAGAGTGTTAGCTAAGTTTCTATGGAATCTTGACTAACTTGGTATGTGGACCAGGGAATGGCAAATGGAATTTTACTATGACAATTGAGATGTTGCACTTCAGTCAGTTAAACCAGGGCAGAACTTGCACAGGAAATGGTGAGGTCCTGGAAAGTGTTGAACAGAGGAACATGGGGTTCTCAACCTTTTTTATGCCACAGACCATTAACCAAGGGGTCGATGGAGCCCAAGATGGGAACCCCTGCTTTAAAATGAAGACACAGGCACTGCATACAAGAATTGTGATCACAAAGACCGATTCTGGAAGTCTAGAGCAACACACAAAGTATTGGAGGAACTCGTTAAGTCAGGTAGCATCTATGGAGGGTAGTAAACAGTCAACGTTCTGGGCTGAGACCATTCATCAGGACTGGAAAGGAAGGGACATAAACCTGAATAAAAAGGTGGGGGGTGGGGGAGGGAGAAATTACTGCAAGTAGAGAAATTGACATTCATGCCATCATGTTGGACTTATGAAGAGTCTTGGGCAGAAACGTCAAAAGTTTATTCCCCTTCATAGATACTGCCTAACTTGCTGAGTTCCTCCAGCATTTTGAGTGTGTGGCAAGAGAATTGTGATGACATGTTACAACTATGCAAGTCATTGGCAAGACTGCATCTGGAATACTGTCTGCAGTTCTGGTCAGCTAGAAAAGGTGCTGAAAAGATTTACAAGGATAGTGCTGCACTGGAGAGCTCGAGCTACAAGCAAAAACTGAATAGGTTCAGAATTTTTCCTCCAGAGCACAGGAGGCTCAGAGGTAACCTTATAACATCATGAGGGCACAGAGAAGGTGAATGTCTGTCTTTTTCTAGACAGTCTGAATCTAGAGGGCATAAATCGGAGTTCAGAGAGGAAAGACTGAAAGATCTGAAGATCATTTTTCACAGATAGTGGTGAACAAGCTGCCAGAGGAAGTGGTAGAGGTGAGTACAATTACAATTTTTAAAAGACATTCAGACAGGTACATAGATAGAAAAGATTTAGAGGGACATTGTCAAATTTGGGGGAAAAGGACTAGCTCAAGTAGACAAACTTAGTTAGCATGGACAAGTTGGGCTGAATCGCCTGTTTCCATGCTATATAACTCAATAACTCTAATCTACTAGCCAGGGAAAGAACAAGTAACTCATTGGGAAACAAATTAAAATTAGTTGAACAAAGTTTTTTTTAATCTATTTGTAAATTTCAAACACTTTCAGATGGCAATCATCAGGCAATATCCTTTGCTTTCTCACTGGATGTCACATTGCCAGTCGTTGTAATCAAAACTGCATTAAGCATGTTAATAATAATTTGGCAAAATTAGTACTACCTTAAAAAAGGAGAAGTTAAAACATAAATAGTAAGTGAACAAAGGAAATGTGAAACTCCCCCTCTGCAGTTTCACAGAAGCTACAAAACAGAGGTATTGCTCAAGAAACTCATTGTTTAAAAAAAATCAAGTTCCCAGCATGGTTAGGAGTAGCTAGCAAGCAATGTAGGTGGAGCCACTGTTTGCAGTGTTTGCCACCCTCTTCCCCTTCCTTCAAGCAAGCGCAACACAAGGAAACAAAAAATCAGAACACTGAATATTTGACCAGTTCCCTGGCACACTGAGGCACCAGACCTGAAAGAGACTATCATCCTGAAGACGACCATTTTTATCTTTCGAAGGTTTAACCCATTAACTCAAGAGTATAAAGTGATTACAGAATGCTTAGTGACCTCAGGAACCAAACCTACACAATAGCCTTTATTCAGATAGATCAGTGAGGTGCATGCTTAAACTTTGCTGAAATGCCTTCAGAAGTTTCAGTTGATGTAAGCTTCTATTTATAATTGAGAAAAGTATGATAAATGCTCAAACGCAAAGTATTAAATACAGAACTGTGGGCTGTACAGTTAAAACCTTATCCATCACTGCAACCATGGTACACGTAACCCAATGGGGTAGTAACCAACACTAGCACGACACTGGAGACATAAAAGACTGCAAATGCTGATTTCTGGAGCGACAAACAATCTGCTGGAAGAATTCAATGGTCAAACAGCATCAGTGGAGGAAAGGGGTTATTGACATTTCAGATCAAAATCCTTTATCAGATTCCTGGCGTAGGGCTTTGACAAAAAAATGTCAATAATTACTTTCCTTCCACAGATGTTGCTTGACTACTGAGTTCTTCCAGCAGATTCTACATGACACTAGCACTACACCCATTTGTTGCCCATACACCTTGTATCACACTTGCTGGTAGCGAAACTCATTCCACCCATATTTGATTCCTAGATTCCCTCTCCCAATGTCTGCTTCATATATTACTGTCGTGTCCCATTTTCCCACAGCACAGTTTCACACCCACACTGGAAATATTCAGTCCCTATAAAAAGTATTCACCAACCACCCCCACCCCCCAAGAAATCTTCATGTTTTCATTGAATCACAGTGGATTTAAGTTGGCTTTTTTGACACTGATCAACAGAAGACTCTTTCGTGTCAAAGTGAAAACACATTTCTACAAATTCGTCTAAATTTATTATAATTATTAAACACAAAATAATTGATTGCCTAACTACTCACCCCCTTCAAGCCAGTATTTAGTAGATGCACCTTTGGCAGCAATTACAGCCTTGAGTCTGTGTGGATAGGTCTCTATCAGCTTTGCACAACTGGACACTGCAATTTTTCCTCATTCTTATTTGCAAAACTGCTCAATTTCTGTCAGATTGCATAGGAATCATGAGTGAACAGCCCTTTTCAAGTCCAGCCACAAATTCTCAATTGAATTGAAGTCTGAACTCTGACTTCGCCACTCCAGGACATTGTTGTTTTTAAGCCATTCCTGTACAGCTTTGGCTTTATGCTTGCGGCTATTGTCTTGCTGGAAAACAAATCTCCTAAGTTGCAATTCTCTTGCAGACTGCATCAAGTTTTCCTCCAGGATTCCCTGTACTTTGCTGTATTCATTTTACCCTCTACGTTCACGAGCCTTCCAGGGCCTGCTGCAGTGAAGCATCCCTACAACAGGATGCAGCCACCACCATGCTTCACGGTAGGGATGGTGTGTTTTTGATGATGTGCGATGTTTGGCTTATGGCAAACACAGCATTTAGGTGATAGCCAAAAAGCTCAATTTTGGTATCATCAGACCATAGAATCTTCTTCCAGCTGACTTCAGACTCCCACATGCCTTCTGGCAAACTCTTGCCTAGATTTTATGTGAGTTTTTTTCCAACAGTAGCTTTCTCCTTGCCACCCTCCCATAAAATTGCGACTGGTGAAGCACCTGGGCAACAGTTGTCGTATGCGCAGTCTCTCCCATCTTACCCACTGAAGCTTGTAACTCCTCCAAAGTTGTCACAGGTCTCTTGGTGGTCTCCCTCACTAGTCCCCTTCTTGCATGGTCACTCAGTTTTTGAGGACAGCCTGTTCTAGGCAGATTTACAGCTGGGCTATATTATTTCCATTTCCTGATGATTGACTTAATTGTACTCCAAGGGATATTCAGTGACTTGGAAATGTGCTTGTATCCATCTCCTTTAAGTTTGACAAGCAAGTTAATGCAGTAGTAAAAGCCAGTTTTACCAGCTTCGTACTAGCGCCAAAACTAAGCAGTTTCTCTCTTTCAAAGATCTCGAGAAAGTCATCCATGCCCTTATATCCTCCCACTTGGACTACTCCAATTCCCTGTACACTGGGATTAGTCAGTCGTCCCTGTCCCATCTGCAACTGGTCCAGAATGCCGCAGCCAGGCTCCTGACAGGTGCCCGGAAGAGGGACCATATTACTCCTATCCTGGCCTCCCTCCACCGGCTACCAATACGGTTCAGAAATGATCTTAAGATTCTCCTGTTTGTTTATAAAGCACTAAATGGGCTGGATCCCCCTTATATCACAGACTTCTAACCCCTTATTCTACCTCCAGGTCCCTCATGTCGGCTGAGTTGGGGCTCCTGGCTGTCCCACGATCCAAACTTAAGCTCAGGGGTGACCGCCCGTTTGCTATTGTAGACCCTAGACTGTGGAACAGCATTCCCCTCCCTATCAGATCTGCCCCCTCCATCGACTCTTTTAAATCCAGGTTCAAATCTTACTTTTATTCACTAGCGTTTGAATCCTCCCGATGTGGCTGGTTTTTTGGCTTGTGCCTAGGCCCTTGTGTTGTTTCCTTTGTGCCTATAAGCTGTTTGCCTTATTTCTTGTATTGTGTTTCTTGTATTTGTAATTTTAGCTATTCTGCTCTGATCTGTACAGCACTTTGGTCAATGTGGGTTGTTTTTAAATGTGCTATATAAATAAATTTGACTTGACTTGTTGTTTAATAACCTTTTTACGGAGTTGCTTGGAGTGCTTTTTTATCTTCATTGCGTAGTTTTTGCCAGGATACTGACTCACCAGCAGTTGGACCTTCCAGGTACAGATGTACAATCAACTGAAACACCTTGACTGCACACAAGTAATCTCCATTTAACTAATTATGTGACTTCTAAAGCCAATTGGCCGCACCAGTGATGATTTGGTGCATCATATTAAAGGGAGTGAATACAGATACAATCGATTATTTTGTGTTTTATATTTAGATCACTTTGTAGAAATCTGTTTTCACTTTCACATGAAAGAGTCTTTTCTGTTGATCAGTGTCAGCAAAAGACAAATTAAATCCACTGTGAAACAATAAAAGATGAAACTTCTGAGGGAGGAGGGGGATGAATACCTTTTACAGGCACTGTAGCTGCTCCTTCCAGTCGATGGTCACCCCACCCTTACCATGCTCCACGCTCATGCTTTGTCACCCCACTCTACCTTTCTCTCCAGTATTTGAGAAGATGGACTTCAGCTTTGTCCGCTTCTGTTTCTCTTCAGGCACAGACGGGAGTGGCTTTGCATTATGGTTGGTCAACAGAGTGTCCTTACTGGTCATACAGAAACTGGTGCTGCTCACACGTACTGGGGGTGCAGGTGGTTTGTCTTCCAACTCCCCGTTGTTTGACATAACTTCAGATTATGAAACCCTGAAAAAAGGAGACAAAAATGTTTACCACTGAAACATACTATCACAGGTCAAAGGACTTTTTTTAAAAAGAAGTCCTGCTGGCTCAACAACAAAGGTCCAATTGTTCCTCTCACAGAACTTTTAATAAAGCACCAATTGATTATAGAGATCACACGGTCCATATTTCTTTTCAGTTCAGCAGCACAGGTCCACTAACATACATACATCATGATGACTGTAGTTTTCACCAAAATACACTAGGAAATAAGCCATAGTGTAATTTCTTTAGCCCTGTAGTCTGCATCAAAACTGGCAGCATGTTAAGGTACTAGGATGCATAGGGAACTAAACTGTCAAAGATAAATCATCTTTAAAAAACCCATAAAGCCCTCTGTTTGGAGTCTTTTTACATAGTTGCTTTACTTCTTGACAGGGACCTCAAGCAGAATTCAGTGGGAGCTGTTACGTACCCCGTAACTGGGTTGCCAAACCAGCAGAAATGGATCACTCAGTTGGAGTCTGGATTACTAGAACTAAGAAAGTTTTATTAAAGAAACAAGCAACACAGTAATCGAAAGGATAATAAATGCAACAATTCAGCAAAGATAACCACACATGTGCACAGAATTAAGATAACAGCATCAATCAAGCTCTATCGTTGTCTAGGGGTAAATGACCAAATTTCAAAGTGACACAAAAGTTCAGTCCAATTTAGTTCAGTTCGCAGTAATCGTTGCCATGGCGATGGACAACGTGGGGGGAGAGAGAGAGAGAACGGGAACAACTGATCATTCAGACACGGCTTCCACTCACAGACCGGCGATATTGCTCACAAGCAGCTTTCGGGCGGGTCCTTTGTGATGTCACCTGAGGTCACCAACTGTGACCCCTCCTCCAAATGCGGTCGATCCTCTGCAGTGAACTCGCACCCAAGCAAGGGCGGACACACTCCGGGTTCCCGCTGATCGTACCTTTCCACCCTGTGCGTTGTCCGGTACTTCTCACCGACTCGTGAGAGGTGCACCGCTTCCAGGGTCTCGTTACCTCGGGTGTCATGTGTGTCCTGCCTTAGCGAACCTGTCCCTTTTTATCCCCCTGCTGGGGTATCGCCTGTCCATCACTTCAAACAGTTCAGGGTTCAAAGGGGGAGCCGATCTTGGCAATACCCAGACTGACGGCTCCTTCATTAACATCTCCACATGCTGCTTCATTGTTCCTTATCTCTCCTTCCCCCCTGAGGACAGGTGGCAGACCAACTGCTGATCACACAGGACAGCTAACATCTTATCTATGTGTATTCTCGTCACAGAACCAAAAGTGAAAAGGATCTCTACCATTTGACTTTCATCTTACAACACTATAGGATAAATCTGAAATTCAGATTGGTAATTGCAAACATTTTTTTTAAATCAGAATTAAATGTGAAATATGTAGCTCCCAATTCTTGGCAGTTCTCAAGTGTTTTACTGAAAGCAGGCACCCTGACTGAATCCAATGATGGTTTAATCCATTTGCACTGATTTTTTTCCCCTTAAAGAGGAGTAATAACCCTTATCTATTAAAATATTTTTTTCTAATAACTGTCTGCTCTCACCCTTCACACCCAGCTCACCAAGGTCATTCAAATTGACAAACAGTATACTGACCATGTACACACAGAGTTGGACTTTATATTTCAGTTGCCTGTCTGATACATCTCAAACATTAAGTTTTTTGTACGCGGTCACCTTTAACATTTATGGTAGTCTTACTGCACATACAAATGTCTATTTCAGCTGCACAAAGTAACTTCACTGAACTGAAAAAGCTGGCTGTAAATTTTCTCTGCGGACCTCTGCCACTGAGGAGCTTAATACCATATTCCCTTTACACTGTTAACATTTATTTTGTCTTGCATTATTTTTTGATTGTCAAACGATTTTTTTTCAAAACTCAGCATCACCAGCAAATTGGTCTGACATTGATAAGTGCACTATGTTAAATGTTAACAGTTTCCAGAGTTAGAAAAGGGAATTTCAGGTGTTGCACAAGGTCTCATTCTCTGGTAATGGTTAATTGACATCTTTCCTAACTCATACACCATCTTTCAGTTAAACTTGTACAAGTCGGGGCATTATATTGTTTCCTTGTACACCCAAAATAACAAAGCTGCTTGTTTTGTTTCCACTCTAAATATGAATATTTAAAATAGAAAAAGGCTCACAATTCAAATAGATCCCAAGTGATCGGAATTTTAATTCTATTGCACACAATTTGAAATCTGTCAACTTTTTGAAATTTTCAATTAAACCTACTCCCCGACACCCTCACCATCTTGCACTGCTTTGTTCCCATTAACTAAGGTGAATTCCAAAATTATACATGGTCAACCAAGCTTTACTTTAAGGTCTTGGGTTCCTGTTTGAGACAGTTCTTTAAATAGCAGCTTCCAGGAAACTACATCAGCTTGCTCCTCCAGTCAGAGTGACACCAATTTAAAATACTCGGGCTCAGAGCAGTTGGCTGCACTTTTAAGGTCAATCTTTTTGTAGGAGTATCTCCCTGACATATGCTCAGCACAGAAAGCACCAACTTCAAACCAGGAGACTTTGAAAACACCTGTCCAAGTCATATCCCCATACTGGGCTATAGTTTAAACCTTGACTGTGGATTCTGGTTCTGTCAGACTGAATGATAACTCCTAAAACATATTCTATGATTTGTTTGTCAGCTAAGAGAAGATAATCCTTGTCATTCTGCTAGATTCATTGACTAATTAAAATTAAAAGGCATCTTTGCCCAAGAGTCAAAATAAATAGTTCGCCAATGGACAATATCTCTTTTGTAGTCAACCCAAAATCTTCAGTTAAAACGTCCTACCTAGGCTAATTTTGCTCAGTTCTATGAGGAACAGAGCATTCTATACATTAGGTGATTAGCACAAAATATGCAATATATGTTATGATCTATCTCCACTTAATTCTCTCACAGAGCTACAAATGAATAGTATGTTGTGGAATTACATTACCAGCAAGGTCTAAGTTGAAGACGTGCTTTGGTAAAACCTATGACAATTATTTAAACCTAAAGATCAAGAATGAGTAATATGCCCGTAATTCACTAACAAATGAAGGTAATAGAACTGCTGACCCAGCGATGGCTTAGCTTGTGCAGGAACATTTGACGATAGTTTGATTGGAGATGTTGGTTGTAGCGATGGCTGTGAGATGGGGGTATCTTGGGGGCAGTGCTGTGGCTTTCCTATGATCAGCTGAGTGGGATGGATAGGTAGGGTTTAGTTGGGAAATAATTACTTGGAAAAAGTTAAGACTATATTCATAAAGTGTTTCCCTGATATTCAGCAAGAAATTTAACTGCAGGTGTGGGAATCTGGAGCAAGAAACAAATTGCTGGAGGAGCTTACAAGGTTGAGACTGTAGGATTAGACTAAGGGAAATAGCCAGCTGTATTTATACCGCAGCTTTAATATAAGGAGTTCAAAGGTCTTTCTAATAAAATTTGGCAATGCCAATTAAGACAGATGAAGAAAAATGGTCAGAGGAAGGTGGTAATGAGTGTCTCAACAAATGAAGGTGGTGTAAAGCAGCGGTCCCCAACCACCCCGAGGAAACGTATATGATTTGGCGATATGAGTCAGCCGCACCTTTTCTCATTTCCTGTCACACCCAGTGTGGAGCTTGAACGTATGCGAGGTCATTACACACGCGTCATCCATGTCAGCGCGGGAAGGAGATCAATTCCTCGAGCTTGCAAATGACAGAGGGCTGAAAAGTATGTTTCACATAACATCGCTGACAGCATTCTGGATCAAGATGGCCACGAAAGCACTGAAAACGTTGTTTCCATTTCCAACATATCTCTGCAATGAATGCAACGAAAACTAAATTGCGGAATAGACTGGACATAAGGAACCCCCTTCGAGTATCGCTGTCTCCCATCACCCCTCGATAGGACCGTCTTGTTGCAGGAAAACAAGCCCAGGTCTCCCATTGATTCAGCGATATTGATGTGTTGCAATGATTTTATATGTTCATACGGGGAAAATATGTGCTGTGTGTTTAATATCCAAACATTACCTAAAATGTTATGATGCTATTGACTTATTTATATAACCATATAACAATTACAGCACGGAAACAGGCCACCTTGGTCCTCCTAGTCTGTGCCGAACTCTTACTCTCACCTAGTCCCACCGACCTGCACTCAGCCCATAACCCTCCATTCCTTTCCTGTCCATATATCTGTCCAATCTTTCTTTAAATGATAATATCGAACCTGGTTCTGCCACTTCTACTGGAAGTTCGTTCAACACTTACTTCAAGCTCCCCTGTCCTCCCCTGATAATTGACTTATCACTATATTCATGCAAGGAAACTATGCGCTGTGTGTTTAGTCATAGTCATTGTCATACTTTATTGATCCCAGGGGAAATTGGTTTTCAATACAGTTGCTCCATAAATAATAAATAGTAATAGAACCATAAATAGTTAAATAGTAATATCTAAATTGTGCCAGTAAATTATGAAATAAGTCCAGAACCAGCCTATTGGCTCAGGATGTCTGACCCTCCAAGGGAGGAGTTGTAAAGTTTGATGGCCCAGGCAGGAATAACTTCCTATGACGCTCTGTGCTGCATTTCGGTGGAATGAGTCTCTGGTTGAATGTACTCCTGTGCCCACCCAGTACATTATGTCGTGGATGGGAGACATTGACCAAGATGGCATGCAACTTGGACAGCATCCTCTTTTCAGACACCACTGTCAGAGAGTCCAGTTCCATCCCCACAACATCACTGGCCTTACAAATGAGTTTGTTGATTCTGTTGGTGTCTGCCACCCTCAGCCTGCTGCCCCAGCACACAACAGCAAACACGATAGCACTGGCCACCACAGACTCTTAGAACATCCTCAGCATCGTCCGGCAGATGTTAAAGGACCTCAGTCTAATATTAAATATTTAATATTAAATTCATTAGATAAACTCTTTTAGAAATGAAATTGAGTGTATTAGCCACCTATCATCTATATTCCGGACGTGATTAACACCCCCGCCCGAACAGAATGGACAAAACCGATTTGCAGAGAAAAAAAATCGGCAGGTACACGCATGTGCACTGGTGCCTGTGCAAGGCTTCATGGTAATTGTAGTCTTTCTCTGGGTAAACACAACGTATTTGACTGCTACTCTTGTGTGTTGGCAACCCTACCCCACCCCCCAACCGGGTCGGCCGGTCCGCAAGAATATTGTCAATATTAAACCGGTCCGCAGTGCTAAAAAGGTTGGGGACCCCTGGTGTAAAGATATGCTGAACTCTGGGCATCACTGGCTCAACACGTACCACCCAAGATAATGTGACCAAAATCAAGGATAGACATGAAACTGGTGTTGGAGGAAAGCCATTTCTTCTCAGAATTCTGTCTACCCAAAATTCACTGATCTTAAGACTACATACTACAATATCAAGGTGATCAACATGCAGCTTAAGAAACATTAGAAACAGGCAGGTAATTTTTGGATTGAGAGGCTGTGACTACTGGATCCTGCAGAGATGATCCTTATACACACGAGGAAATCTGCAGATGCTGGAAATTCAAGCAACACACATCAAAGTTGCTGGTGAACGCAGCAGGCCAGGCAGCATCTCTAGGAAGAGGTACAGAACCCGACGCAGACTGGGAGATCGTTTTGCTGAACACCTATGCTCTGTCCGCCAGAGAAAGCAGGATCTCCCAGTGGCCACACTTTTTAATTCTACATCCCATTCCCATTCTGACATGTCTATCCACGGCCTCCTCTACTGTAAAGATGAAGCCACACTCAGGTTGGAGAACAACACCCTCTTTTCCGTCTGGGTAGCCTCCAACCTGATGGCACGAACATTGACTTCTCTAACTTCTGCTAATGCCCCACCTTCCCCTCGTACCCCATCCGTTATTTATATACACACATTCTTTTTCTCTCTCTCCTTTTTCTCCCTCTGTCCATCCTCTGGGTTTTTCCACCCCTCCCCCTTTTCTTTCTTCCCGGACCTCCTGTCCCATGATCCTCTCATATCCCCTTTGCCAATCACCTGTCCAGCTCTTGGCTCCATCCCTCCCCCTCCTGTCTTCTCCTATCATTTCGGATCTCCCCCTCCTCCTCCCACTTTCAAATCCCTTACTAACTCTTCCTTCAGTAGTTCTGACGAAGGGTCTCAGCCTGAAACGTCGACTGCACCTCTTCCTAGAGATGGTGCCTGGCCTGCTGCGTCCACCAGCAACTTTGATGTGTGTTGCCTGATCCTCCTACCTCAGTTTTTCCATCACCAATAGCAATCTTTGTTGTCTCTGAGAGTGCTCAGTGAGGTTGAGTGGAGTGTGCAGCCTGGAGACGGGGCACAAGCCCACAATTGTGTGCACAAGAGTGTGCAGCCTGGAGGCCAAGAAGCCTGGAGACACGGCACAAGCCTACAATAGTCTCCATTTCTTGCTGATCTTCTAATTAAAGCATCAAGCAAGATTAAAGTCAACGAGGATGATGGAGGAAACAAGGTGTTCAGTGTCATATGCCTGCATTTGAGTGGTCTCTCTCTGTCCCTCAACGCTGCCAGAGGAAGGTCCCTGTGTTTGACTTGTCTCTTTTTCTCCCCCTCGCTCAATGCTGTCGGAGGCAGGTCCCTATGTTTGACTTGTCTCTCTCTCTCTCTCTTGCTCAATGCTGCTGGAGGAAGATGCCTGTGTTTGACTTGTCTCTCTCTCTCCCTCTAGCTCAATGCTACCAGAGGAAGGTCCCTGCGTTTGATTCATCTCTCTCTCTCTTTCCCTCCCACTCAATGCTGCCAGAGTCTTGGGTCTTGGGTAAGGTTTAATCAACACGGTTTGTGGGTGGACTCTGTAGTTCACGTCATATCTTTTTCTATTTTCTGGTTACTCCATTTTTTTAAAAAAAATTGCTATCTTGTGTGATTCTGATCTGGTTCTGCAACCTGCAGTCAACGAACTACACAACACTAACTAAAACTGAATCTTTCTAGACAGTTTCAAAGACCGGTTTGATGTTTTATATACTGTTTTTCACTTTTTTTGCTGTTTGCGTGATTTGTTCCTTTTTTTCTGCACAGTGGGTGCTTGATGTTTTCTTTGAAGGGAAGGGTTCCATGGTGTTTCTTTGTTTTGTGGCTGACTGTTGAAAGACAAATCTCAGGGCTGTACACTGCATAAACACTTTGATAATAAATATACTTTGAATCAACCTCTGTCCATGAAGATAAAGTGCACCAAATCCAAATTTGTAGGTGACACAAAACTACGTGCCCGTGTGGGCAGAATATGGAAAAACTCAATGATGTGCATTACTCCAATTACATAGTGCTCTGGTGTGACTGCATATAGGATCACCAAACCCAAAGGAGGATATACAATAGTTGCAGCAAAGATTCACTAGACTGATTTCGACTGTTTAGAGTAGGGGTCGCCAACCCCTCGATTGCGATTGACCGGTCGATCTTTGAGACTTTCCCAGTAGATCCCGAGGAAAAATCAAAAATAAATACACAAATACTGTTGTAATGTGAGCATTATAAAAGTAATACTAATTAAGATAATGGTAATATAGCAATATTTTCGCTAAAAACTCATTGTAAAGAGAGATTGTTTCCGGGTTGCGGGGGTTTAGTTCCGTTCTTTCTGCCCAGAGCGCATGTGTGTAGTTCCCCCGCCATGCACCGCGTTTTCAGCGTAGCCTGTGCTGCATCAAAGTGACCAATCAGACTAGGTAAGAGTACAGACTGTCGCAAACATCAATATACGGCAGTGGTCCCCAACCACCGGGCTGCGAAGCATGCAGTGGTGCAGCGGTAGTTGGGATACACACAGCACATCTTTAAGAAAAAAAGCCGAAATAAACAAGCTAACTAATTAGGTGCCGCCCAGCACGTAAATGTCGGCTCAGATCAGAGACGATGCAATCGGCAATTGCTCGTGATATCCTGATAGCGTAGCGGAGGCTCCACGAAAGGCGGCGAAAACATACAAATTCCATCCAGAATGGGAAGTGGAATTTCTATTTACCTTGGTGAAAGACAAGTGTGTATGTATGTTGTGCCACCAAACACAAGCACTGACTAAAAGAGGGAATCTGGAGCAGCACCGCAACACCAACCACCAGGAATTTAAAGACACCTACCCCCCAAAGAGCGCAATTCATGCCTGGAAAGTTGCGGAGCTGAAATTGGGGCTGAAGGCCCAGCAATCGTTTTCCACAAAACATGCTGCTCAAAATAAGGCTGCTATTGAAGCATCATTTTGTGTAAGTCACCTTTTGGCTGAACACAAGAAGTCTTTTACAGATGGTGATTTATTCAAGGAAGCAATGGCCATTACCACAGAGACTGTTTTTAATGACTTCAAAAACAAAAATGGCATCACAACCGCAATACATAATATACCGCTTGGCCCTGCAACAGTGACAAGGAGGGTAGAATCACCAACAGAGGACGTGGATATTTTTCACTACAGTTCGATGAATCCCTGGATGTGATGCAAACAGCTCAGCTTGTTGTACTTGTCAGAATGGCTTTTCAGGATTTTACAACAAAGGAGGACTTCCTCACTCTTTTGCAATTAAAGGAAAGAACGAGAGGTGAGGATATTTACAATGAGTTTTTAAAAAATGTCCGTGAAAATGATATCCCCATTCATAAACTAGTGGCAATTACTACTGATGGGGCTGAGCAATGCGCAGTGTGCACGTTGGTTTTATACCACTAAAAGTCAGTGCCTACTTCGGGTCAACTTATCAATGTGAAATTGCATTTTCACGGAAGAAAATTATTAAATCTAAGTACAGGAGCTGACTTACTGACAGACACCTCACTAGGGTTGCCAACTTTCACGCTCCCAAATAATGGACAAAAGTAGCAGTCAAATCCCGGGACATTTGTGTTTACCCCGAGAAACACTACCATGACTATGAAATCTTGCACGGGCACCTGTGTGCGCATGCGCGTACGTGCCGATTTTTTTTTAATCCCACGAATTGGTTTTGACTTAATTCTCATTATTTCTACTTTATATAGGCTGTGTATTTATCATATCATTCTTGCTTTTACTATATGTTAGTGTTATTTTAGGTTTTATGTGTTATTTGGTATGATTTGGTATGTTATTTTTTTGGGCCTGGGAACGCTCAAAATTTTTTTCCATATAAATTAATGGTAATTGCTTCTTCGGTGTAAAGCATTTCAGCAAGAGAGGTTTCATAGGAATGTTCTACCTTAGCGGGGGGAATACGGGACAGTTGGCAACCCTACACCTCACAGACTGTCTCAGACTGGCTGTCTGTAGTTATGAACCAAATTTCAGGGAACTAGTAAAAAGTATTCAGCCCAGTCATCACACTGAATGCAACAGTCAATTTTTATTCATTTATTTTTCGTGTTGAAATAAAATTAAATAATGAAACTTAGAATTAAAGGTGTGAAGTATTGTAATATTCTTAAAGAAAGACAGCTATGGCCTGTTTGATATGCTAGTTACAGTGTTTTCTTGTTTGAATTAATTTGAAAGTTTGACAAAAGTATTTTGTGTAATTCAAATACAATTCGCCCAAATAAAAGGCCTCAAATTGGAAGTACAATCTGAGCTGTTTTTTCTCTAAACGATTTAGTAGGTAGATCTTGCTTTCACTGAGGTCGAGGTAGGGGATCTTGGGCTTAAAAAGGTTGGTGACCACTAGTTTAGAGGTTAACACAAAATTAGTGGACAGGATCTTTATAAGACCATAAGGCATGGGAGCAGAATTAAGCCATTGGCCCACCAAGTCTGCTCCACCATTGAATTATGGCTGATCCCTTTTCCCCTCCTCAGTCTCATTTACCTGCCTTTGTTCCATAACCTTTGATGCTGTATCCAATCAAGAAGCTATCAAGCTCTGCCTTAAATACACCCAACAACTTGGCCTCCAGTTGCCTGCGATAATAAATTCCACAAGGTCACCACCCTCTGGCTAAAGAAATTTCTCCGCATCTCTGTTTTGAATGGACGCCCCTCTATCCTGAGGCTGTGCCCTCTTGTCCTAGACACCCCCATCATGGGATTCATCCTTTCTACCATGTCGAGGCCTTTCAACATTCCAAAGGTTTCAATGAGAATCCCCCTCATCCTTCTGAATCCCAGCGAGTACAGACCCAGAGCCATCAAATGTTCTTCATATGATAACCCTTTCATTCCTGGAATCATCCTTGTGAACCTCCTCTGAGCCCTCTCCATTGCCAGCATATCTTTTCTTAGATGAGGAGCCCAAAATTGTTCATGATACTCAAGTTGAAGCCTCACCAGTGTCTTATAAAGCCTCAGCGTCACACCTCCGCTCTTGTATTCTAGACCTCTTGGAATGAACGCCAACATTGCATTTGCCTTCCTCGCCACCAACTCAACCCGCAAGTTATGCACAAGGACTCCCAAGACCCTGTGATTCTCAAACTTTTGGATTTTCTCCTCAAACAATTCCAACAGGTTATCAGGCAAAATTTGCCCTTAAGGAAACCATGCAGACTTTGTCCTGTTTTGTTCTGTGTCACCAAGTACTCCATCACCTTATCTTTAACAAACGACTCCAACATCTTCCTAACCACTGAGGTAAGACCAGCTGGCCGATAATTTCCTTTATGCTGTCTTCCTCCTTTCTTAAAGCATGGAGGGACATTAGCAGTTTTACAATCCCCTGGCACCATGCTAGAGTCCAATGATTTTTGAAAGATCATTACTCCTCCACAATCTCTATCGCTACCTCTCAGAACCCAAGGGTGAAGTTCATCTGGTCCAGATGACTTGTGTATCCATAGACCTTTCAGCTTTTTAAGTAACTTTCCCTCGTAATAGTAACTGCACTCACTTCTCTTCCCTCACATCCTTCAACACCTAGCACACTGCTAGAGTCTTCCATAATGAAGACTGATACAAAATTC
The DNA here is from genome assembly GCF_030028105.1 of Mobula birostris. Taxonomy (NCBI): domain Eukaryota; kingdom Metazoa; phylum Chordata; class Chondrichthyes; order Myliobatiformes; family Myliobatidae; genus Mobula; species Mobula birostris. Next base: position 92,640,897 of record NC_092373.1, read on the forward strand.
TCATTTAGTTCATCTGCCATCTCCTTGTCCCCCATTATTATTTCTCTGACCTCGTTTTCTAGCGGTCCTATATCCAACTGTCATCTCTCACTCTCATTTTTTTTGCATACTTGTAAAAGCTCTTACTATCCACTTTTATATGTTTGCTAACTTGCTTTCATATTTCATCATTTCCCGCCTAATGGTTCTTTTAGTTGCTCTCTCATCATCATTATCATCATCATCAGGTGCCCTGTCCAGTTTGAGTTTTGACTGCCATAACCCACACACTCCTGTTTCAGGTCAAGTGGATCAATTCATTGGTATTCATTTCCAGTTCTCTGGCTGCTGTCTCCATCATCATTTGTCTTTGTCTTTCTCTTGTTTTCTTCCCTTCAATCTTTCACATAATTACCATGCATTCTAACTCCTCTTTCCTAATCACATGTCCAATGAAGTCACGTTGCCTTTTCATGATCTCATATATTATTTCTCTTTTTGTGTTTGCTCTATTCACGACATCCTCGTTAGATATTCGTTTCATCCATGACATTCTTTGCATCCTCCTCAAAAACCACATCTCTGCTGCTTCAATTTGTTTCCTCATGTTACTAGGTATTGTCCAACATTCTGAGCCATATAACATAACTGAATAAATGTAACATTTCAGTACTCTGAGGCAGGTTGTCATGCCTAGTTTAGTGTTGGTCAGGATACTCTTCATTCTCGTAAAGGTGTCCTTTGCTATCCCTATTCTTCTTTTGATGTCCATGTCGCACCTGCCATCTGATGTCATCCAGCTTCCTAAGTAGTACAGGTTCTGTACTTGTTTTATGTCTTCCCTGTTTATTCTCAGCCTGCAGATAGGATTCTCCTTCTTTTTGAATATCACCATACATTGTCTTTTTGCAATTGATAGATAGACCCATTTTTGCACTTTCTTCAACAACTATGTCAATTAAGTTTTGTAGTTCTTCCTCTGTACTTGCAATTAACACAGTGTCATCTGCATATCTGAAATTATTGATGCTTTCACTGCCAACTTTGATTTCCAAGACGTCTCTTATTTTTTGTAATATTGTTTCACTGTACACATTAAATAAATTGGGGAGAAAACACATCATTGTCTAACGCCACTCTTGATTTTCGTAAACTGACTCACTTCTCCATCTATTCTTACAGCGGCAGTTTGTTCCCAGTACAGTTGCTCTCTATTGGTTTTTAAAAGCTTCCCAATTCAACCTTCACTAATTTTTGCTTTTTATATGCCCTCTCTCTTGCTTTTACATTAGCTTTGACTCCCCTAATCAGCCACTGTTGTAATATTTTATCATTTGAGTATTTCTTTGTTTTTGGAATACATCTATTCTGCTCCTTTCTCATTTTTGTTCCAGAAACTCAAGCCATTGCTGCTCTGCTGTAAGCCCTGCTAGCATCTGCTTCCAATTTACTTTGGCCAACTCCTCTCTCATACCACTGAAATTTCCTTTACTCCACTGAAATACTGCTATGTCAGACTTTACTTTCTCCCGATCAAATTTCAAGTTGAACTGAATCATATTGTGATCACTGCCTCCTAAGGGTTCTTTTACCTTAAGCTCTCTAGTCACCTCCAGTTCATTACATAACGCCCAATCCAGAAAAGCTCATCCCCTAGTAAGCTCAATGACAAACAGCTTCAAAAATCCATCTTTTAGGCATTCAACAAACTCACTCTCGAGATCCATTACCAATCTGATTTTCCCAACCTACCCCCATGTTAAAACCTCCCATGATTACCATAACATTGCCCTTTTGACATGCCTTTTCTATTTCCTATTGTAACCTGCAGTCCACATCCCGCTGCTGTTGGGAGGCCTGTATATAACCGCCATTAGGGTCCTTTTACCCTTGCAGTTTCTTAACTCAACCCACAAGGATTCAACATCTTCCGACCCTATGTCACATCTTTCTAATGATTTGATGCTATTCATTACCAGCAGAGCCACACCTCCCCCTCTGCCTACCTTCATATCCCTCCAATACAACATGTAACTTTGGATATTCACCTCCCAACTACAGCCATCCTTCAGCCACGATTCAGTGATCACCACAACATAATTGACAACCTGTACTAGTGCAACAAGCTCATCCACCTTATTTCTTAAATTCCATGCATTGAGACTGTATTTGCTACCCTTTTTGATTCTGCATCCTTATTGCACCGATACTCGCCTTTCTGGCTGCAATTTTGTCCTATCATTTGCCTGACTTTCCTGATAGTCTGACTGCACACTATCTTTGCATTTTTATCATCCATCCTATCCTGAGTCCCTTCACTCCAGTTCCTAACCCCCTGCCAAATTAGTTTAACCCCTCCCAACAGCTCTAACAAACCTACCCACGAGAATATTGGTCCTCCTTGGTTTCAGATGCAACCCATTACTTTTGAATAGGTCATACCTCACCCAGAAGAAATCCCAATGATCCAGGAACCTGAAAGTCTGCCCACTGCACCAACTTGTCAGCCATGCATTAATCTGCCAAATCAAACTGTTTCTACCCTCACTTGTAAGTGGCACAGGCAGCAATCCAGAAGTTACTACCCGGGAGGTCCTGCTTCTCAACTTTCTACCTAACTCTATAAATTCTCTTTTCAGGACCTCTTTGCTTTTCCTTCCCATGTCATTGGTACCAATACGTACCAAGACATCTGGCTGCTCTCCCTCCCTCTCCAAAATGCTGTGGACGCAATCTGAGACATCACAGACCCTGGCACAGGGAGGCAACATTCCATTTGGGTGATCCATTCACGTCCACAGAATCTCCTAACTGTTCCCCTATCACTATCACTCCCCTCTTCTCCCTCTTTCCCTTCTGCACCACGGAATTATACTCAGTGCCAGTAACCCAGTCTCCGTGGCATTCCTCTGGCAGGTCACATAGAAACATAGAAAATAGGTGCAGGAGTAGGCCATTCGGCCCTTCGAGCCTGCACCGCCATTTATTATGATCATGGCTGATCATCCAACTCAGAACCCTGCCCCAGCCTTCCCTCCATACCCCCTGATCCCTGTAGCCACAAGGGCCATATCTAACTCTCTCTTAAATATAGCCAACGAACTGGCCTCAACTGTTTCCTGTGGCAGAGAATTCCACAGATTCACCACTCTCTGTGTGAAGAAGTTTTTCCTAATCTCGGTCCTAAAAGGCTTCCCCTTTATCCTCAAACTGTGACCCCTTGTTCTGGACTTCCCCAACATCGGGAACAATCTTCCTGCATCTAGCCTGTCCAATCCCTTTAGGATTTTATACGTTTCAATCAGATCCCCCCTCAATCTTCTAAATTCCAATGAGTACAAGCCCAGTTCATCCAGTCTTTCTTCATATGAAAGTCCTGCCATCCCAGGAATCAATCTGGTGAACCTTCTTTGTACTCTCTCTATGGCAAGGATGTCTTTCCTCAGATTAGGGGACCAAAACTGCACACAATACTCCAGGTGTGGTCTCACCAAGGCCTTGTACAACTGCAGTAGTACCTCCCTGCTCCTGTACTCGAATCCTCTCGCTATAAATGCCAGCATACCATTCGACTTTTTCACCGCCTACTGTACCTGCATGCCCACTTTCAATGACTGGTGTATAATGACATCCAGGTCTCGTTGCACCTCCTCTTTTCCTAATCGGCCACCATTCAAATAATAATCTGTTTTCCTATTTTTGCCACCAAAGTGGATAACTTCACATTTATCCACATTAAATTGCATCTGCCATGAATTTGCCCACTCACCCAACCTATCCAAGTCACTCTGCATCCTCTTAGCATCCTCCTCACAGCTAACACTGCCACCCAGCTTCATGTCATCCGCAAACTTGGAGATGCTGCATTTAATTCCCTCATCCAAGTCATTAATATATGTTGTAAACAACTGGGGTCCCAGCACTGAGCCTTGCGGTACCCCACTAGTCACTGCCTGCCATTCTGAAAAGGTCCCGTTTATTCCCACTCTTTGCTTCCTGTCTGCTAACCAATTCTCCATCCACATCAATACCTTACCCCCAATACCATGTGCTTTAAGTTTGCACACTAATCTCCTGTGTGGGACCTTGTCAAAAGCCTTTTGAAAATCCAAATATACCACATCCACTGGTTCCCCCCTATCCACTCTACTAGTTACATCCTCAAAAAATTCTATGAGATTCGTCAGACATGATTTTCCTTTCACAAATCCATGCTGACTTTGTCCGATCATTTCACCGCTTTCCAAATGTGCTGTTATCACATCTTTGATAACTGACTCCAGCAGTTTCCCCACCACCGACGTTAGGCTAACCAGTCTATAATTCCCCGGTTTCTCTCTCCCTCCTTTTTTAAAAAGTGGGGTTACATTAGCCACCCTCCAATCCTCAGGAACTAGTCCAGAATCTAACAAGTTTTGAAAAATTATCACTAATGCATCCACTATTTCTTGGGCTACTTCCTTAAGCACTCTAGGATGCAGACCATCTGGCCCTGGGGATTTATCTGCCTTCAATCCCTTCAATTTACCTAACACCACTTCCCTAACATGTATTTCGCTCAGTTCCTCCATCTCACTGGACCCTCTGTCCCCTACTATTTCTGGAAGATTATTTATGTCCTCCTTAGTGAAGACAGAACCAAAGTAATTATTCAATTGGTCTGCCATGTCCTTGCTCCCCATAATCAATTCACCTGTTTCTGTCTGTAGGGGACCTACATTTGTCTTTACCAGTCTTTTCCTTTTTACATATCTATAAAAGCTTTTACACCCCCCACAACAGTATCCAAAGTGGTATAGTAATTACTGAGAGGAATGGGCACAGGGGTGCCCTGCACTAACTGCCTATTCACAGTTCCATTTCTCTTGGCAGTCACCCAGCTGAAAGGCTGCAATTTAGGGGTGACTACTTCCCTGTAACTCTAATCGATGCTCAAGTTTAGAACAGCAACAGGTAAATTAATCAAAATGTATAGTGTTTTGCAAGTATTTGATAAGATAGACATGGGATTAATATTTCCTTTGGCTGGGGTTTACATAACCAAAGCACAGCACCTCAAAACAAGGGACTGCACATTCAGAATCAGAATCAGGTTTAATATCACCGGCATATGTTGTGAAATGTGTTACCTTCATGGCAGCAGTACAATGAAATACATGATAAATAAACAGAGATAAAACAATTATATTAAGTATATATGTGTGTATGAAATAGTTATGTTAATATAAGTAGTGCAAAGAAAACAGAAACAAGGAAAGTAGTGAGGTAGTGTTCATGGGTTCAATGTCCATTTAGAAATCGGATGGCAGAGAGGAAGAAGCTGTTTCTGAATCACTGAGTGTGTGCCTTCAGGCTTCTGTACCTTCTTCCTGATGGTAACAGTGAGAAAAGGGCATGCCCTGGGTGGTGGGGATTCTTAACGATGGCCGCCACCTTCCTAAGGCACTGCTCCTTAAAGATGTTTTGGATACTATGGAGGCTGGTACCCATGATGGAGCTGATTAATTTTACAAGTTTCTGCAACTTACTTCTTGTGCAGCAGCCCCCCCACCCCGTTCCAGACAGTGAAGCAGCCAGTCAGAATGCTCTCCACAATACATCTGTAGAAGTTTGAGTGTTTTGACAAACGAAATCTCCTAAAACTCCTAATGAAATATAGCCACCGTCTTGCCTTCTTTATAGCTGCATCAATACGTTGCATCCAGGTTAGGACCTCGCAGATATTGACACCGATAAAAGTGAAATTACTCTCTCTCTCCACTTCTGATTGCTCTGAGGATAGACTTGTGTTCCCTCATCTTACCCTTCCCGAAGGCCAGAATCAGCTCTTTGGTCTTGCTGACGCTAATTGCAAGGTTGGTGCTGCGACACCACTCCACTATCTGGTATATCTCACTTCTGCACGCCTTTCACCACCATCTGAGATTCTGCCAGCAATGGTTGTATCATCAGCAAATTTATAGATGACATTTGAACTACACCTAGCCACACACACATCCCTGTGGTGTGCCTGTGTTGATTGTCAGCAAGGTGGCTAAAGCTAAAAGAAGTTTCTTCATTCAGGGTTGAGAAGTGCTGAGAATTTAGAATTCTCAACCCAAGCAGTCTTAGTCACACAGATTTGATAAATTTTTCTGTTTGGAAAACCAAAGGATACAAAGTTACTGCAAATTGCCCCAAATGTAGGTGAGTGATAGAATTTGAGGTGAGTTAGTAAGAATGGGGGAGGGGGGCCGGGGAAATACATGCAGAATCAATGTAAATGGGTGGCTGATGGTCAGTGCTGACAGTAGGCCAGAGGATCTGTTCTCATGCAGTCCCTCTATGACTCTATGAAAGAGATGCTGAACTTTAAAAAGCTAAGATCTTACTAAATGGCAGAGTAGATGCAAGAGGTCAGACAGCACACTCTGCAGAATATCAGATGTTATCGCACAAAGAGAAAAACAAAATATAATCAAAACATTGATAAGTCCCACATAAAGAACAAATTTCATACATTGGCAAAGCAATTGCCTTAAAGAACAGACAACAGCTCTTGGAGCGTCATGATTGATCCGTGGATCTCAGTTTGCAATGGCTATGCTATAATCACACCTAATGCACTAGCACACCACAGTGCATCAGTCCATCAAATACAATGGCATCTGCCTCAGCTCTCAATTTAAAAAAAAGATGCCCCGCAACATTAGCCAAATAGACCTGCTGATAGAGTATCATTAAGAGGAAGGTCAAAAATCACACCAAAACCTCTCTGAACTACTAACCTCCAATGTAACTTGCTGTGCTGAAAAACATAGACAAATATACTGGAAGGACCTAATTACATTATTTGTTGGGTTTCTGAAAGACAACTGCAAGAGGCTAAAATGCAACATACCAGGTGTGATTGATAAGTTCATGGCCTAAGGTAGGAGTCAATTTTAGAAACCTAGCACATTTATTTTACAACATAGTCCCCTCCTGCGTTTACACACTTAGTCCAGCGGTCATCGAGCATACGGATCCCTTCTTTGTAGAAGTCAGCATCTTGGACCTCCAGAAAGTGGTCCACAGCAGGGGTGATTGATAAGTTTGTGGCTTAACCTAGAAGGACATGAGTTATACAACTCTCATTACATGCACGAACTTATCAATCACCTCTGCTGTGGACCACTTTCTGGAGGTCCAAGACACCGACTTCTACAAAGAAGGGATCCGTACGCTCCACGACCGCTGGACTAAGTGTGTAAGTGTAGGAGGGGACTATGTTGAAAAATAAATGTGCTAGGTTTTCTAAAATTGACGCCTTCTTTAGGCCACGAACTTATCAATCACCCCTCGTATTTACATTAAAAAGCACATTAGGGGAGACGTCGGACAGCTGAACTGGAGCTATATGAAAGAGGTTTTGTAAAAAAGAGAAAGACAGGTGATTTTACAGGCTCTGCACAATCAATTATTTTCAGGCTGCACTAACTCTGGGCAGTCAGGATGGGGACACGTCCCAGTTGCCAGGATATCAAAGATGCATTCAGACTTTGTTCTGAGATATAAAGAAGAACAGAAAGGGGGGGGGGAACAGAAGGCTCAAGATTGGGACTGGGATGGGTCTGAAGAGGAAAGAAGTCAAGTCATGGAGGAGTTAAGTAAGCAGCTGAAGATAGAACTGACAGGCTGTAGGTGAAAGCACATGCTGTCAATATGTAGTGGATGTACTGTGTATGAATAAATATACACAAATCAATTATATGAGCATGGGTATGTACCTACATGGACAGCACGTAGTCTGTTTCAGAGTATATCCTAAGTCTGCACAGTGCAACATGGTCTCCAACCATAGTCTGTCCATTGCGTCTGCACTATTGATAGCACAAATTCGATTCGATTCAATTCAACTTTATTGTCATTGTGCCGAGTACAGATACAAAGCCAATGAAATGCAATTAGTATCTAACCAGAAATGCAAAGAATAGTGTTATTTACAAAATACTGCAAATAAAAAAGTGCTACAGCACACAAATATAAAATTACTGAGACAGTACAATACGGATGCAATACTGCTTAGCGCTGTGATGTGAGGTTCAGCAGGGTCACAGCCTCAGGGAAGAAGCTCTTCCTGTGCCTGCTGGTGCAGGAGCGGAGGCTCCTGTAGCGCCTACCGGATGGGAGGAGAGTAAAAAGTCCATGGTTAGGGTGAGATGCATCCCTGATAACGCTTTTAACCCTGCCCAGGCAGCGTTTAAGGTAGATGTTCTCAATGGTGGGCAACTGGGTGCCGATAATTCACTGGGCAGTTTTCACCACATGCTGGAGTACTTTGTGGTCCGATACAGGACAACTGCCACACCACACTGAGATGCAGTTGGTGAGTATGCTTTCAATGGTACAGCGGTAAAAGTCCGTCAGTATCCTGAGACAGAGGTGAGCTTTCTTCATGCTCCGCAGGAAATAAATGCAACAAATGCAAGAGTCACCCCACATTACAACTCATGCACAGACAATAATTCCCATTCCTCACCCATGACTTTGCGAAACTGCCTATGATGACAACAAAACTAATAATACAAGAACATATCATGTTCTTTGGTTTACTACTTACATCCAGTCACTAAAGTAAATGGTAAGATTGGGTTTCAATAGGAGAACAGCAAGTATCACAAAAGTGCTTAAAACTTTTGCCACTGGCACATGTAGTGAATTTAGGCCAATCTCTGCCCCATTGATTGAGTGAGTATTTTGAACTATTGTTAGATTGACTGCTGTGATCATTTATTTCACACTGCCAAATGAATCGAAAGCCACACACACAGTTAGAGATGAGCACAGGGTGCTTTTCAACTAGTGACAATACAAGACGACTTGTAATCAGCAAAATCTTAAACAGACCCAGGCGTATTAAAAGAAATGATATACCAGCCTGGCAAGACACATAGAACTATATGCAGGGCAAACAGTGCAATGAGCATGTTGTAGACACAGATAAGCAACTACACCCGCCCCCAACCTCTGATCCAAATTCTGCTGCCCTATCACATCCACTCATGAATCTAATCAGTGAAAGGATGAAGTTTAAAGAGCATCCACAGGCTTCAGCTTTACCAAGTACAGTTTGCAACTAGCCAACAGTAGTATTAAGGTTACTTGGAACTTGAATGTTGTAATAGACCAGTAATTGCAAAAGGCATTAAACACTGGCCCTGCACGCTGCAAAAAAACAGTCAAAGCTCTTGGACTGTACCTTCCAGCTCATGACTCCACTATCTGAAAGGACGATTGAACCAGCTGTATGGGAACCCACTTAAGTTATATACATGCAACACACATCAAAGTTGCCGGTGAACGCAGCAGGCCAGGCAGCATCTCTAGGAAGAGGTATAGTAGACGTTTCAGGCTGAGACCCTTCGTCAGGATTAACTGAAGAAAGAGCTAGAAAGAGATTTAAAAGTGGGAGGGGGAGGGGGAGATCCAATAGGAGAAGACAGGAGGGGGAGGGACGGAGCCAAGAGCTGGACAGGTGATTGGCAAAAGGGATATGAGAGGATCATGGGACAGGAGGCCTAGGGAGAAAGAAAAGGGGGAGGGGGAAAAAAGCCCAGAGGATGGGCAAGAGGTATAGTCAGAGGGGCAGAGGGAGAAAAAGGAGAGCGAGAGAAAGAATGTGTGTATATAAATAACGGATGGGGTACGAGGGGGAGGTAGGGCATTAGCGGAAGTTAGAGAAGTCAATGTTCCTGCCATCAGGTTGGAGGCTACTCAGACGGAGTATAAAGTGTTGTTCCTCCAACCTGAGTGTGGCTTCATCTTTACAGTAGAGGAGGCCCTGTGTAGACATATCAGAATGGGAATGGGATGTGGAATTAAAAGATGTGGCCACTGGGAGATTTTAATTTCACATCCCATTCCCATTCTGATATGTCTATCCACGGTGTCCTCTACTTTAAAGATGAAGCCACACTCAGGTTGGAGGAACAACACCTTATATTCCGTCTGGGTAGCCTCCAGCCTGATGGCATGAGCATCGACTTCTCTAACTTCCGCTAATGCCCCACCTCCCCCTCGTATCACATCCGTTATTTATTTTTATACACACATTCTTTCTCTCACTCTCCCTTTTCTCCCTCTGTCCCTCTGGTTATACCCCTTGCCCATCTTCTGGGCTTCCCCCCCTCCCCCTTTTCTTTCTCCCTAGGCCTCCCGTCCCATGATCCTCTCATATCCCTTTTGCCAATCACCTGTCCAGCTCTTGGCTCCGTCCCTCCCCCTCCTGTCTTCTCCTATCATTTTGGATCTCCCCCCCCCCACTTTTAAATCTCTTTCTAGCTCTTTCTTCAGTTAGTCCTGACAAAGGGTCTCGGCCTGAAACGTTGATTGTACCTCTTCCTAGAGATGCTGCCTGGCCTGCTGCGTTCACCAGCAACTTTGATGTGTGTTGCTTGAATTTCCAGCATCTGCAGAATTCCTCGTGTTAAGTTACATACATTGCTGGTCTGGAAATACCTCTGCTTTCTTGCTGGTTCTAAACTCCAGAACTCCCTACCCATCAGCATTGTAGGAGTATTGTTAACAGATAGAGAATAGGTTTGGGGACATTCACTACCACTTTCTCAAGGACAATTATTACCGGTTCTGTCCACACTCAGATTTCCAAAAATAAATATATTGAAAAAACACCACTTTGCCCTGTGGAATTCCCTATGCAAGACTTTACATGTCCACTGATATCATCAGTTGCACCAGAATCATTACATTATTCGCTGCTTATTTCAATGAAACAACGGTAGTACAACTGTCACCGGAAGATTGCTGGTACATTATACAACAGCTTGGAAAGAATCCATCACTTACTCATACAAAATACGTCCAATCTATCTGCAAGAAAGGCTTCTACAGTGTAAGCTGGCACCATTAAGTGGTGACTGTGTGCAGCTCCGAAGGGCCAATGTACTGCTGCCGCAAAACAACAAATGTCAACGCGTGAGCCAATGATATTGAACTTATTTCTGATTCTAAATATGAAAATTGATCTAGAAACATTGTGGTCAATTGTATATAGTTTTGTCAACAAATTAGATGGTTTGTTTATATTTCTATTGAAGACAACTATCATTAATAAGCATGAATGTACGAGTAAATAAAATTAAAAGGCTTGCATTTATTTAGAACTTTATACAATACTGGGACACTCTGCAGTACTTTGCAGACAAAAAGTACTTTGAAATTGTAGCTTTGCTTTAGCAAAGGAAACATGGCAGCCAATTTGTGCACAGCAAGGTCACAACAAAATCAGCAACAGTTAGTGCATTTTTAGGGGCATTGATTGAGGTATAAAAATTAACTAGGCAATAGCTAGCTAAATGCACTCTTCTTTTGAAATAATGCCACGAGATTTTTCCTTCCATGTACCCAACAAGAGATGGCTGACGTTTAACAGTGTAGAAGTCCTGGGGCAGGCAAATATGACAATAAATCTTTTCTTATGTAAAAACCCACTGGGTCAGAGATTGGAATGTAACCTGGACAATCAAGTCTGCTCACACCTGTCCCTCAATAGTTATACATTCATGCTTATTGTATCACCAAGTGGTAGTTTTACTTTTTCAGATTGCTTACTCAAAAATCTGTACCACATCCTTCAGTCAAGGAACCCTAAAGGTTGGAGTCTGTGCCTTACCAGAAAGGTAATAAGATACAAAACGAAATAAAGCTACAGCCAGATAATCATCTAAAACAGACTCCATGTTGTCTGTAAAACCAGAGAGTGGTAGTGGCTCAAAGAGTACCTTGAATAATATGTCTAATATCCTACCCTCACTTTTCCATAACCCTCTATTTCCTTTGAGTTCAAGGGTCTGATTGCTCCCAGTATTGAAAATAGTGAACACTGAATACTTATAGACATCAGGAGCTACAGAAATTAAACAATTCACAATGCCATGAAAAGTTTCTCATTCACTCTTTATCCTAAAATCAGAATCAGGTTTAATATAACTGGCAAATGTCATGAAATTTGTTGTTTTGTGGCAGCAGTACAATGCAATACACAATAATAAAAACTATAAATCACAGCAGGGAAAAAAGTAAAAAAATACTGTTAGTGTCCATGGGTTCATCGTCCATTCAGAATTCTGACGGCAAAGGGGAAAATATGCCTGAACTCTTTCAATTTTGTTTTATATTGCTGCTTGCACAGTTTGTTTTCTTTCTGATGTTTTTCTTTGAATGGGTTCCATGGTTTTCTTTGCCTCATAGCTGTCTGTGAGAAGATGAATCTCAGATGCATATCTACTTTGATGATAAATGTACTTTGAATCTTTTAAAAAGCTGTTCCACCCCTTTCTTTCTCCCTAGGCCTCTAGTCCCATGATCCTCTCCCTTCTCCAGCCTTGCATTCCTTTTGCCAATCAATTTTCCAGCTCTTAGCTCCATCCCTCCTCCCCCTGTCTTCTCCTATCAGTTCCGATCTCCCCCTCCCACTTCCAAATCTCTTTCTATCTCTTCTTTCAGTTAGTCCTGACAAAGGGTCTCGGCCTGAAACGTCGACTGTACCTCTTCCTAGAGATGCTGCCTGGCCTGCTGCGTTCACCAGCATTTTTTATGTGTGTTGCTTGAATTTCCAGCATCTGCAGATTTCCTCATGTTTGCGCCTGAAATATTGAGTGTGTGTCTTTGTCAGTTGTAAATACTATTAGTGTTAACACACTTGCATTGTCTCTAGTAAGTCCTCAAGAGTATTGTGTTTTCAAATGAGCTTGCACCTCTCAAACTTTAGCCATCACAGAGTGATTCTAGTCAAATTTTCCTAATAGATCAGTCCACACTTCCCAGGAATCAACCTGGTACATATATGCTGTTTATTCTCTTAAGGTAAGAATATCCTTGCTAAAGAAACCTCCACTGAGCACATCTACATGGAGTGCTGTCACAGGAAAGCAGCACCATCAAGATCCTCCAGCATCCAGACCATACTCTCTCCTCATTACAGTCATCAGGAGCTTCAGGACCCATACCACCAAGGTCAGGAATGGTTATTACTTCTCAATCATCAGCTCTTGAACCAGAGGGATAACTTCCCTCACCCCAACAATGAACTGTTCCCATAACTGATGGACTCACTTTAAGGACTCTACTTTGTTATTTCATGTTCTCGTTGTTTATTGCTATTTATTTATATTTGCATTTGCACAGTTTGTTACTCACTGATCCTGCTTACAGCTAATGTTCTATAATTTGCTGAGTATGCCCACAGGAAACAGAATCTCAGGGTTTTATGTGGTAACATGTATGTACTCTGATAATAATTTTTACTCTGAACCTACCACTAGTACGTCTTTGGACTATGTGAGGAAACTCATAAGGTCAAGGGGAGAACGTACAAACCCCTTACAGACAGTGGAAGGAATTTACTATGATTTCCAACAAGAAAATGAATCTCAGGGTAGTATATGGTGACATATGTAATTTGATAATAAATATAGTTTGAACGCAACCAGAATCATACATAGTATACAAACAAAAGAATTTGGAGTGGCCCAGCTAACTTTGTCAACTGCTCTACCATTCCGATTTAAGATGGCACTACCGAAGATGGGCAACAGCTTACTAGTAGTTCATGAAGCAATAAATACAACTAAATACTTTATTAATAACACCTTTTCTGTGGAAATTGTGGTTAATGATCACCACAAACAATGAAGAGGCAAGCGAAGGCAAGGCTGATTTGAGGGTCGAGGTGTGCAGGTGCAATGCAAAGTTGAAGCGAGGCCGAGGCATGTTCGAGACAGAATCACAGTAGGGGGCAAAGTTAGAGCAAATGGGGCAGAGGAGTTTCGGAGCTTGTCCACCGAAACCAAGAGTGAGATTCAATTGATCTAAGCACTGGATCGATTTGGAAAGGTTGGGTACGGGCTGGAAAGTGGTAGTGAGGTCCATGCCCAGAGCATATCGATGTGGTAGGGCCTGGGTCCTAGTGTGGGGTGTGACCTGGTGTTTGGACAATTTAAACACCAGGCCAGATGGACTGAAAAGGCAGGGTCTCAGGACCACAGGCGAGGGTCGGGCTGGTTCTGCTCACTGCTTCATGACATTTACTCCACTTTCCGTGGTGCTGAGGCTGATGCTGTGTCCTGCTCTGGGTTTCGTGTCTGTGAGCTTTGTTACGATTTACCCGGCCGTGTGACAACTGAAGCTGAGGCTATGGGCCCACTTTTGTTCTGAATGCTGTTGCTTGCTTTTATTGCTTGCATGATTTGAACTTTGTTTCCTCTCTCTGCGCATTGGTCTTTTTTTTAAACTGGGTTCTTTCAAGTTTCTTGTTTTGTGGCTGCCTGTAGCAGACGAATCTTAAGGTTGTATAATTTATACATACTTTGATAATAAATGTACTTTGAACAATACAGCAACACAAATTATTACTCTGCCCAATGTAATCTTTCACTCCCTTCTTTATCAGTGCATCTCCACTGATTTCATATTATTCAAAGACTGTTTCCAGCAATCTCTGAAGCAGAGTGTTAAAAGATTCATACTGCTCAAAAAATTGCATCTCAGTTTGAAGGCAGTTACAGATAAGGATAACTTTTATTCTCAAGGGAAAGCAGACATCCCACGCTGCAAAAACTCATTTCAGGGAGGTAGCACCATCAATTTGCAGGAGACTCCCGGAACTTCCGGAAGAGATGGGATGTCTGCAATAGAGTAGCTCCTTAGCAGCTAGCCAGCTAGTTTAAATAACATTAGCTATGCTAGTGAACGAATGACACCTGTTAAACTCACCTCAACATGTCTTTTACAGTCTTAACCCACCATGGGCAATAGAAAAGTCACTGTTGCAAACAGTGCAGCGAGCAACACTGTCATTATTTTGACCCCTATTAGGCAGGGGTACACTTTAGTGTAGTCTGGGGTGACGCACGTTTTATATTTTTTTTGGAACGCTCTGTCATGGCACGCTCTCACTCTCTCGCTCTGGCTTGCTTGCTCTCGCTCTCTCTCACGCGCACTCTCTCTCTCTCATGTTCGCTCTCGCGCTCTCTCTTGCTTTCTCTTGCTCGCTCTCAAAAACATTGATTTCCGTGATATTGTATATAATTTGCAGGCATCAGGGAGCCACTATTAATATGTGGGAGACTCCCAGAACTTCCGGGAGAGGTGGGATGTCTGGGAAAGGCTAATTGTAACAGTATTAGGCAGGAACTAGGAAGGGTTGATCAGGAGCACAGAGATAAATCAACATCCAACATATGGGAATCTTTTAAAGGCCAAATGGTTAAGAGTTCAGTTCCTATGAGGATGCAAGGTCTGGGGAACCTTGGATCTCAAGGGATATTGTAAGTTCAGTCAGAGAAAAAGAAAGCAGGTTTAGGAAGCTGAAATCTGACAAAGCCTGATGAATATAAAGGAAACAGGCAAGAACTTACAGAATTAGGGCTGAAAGGGACTATGAAATATGCTTAGCAAGTAGGATTAAGAATCCAAAGGAACTTTATACATATACCAGTAGCAAGAGGGAAGCAAATGAAAGGGTAGATTCACTTAAAATTCAGGACAGAATTTATGCTTGAAGCCAGAGGAGGTGGGTGAAGCTCTAAATGAGTATTGGTATTCATCAAACAGAAGGGTATGGAGAATATAGAGATCAAAGAGGGGCATATTTAAATTCTATGTTAGAATCAGAATCATTATCACTTGCAAACTGTATGTTGTGAAATTTGTTGATGGTATTAAGGAGGTGGTGTTGGGTATCATGTAAACATGAAGATATACAAGTCCCCAAGGCCTGATGAAATCTATCCCAGGATAGTACGAGAAGGACATTGCTGAGGGCCTGACAGAAATACTTGTATCTTTACACATGATGTGTCAGGAGATTAGAGAATAGCCAATTTTCTTCTTTTGTTTAAGGGCAATAAGGATAATCAAGCAATTTATAGGCCAGTGAACTTTACATCAGTGTTAAGGAGATTATTGGGGAAGATACCTAGACACACAAGGAAAAGCATGTGCTTATTACTGAGCATGGTTTTGTGTGGGGGAGGTTCTGTCTCGCACACTTGTTGTGTAATGGAGATAATTGATGAGGATAGTGTAGTGGATGCAGTTGACAGACTTTAGTAAAGCATTTGACAAAGATCCACCGTGAATTCAGAAGTTGAATACAAAATTGGCCTTTTCAGAGAATACAGAGTAGGGTAGAAGACTGTTTTTCTGACTGAAGGTCTTTTGACAGTGGTATTCCATGGGAATCTGTACTGAGCTCCTGTGTCATTTAATAAAATTATTTTGATGAAAATGTAGCAAGTGAAAATGATTAGCAAGTTTGCAATTTTAAAAATGGTGGCATTGTGTATATTTTGAGGAAGGATTTACCAAAGGTAACAGCAGGATTTAGTTCAGTTGGAAATTTGGGTGGAGAAAAAGCAAATGGAATTTAATCCCAACACATGTGAGATGGTACATTTTGAGAGAACAATGAACACCAGTACAAAGGGATCTTGGGGTACAAATCAGTATGTCTCAGAAAGTGGCAACCCAAATTGAGAGGGTAGTAAAGAAAGTGTACAGCATGCTTTCTTCCATAGGTTGCGATGTAGAGTGTAAAAGTTGGGAAGTCACATTGTAACCATCTAAAGCTTTGGTTAGGCCACTTCCACAGCTCTGGTTGCTGGCTTAAGGCTGATTTATACTTCTGCGTCAACTCGACGCCGTAACCTACGCAAGTGACCTACGCACGTTGTGAGCATTTATATTTGTGCGTTGGTGTGTCTGACAATTTGGGCATGTCACACATGCGCACACACCTGCCTGTGCAAGGCTCCATGGTCATGGTGGTCTTTCTCGGGGTTAACAAGTCTAAAGCGAGTGTCTTTTTTCGTAAAAGCGAAATGTGTCCTCCATAATTTCGGAGGTCTGTAAAGCTTTATGGAAAGCATTGCAGTCAGAGTTTCCTCCCTGCCCTTAAGTCACCCAATGGGAAGCTATTGCAGCGTAGGAGGAAATGCGATGCTACCAAGTGGACCAATCACAGTTGCTGTGGTCTGCATTGCCACGACGCGTAGTTACATTTTGGGAGAGATGCGCGTCAGTCTATGGCGTAGGGATCCGCATAGGCTCTGTGTAGGGTTCGCAGCGACGCCGTACCTATGGCGTCGATTTGACGCAGAAGTATAAATCAGCCTTAAGGAGGAGGATGTGAAAGCTTTGGAGACAGTGCAAAAAGAGGATCACTGGGATGTTGCCTGGATTGGAGAACATTAGCCATGAGGCTGACAAACTGAAGTGTTTTCTACAGAGTGTCAGAGACTGAGTGGTAACCTGATAGAAATATCTAAGTTGTTTACCCAGTTTCTTTTAAACAAAGTGGTATGTGGTATATGTTAGGAGAGGTGCTAGAAGCAGATATAATAGCAACGTTTCAGAAGCATTTAGACAGACATACCAACAGACAGTGCAGTGAATAGTGGGACGCAGATAATGTGCAGGCAGATTGAATTAGTTAGGTTGGCATTGTAGTTGACACAGTCAGTGGACAGAAGAGACTGTTCCTGTGCAGTACTGTTCTACGTCTTACCTTCAGTCTTAAATAGACAACCCCTTATTTTTAAACAGTGATCCCTGGATATAGCCTGTCCTGCAAAAGAAAGCATTCGCTTCATATCTTCCCACCAAGTTGCCTCCCACTTTTTGAAATTCTAGCAGAAACGGACCTAGCCTATCCTTTCTTCATAACCCAACTTGCCAATGCTAGGTTTTAGTCCAGAGAGCTTTCTCACAACTGCTCACAGTAAATTGACTTCTAGCACCTCTCCTAACATATACCACATACCACTTTGTTTAAAAAAGACTGGGTAAATCCTTGGCTTTACATTTGGGCCACAGTGCCATCACGACTGCGAGTAAGTTCTTTCCATCAAACATCTGTAATTTAGGTTATGATTTTTTGTTAGCCTTACAGTATGTTTTCTCAAAGCTGCATTAGAATTCCTCATCCATTGCTTCTAAAGTCAGGGGTCATTAGCTAATGAGAGGAGCATGCTGACTTTATGATATAGTGAGCTGAAAGGACATGATAACATTTGGTTCATTCCACAGGAAATATCACTCAAGGATAAAAGTTTCACGTAGGAGGCATTCTCTGCTTTTCCCTTCCAGGTGTGGATGTCATCTTGTTTTTTTAATCTGATTTATCTCCTGCTGTTTGATCTTACTTGGGATGATAGTATCGATGTGCAAAATTTCCAAGCTATATTTGAGAGCGACACAGTCTGTTTCTTCTGGGTTTGGTATGCGCATCTTGACATTTCAAATCCTCCAACTATGTTTTGTGGAGTGGAATTTGTCTATGTGTGATTTTCATTAACGTGGAGTGGCTATTACACACTGGCTGCCACAATATTGACATAAGGAAATCTTGGAGCTATATAGCAAGGACATACCAAGCAATTGGAGAACAAGTGCAGACCAAACATTCATGTGGATACCAGTATACTTACTCACTCACATCCTAGCTGCACAAAGCAGCATTCTAATTCCTTGGACACACACATTTGCCTATACTCTCTCTCAATGCATCCCACCAATCTCCCACCATTCTTCTACCACTCTCACACATCTTTACACTCCTTCTCTTTTCTATACCAACCCAACTCCACTCCCACTCTCCTGGAGGAAAGTTCCTTATGAACTATCCAAAATCATAATCTCTCAAACCCATGTCCTTAAATAGCACCTCATTAAATGTTTTGTTCTGAAAACAGTCATTGTGACACTATTACATCTGTGGTGCTCATGATAGAAAACGAACTACCAAGGTCTCCAACAACAGGGCCACACATTACATGAACGTCCAATCAGAAAACTTTTCAGGCAGTGACGAGCATAGCCAAATTCTTCCTCAACAACCACCAACCTTTCTACATGAGATAATTTTTTTAAAAAATCTGTTTTTGGAACCTGGGTTTTGAAGATAAGGATGCACTTTTGATTAGCTTTTACTTAACTTCAGAAAATGGGAACCAAGTAATTGCTTCAGGCACTAATTCTCAAGACCACGGTGCTTCCAAAATCAGTGGATCTTCCAAGATCATGACCTCGCAATGAGGATGGAGATGAACATACTGTGTCAGGATGAAATTTGACTTTGTAGACATCACTGCTTTCAAGATATTGGGGCCAATCCTAGGGCCGAGGAACACTTTGGAATCTTCTGATGGTAACTGCGCGAAGCATCCACCAGATAGTTCCTTTCGCCAGCCCCTGACCTGGTACCTAAGCTCATGGAAGTGTGTTATCTCCTGCTGTTATTTCAGCTACACAAATCCACCTTGTACTTTGCTATCATTTATTGCTAATACGCCTGCTTAGAAAATAACAAAGGTCAATTCCAGTGTTTGAACTGTCAAAATGCACAGCTAATTTTGGTAGAATTAGTGTTTCTAGATAGTCTCTCCCAACAAGGATCATTTGCTTCTCTCTGGTTCTGTGGTTCTGGAGTGGCTAATGAGGCTAATGTGGGACTCTGTGCAGATGGAGCTGGTGAGCAGAGAGATGGGAATTGATGGGTTGCTGCTGCTTCTCATTGACATTCCTAATGCTGCTCCCTGTTAAGTGGTCATGTACTGTTACACTCACCACTAACTCAGAAATTCCTGGCCCATGACAATTTAAAATGGAGAACTAACAATTGTCCCATGGAGGCTTTGAGAGCATCAAAGTCATTTCCTTCTGAGCTCAGAGTGCTTGTTTTAGGGAGTTTGTGTCAGGCCTGCAAATTGTGTGGCCTGCCCCCGTCAACTGGTTAAATGTATTCAGACCCATGATGCTGGCGACATTAGTGTTGGCTTGACACAGCTAATGGTTTGCTTATCCTACCTGTGATTTGCAAGATCTTGCAGTAACAGCTTTGGTGGGACCTCTCCCATGTTTGTTGTGGGTAGTGAAGCTACATTTGTCATGGGAAGAGGTTACAGAGAGACAGGATAAGATTCAAGAATGTGCACAAAGCCTTCCTAAAGAAATGCAACATGGAATCTCTAGCCCACAACTACTTTAAAGAACTGCCTCCAGGATAGCCTTCAGAACTAAGGACATGTCCTGGGAGCACACAAGAGGTTCCGTGTAACCAATAAGGAACCACCTCTCAAAATGTCTATGTACCTCGTCTGCATCAACTGCTCCATCTGTGTGGGGGGGGAGGGGGGTGTGAAATCATTGGTTTCCACATTAGTCACTGCAGAATGCACAACCACAGTGGAACGGTCAGTCTCAAGGCTCTGCTTAAAAAGGCTACATCTCGGAAGTATACTGGAGGTCAGGGATCACTGTGGCCTATAGACCAGAGCCTTGTGCTAGGTTTGAGGTTTTGATCTTCAACCGCATTTTTCAGTTGTCCAAAAGGATGCACTGGTACACTGAAGTCAAGGCTCATCATTAACGTCTGTCTTTACTGAGGATGACTGTTGAGATATGGAGAACAGCCCATATATTCTGGAATCTGCTCATGGAGCTACATCATCCAGAGACGGTTTTACACAGCAGGACTACAGTGGTAGAGGATGAACGGTTTGTGGATGTTTTATGAATTGACCCATTTTAGTGAAGGACTCAATAAAGTGACTCCATGCAGTCACATGCTCAAGCACCACCTGTTTACATAGCTAAACAATGGAGTTTGAAATGACCTTCTTTCTAGGATGAAGATAGATTGAGCAGCTTTTTACTTGCCCTGTAAATTAACTCCACTCTAGCTGGAAGCAAGGTGCAGTTTTGCAGGGAGTAAGACTGAGCTAAATATTAATGTGACTGGACCTTTAATCCAACATGTCTTTCAAAAATCCTAATACATCAACAATGAAACACTAAGATCTTAGCTCAAAACTAATAAGAGTCTTTCAGTCACATTCGACAACATACAGTAAGAATGCCTCACACTACATTTATCACTCTGCTCAGCACTAATTAACAGTTTTGTCATTTCCTTTTCTTGAAAGGAAGTTATTTTAAAATGACAAGCTTTTCTCTGATGCAAGTATATCCTACTATATTCAGGTTGAATCTATACAACATCTCAAAACGGTTTGACCGAGGTCTACTGCTGCCTTATGCTCCTGCTTTAGAGAGCTGATCAGCTTAATACTTTCCACATAAGATAAATTCTACACTTCAACTTGTGCACATACTGGTGCTTTAAAGAAATTAACCTTGATGACACCAAGCCACAGATTGATTATACTTTCCATTGAAATTTCCAGATACCCAGCACTGCCTGGTAATGCCTCTTGCTGAACAAACACTATCTTAACTAAGATCTGTCAACAAACCTCTCAGTACCACTGTGCCAGCAATACATGAATCCATTCCTCTATGGATTAATTTACATTGTTAACACATGCTGGTATTTATCAACATTTTATTCCAGATCTGTACTTCTAACTTTGTTTATATTTCTTTATTCTATATAACTATTGAGCATTGTGTTTTTGTTGCATGTAGCACCAACACACCACAGCAATTTCCTAATACACGTAAGTAAAGTTGAACAAAGTTGTCATAAATAAAGCTGAAATATACATGAATAAAATCGATCCTTGTCAGTATCTATTAGTGACAGAAAAACTTGCAGGAAGTCTCAAGATTTTTGTTTTAGAACTCCGTGGCGTTTGGTATGGTTATTGACATGCAGTGTATCAGCCTGCCTGGAAGAGAAAGGATGGGAACAAATGAGATATCATTTCACTGCAAACATCTTCATCAACACTAAAGAAAGAGAGAATCTATCCTCAGGCACCAACAGTCTCCATCATTAACCCAAAGCCCCAGGCACAAACATCATCATTATTAATGGAGAAACCGTTTTACTGTGGATTCACAGCAACACCCTTTCTGCAAGTGAATTGTGGATAGAGCTCAGTACCAATGTTTCTTTAGCTGTTGGCACTCAGTAGGTCAATATTTAGAGTGCTGTGATGTACCCAAGAGAACGTAGGTGGGAGTTATGTAGAGAATCATGTATGTAGACAGAACAGAGACATTCAGCAAGCAGCCCCTTAATTTGTATTTTTTCTACATAATAATGAGAAGTTAATACAGGAGGAGAGTGACGACATTGTACCACACAGGAAATGCATACAAGGTAGAAAGGAAATGGTATACAAGATATGAGGCAGTCCTTTGTAAATATGATTTGTCAGCAGCAAAAGATGTACCTTTTTTCAAACAAGAGAAAACTTGCAGATGCTGGAAATCCAAGTAACACACACAAAATGCTGGAGGAACTCAGCAGGCCAGGCAGCATCGATGGAAAAAAGTACAATCAACGTTTCGGGCCGAAACCCTTCTGCAGGACTGGAGAAAAAAGGCTGGTGAGTAGATTTGAAAGATGAGGGGAGGGGAGGGAGAAACGCCAGGCGATAGGTGAAACTTGGAGGGGGAGGGATGAAGCAAAGAGCTAGAAAGTTGATCGGTAAAAGAGACAGAAGGCCATGGAAAAAAGAAAAAAGTGGGGGGGAGCATGAGAGGGAGGTGATGGGTGGGCAAGGAGATAACAAAAGCGAGGGACAAGGGGATGGGAAATGGTGAAGGGGGGTAGGGAGGCATTACTGGAAGTTGAGAAATCAATGTTCATGCCATCAGGTTGGAGGCTACCCAGACTCCCTTGTCCATTCCTCCCTCCCCACTGATCTCCCTTCTGGTACTTATCCTTGCGAGCAGAACAAATGCTACACCTGCCCCTACACCACCTCCCTCGCTACCATTCAGGGCCCTAAACAGTCCTTCCAGGTGAGGCGACACTTCACCTGTGGGTCTGTTGGGATCATATACTGGGTTCAGTGCTCCCGGTGTGGCCTCTTGTATATCGGTGAGACCCAACGTAGATCGGGAGACCGCTTTGCTGAGCATCTATGCTCCATCTGCCAGAACAAGCAGGATCTCCCAGTGGCCACCTGTGTTAATTCCACTTCCCATTCCGATATGTACATCCATGGCCTCCTCCACTGTCGGGATAAGGCCAAACTTAGGTTGGAGGAACAAGACCTTGTATTCCGTTTGGGTATCACCCAACCTGATGACACGAACATCAATTTCTCAAACTTCCGGTAATGCCTCAACCCCTTCACTATTTCCCATCCCCTTGTCCCTCTCTCATGTCATCTCCTTGCCTGCCCATTGCCTCCCTCTGGTGCTCCTCTCTCTCTCTTCCCCCCACCTTTTTCTTCCATGGCCTGCTAGCTCTTTCTCAATCAACTTCCTAGCTCTTTTCTTCATCCCTCCCCCTCCAAGTTTCACCTGTCGCCTGGCACTTCTCTCTCCCTTCCCACCCACCTTTCAAATCTACTCCTCAGCATTCTTTCTCCAGTCCTGCCGAAGGGTTTCGGCCCAATCCGTTGACAGTGATCAGCTTCTTCATTCACAATGCTGCCATTACAGCAGCCAGAGTTCATCTCACTGCTATCTTTGAATACAGCAACAAACAAATTCCCAATTTAGTGAATTTCAAACCTCACCCATCTCTGTGTGATGGATTGGTATCTTTACAACCCATTGGTATTGCCAAGTTACAAACTGCACCCAAGAATCCAGCATATTAACTTGTGACTACATCAATTTCCTGAACCCGCTAAGCAATGATGTCAGATGCTGACTATCTACCATATTCCTGAACTTGTAGGTGAAGAAGTCGTCTCATCTGAGAAAAGATAATAATGTCATGTATATTTTCTCCACAATATATGCCATTTGATGGAAAACCAGATTCCTGGTTACATCATCTTAGAAAGCATCCATCTGGATACATTACAGCTTGGTGTGGTACCTGGTCTGCGTATCACTGCATGAAACAGCTCAACGTCACAGAAACCAGCCTCCACTCCATGAGCTCTGTTTACACTTCATTGGGGCAGTAAAGCAGCCAGCATGATCAAAGACCCCACCCACCCAGACATTCTCTCTTCTCCCCTCTCCAGGAGATACAAACACCAGAAAGCACTCACCACCAGGTTCAAGGACAGGTTCTATCCCGCTATTTTAAGACTATTAAATGTTCTCTAGTATGATAGGATGGACTCTTGGCCTCATTATAGTCTCTCTGCACTGCACCTTCTCTGTAACTGTTAGACTTCATTCTGCATTCTGTTGTTTTACTTTGTTCTACCACTGTGTAATGATTTGACCTGTATAAGCAGTATGCAAAAGAAGCTTTTCACTCTATCTCGGTACAGTATGAATAATAAACATCTTTTCACAAGGTTCCCGAGGTGACCATGATGGTGAGAAAAAAGGGAAGGCATCTGAAATGGCCCCAACCATTTCATACAATCTCTGGAAGGCACTCTGAAGTCAGAGTTCATTTATCTCAGTTCAGCTTAAATGGATTCATGACAACATTGAAGCATGTGGCTAGCACGTAACATTATTCAAAACAAATAAGCATGAAAGACAACAAAATTCTTCGCATAAATGTAGCCTTCTGTTAAATTTGTATCTGCTTAGAAGCACAAATCACGTTGTGATTTCAATTGGTTAGCAACTGAATTTTAGATGCATTTTTCTTCACAATTTCTCAGAATCTCCCAATCAGAAGTTTCAGTGCACCTTTTCCTGTTAAATACAAGAATTCATAGTTCAAATTGTAGTGACCGTCTTCATTTTCCTCTCAAGTGGAACTGCATTGTTTTCTTTTGGTTCATTTCCGTAATGAGAAATTTTCCACACTAGGCATTGCTTTAAAAGCATCCTGAGCAATAAAAATACATTTTTCTGACTGGCTCAAATCTTGAGGCCCAAACCTATGGTCTCTCATAAATTGCTGCTGTATTCTCTGATCACTGCAAGCGTACAACAGTTACTTTGCTGATAAACACAAAAGTCTGTAGTCTGTAGAATCCAAGCAACACACTCAAAATGCAGGGGTCATCAGGCCAGGCAGCATCTATAGGGAGGAATAAGCAGTCGACGTTTCGGGCTGAAACCCTTCTTCAGGATTAAGGAGGAAGGGTGGGTGGGGGGGGGGGAAGATGCCAGAATAAAAAGTTGGTGGGGGGGGGTGGGAGGAAGCTAGCTGGAAGGTGATAGGTGACACCAGGTGGTTGGGAAAGCTCAAGGGTTGGAGAAGAAGGAATCTGATGGGAAAGAAGAGTGGACCATAGAAGAATGGGAAGGAGGAGGGAACACGAGGGGAGTAATAGGCTGGTGGGAATCACAAAGTCACAACCCACAGAAACAGCCTCTTTGGGACTTATTCTTTCCACATGCCCATCACCTGTCGCCAGGTTCTACAACCCATCTACACTGGGGTAATTAATTTACCAAACTTCAGGTCTTCCTGACATGGGAGGAAAACTGGAACACCAGGAGGAATCCATGTGGTCACAGGGAAAACAGACAAGCTCCACACAGTGTCAGAGGCTAGAACTGAACCCGGGTCTCTAGAACTGCAAGGGAGCAGTTCTCTCTACTAGCTGTGCCACTGTGCTGACCTTTTGAACAAACTTGCTCAAAAGCTTTAGGTATTCACAACAACTACTCTTAAAATACCACTGTGAAACCATGCAGAATGTCTCTTAAAGATGAACAACGGAAGTACAATAGGGAACAGCTAACAAATTATCAGCACTGGAAATGCTTCAAAATATTTCAGGAACAAAGTTGTTTTAAGGGTATTAGTAATCAAATCAACTAATTTCCTGCTGGTGATATGAGAATGTGCAACATTCCCATGTACTCAGGATTGTGCCTACACCGCTACCACTAACTGTTAATCAAACACGTGTTACTTTGCACTGGCCTAACCACATCTGAAGGCGTTGCTTTCCTGTCAGTTACTGAACAGAAACCCCGAGGAAGCAGCCAATCAGGGTCACGCTGAATTCTGTTCTCAAACCAGCCTTTTTTGGTGCTGCCGGTATCACGGTGCCCACTGCAACCACGGCACGTTGATGTTTCAGCAAGATGCAACACTATTGGTCACATTAAATTTACCTTTGCACTAATAAGATGGCAATATGGTATACTGCTGAATTAGTAATCTAGAATACTGGACTAAGCGTGTTGAAAATAAGCACTAAAGCAGACTGAGAAATTGAATTTACCTAAAAATAAAAAGGTACCTTGAGGATGAAATTATGCGATTGTTGTAACATCCAACAAGTTAACAAATGTTTATATTGAGAAACAGTGTGGAATAAGTCCTTCTGGCCTTTGAGCTACGCTGCTTGGCAACCTCTGATTTAACCCTAGCTTAATCACAGGACAATATAAAAGCAACAATTAACCTACAAACTGGTATGCCTTTGGACTGTGGGAGGAAACCACAGCACCTGGAAAATCCCACACATTCACAGGGAGAATGAACAGACTCCTTACAGATGATGTCAGATTTGGACTCTAAACTCCGTCACCCCAATCTGTAATAGTGTTGCTTTAACCGCTGTGATACTGTGGCGGTTCTTTAAGGAAGTAGAGCAGCTATTGTATAATCTATATCTGGTGTCAACCTCACAAACAAGAATCTTTGCCAATCTGTGAAAAAGAAGCCATTCAGTCATGTAAAGAATATGCCACGGCATATAAAGAAGAAGTAACAAAATTAGAAGGCATATTCATCTGAAAATCAATTACTTATCAGGATAAATGTACAAGTGTTTCCCACTATAACAATGGATGCCCACTGGTTGGCATGAATGTAGTGACCTTCTTGACCTATTTCCATGCTGATTCACTGGAACAAATACAGGAGATCTATCTCACAGACTAGTCATAAGCGTTCAAAGCTCAAAGTAAATTTATTATCAAAGTACATAAATGTCACATACAACCTTGAGATTCTTTTTTTGCAGGCATACTCAATAATTACAATAACCATAACAGAAATAATCAAAGGCCACACAAAATAGGGTGGACAACCAAGTGCAAAAGACAAACTGTGTAAATGTAAAAAGAGAAAAGAAATAATAATTTAAAACAAATAAACAATAAATATTGAGAACATGAGATGTAGAGTCCTTGGAAGCAAGTCCATAGGTTGTGAGAACAGTTCAATGATGGGGCGAGTGAAGTTATCTCCTCTGATTCAAGAGTCTGATGATTCCCGATGGCAGCAACATGACCTGGGTGTTGAGGGGTCCCTTATGATCGATGCTGATTTCCTGTGACAGCACTCTGTGTAGATGTACTCAATGGTGGGGACAGCTTTATCCATGATGGACTGAGCTAAATCCACTACTATTTCTGGGCTCCTCTCCGAAAAGGGCACTGGTGTTTCCAGACCACGTTGTGATGCAGCCAGTCAATATACTCTCCACCACACATCTATAGAAGTTTGTCAAAGTATTAGATGTCATGCGGAATCTTTGTAAAGTTCTAAGAAAGTAGAGGGGCTGTTGTGCTTTCTTCATAATTGTACTTAAGTGCTGGGCCCAGGATAGATTCTCCAAAATCATAACACCGAGGAACTTAAAGTTGCTGACCTTCTCCACCTCTGATCCCCTGATGAAGACTGGTTCAAGGACCTCCAGTTTTCTCCTCCTGAAGTCAATAATCAGCTCCTTGGTCTTGTCAACATTGAGTGAGAGGTTGTTGTTGTGGCACCACTCAGCCAGATTTTCAGTCTCCCTCCTATATACTGATTCATCACCACCTTTGATTCAGCCTACTTCAGTGGTGCCATGGGCAGACTTGAATATAGCATTGGAGCTGTGCTTAGCCACACAGTCATAAGTAGAGCAGAGGGTTAAGCACAGTCTTGTGATGCACCTGTTATGATGGAGATTGTGGAGGAGATGCTATTGCCAATCCAAACCAACTGGGGTCTATAGGGAAATTTAAAAAATCAAGGATCCAATTGCACAAGGAGGTACTGAGGCCAAGGTCTTGAAGCACATCGACTAGTTTTGAGCGTATGATGGTATTGAATGCAGAGCTGTAATCGATAAAGAGGATCCTGATGTATGCATCTTTGCTGTCCAGATGTTCCAGGGTTCAGTGAAAAGCCAATGAAATGTTGGTAGGCAAATTGGAGCAGATCCAAGGAGCTTTTCGGTCAGGAATTGATATGTTTCATCACCAACCTCTCAAAAGACTTCACCACTGTGGATGTTAGTGCTACTGGACGATAGTGAGGCAGGTTACCTCATTCTTCTTCAGCACAGGTATAAATGAAACTTGCTTGAAGCAAGCTTCCAAAGTGAGAGGATAAAGATCTCAGTGATCACTCCAGCCAGTTGATCAGCACAGGTCTTTAGTACTTGGTCAGGCAGTACCCCATCTGGGCTGGGTAGATTCGCCCTTGCGTCAGCCTCAGAGACTGAAATCACAGGGTCATCAGGGGATTGTGGGAGTTTGTGATGGCTCCTTCATGTTTTGACGGTCAAAGTGACCATGGAAAGCATTGAGCCCATCAGGAAGCGAAGCCCTGTTGTTATCTATCTCGCTTGATTTCACTTTTAAGAGGTGATAGCATTCAACAACTGTCACAACTGTCAATCACAATTGAATCAATGAAAGATACCACAATTGTCATTATCACAAAATTACATTACTACTGTGCCTAGAGAAACAAGTGTTATAAAACTAGCACCTCAAAACCAGACATTCACAAGACAATGCGAGTCATCAGCAAGAGAAAGACAGAAAATGATAACAATCTGCAAATTAATGATCAAGCGTTTCCTTCAAGCCAGATGATCAAACCTGACTCATTATATACACTGTTGGTATAAAAAGGGACCCAAGAAATAAGATGCCAACACTTGAAACTTTGAGAGCAGAGGAAACAGTACAACTATAAGCAGAATTTAAGTGATTCAACAACGAATAGATCAAGTTCAAATACTGCAGCTCCATCACATCCAGTTGCAAACATCATGAGCTTTCTGAGGGGCTGCAAGAGTTCCCAGGAAGTCCCATTAAACAGAATGAGTTGAACAGGTGTTCAGCAGAACATGAACAATGACACAGTTCAAAAGGGAGTTTGTCCTGGAACAAGCATTTAACTAAAAGCATCCCTTATCAATTGAGGGATCTTGTACACAAATTGATTGTCACATTAACTGCAATACAAGTGCAACTACATTTCAAAGTCATTGACTGAAGTACTCTAGAACATCCTAGAGTAACAAGAGGTACAAAGTTTTATTTGGCTTCTGTCTTGGCCTACCTCCGTGCCCCCACCAACACGGCTGACAGTCTTCAGTCATTTTGATGCACTACGTAATGTGTAGAAATAGCCAAATGCACAAAACACTATAGCAACCTCATTCTGACTCATGCGCTGAAGCTCTGTAACAAAGTGCACAGTAAGCTGAATTGTTCCAAGACTACGGTATCTGATAATAGGGATGTGCACTGTGCCTCCATGTGCACTAACCGCAATACATCAAAAAATCCATTGAACTAAATACCTCTCCATCAGCCTGATCCCAATCAGAAAAAAAATGTCAACAATGCCATCAAACTCACCAATTACCTTCTCATTAGTACAGAACAGTCTCAATATAACTCGCCTCACTTTATCTCATCACAAACAAGAGAAAATCTGCAGATGCCAGAAATCCGAGCAACACGCACAAAATGCTGGGGGAGCTCAGCAGGCCAGGCAGCATCTATGGAAAAGAGTACAGTCGACGTTTCCGGCTGAAATCCTTCGGCAGGACTGGAGAAAAATAGCTGAAGAGCATATTTAAAAGGTGGGGGGAGGGGGAGAGAGAAACACAAAGTGATATGTGAAACCTGAAGGGGGAGGGCATGGAAGAAAGAAAAGGGGGGAGGAGCACTAGTGGGAGGTGATGGGCAGACAAGGAGATAAGGAGAGAGAGGAAAAAGGAGATGGGGAATAGTGAAGGGGTGGGGGGGGAGGGGAAGAAGTTTGAGAAGTCAATTTCGTGCCATCAGGTTGGAGGCTACCCAGATGGAATATAAGGTGTTGTTCCTCCAACCTGAGTATGGCCTTAACCCGGCAATGGAAGCCATGATCGGAACAGAAATGGGAAGTGGAATTAATACAAGCGGCCATTGGGAGATCCCACTTTTTCTGGTGGATGGAGTGTAACTGCTAGGCAAAGCAGTCTCCCAATATACAGGAGGCTGCACCAAGGGCACTGGACACAGTATATGACCTCAGACTCACAGGTGAAGTGTTGCCCATTACCTCCTTTTGCTGCTCCTCCCAGGTTTTTTTCCTTCCATGGCCTTCTGTTCTCTCCTATTGGACTCCCCCTCTCAGCCCTGTATCTCTTTCACCAATCACTTTGCACTTCTCTCTCCCCTTTCCCTACCTTTTAAATCTACTCCTCAGCATTTTTCTCCGAGTCCTGCTGAAGGACTGTACTCTTTTCCATAGATGCTGCTGAGTTCCCCCAGCATTTGTCTGTCACTTGACCTCATTTTTGCATGTACATCAAATAGTCTATGTCCACAAGATTGCATTTCATTGCAATTACATAGGATACAATCTATAGTCCCTTCTTGCACAAGTACAATATGCTGTTGTATTCTTCAGTTGGATTGACAATACTTCACCAGAGTCATTTGGTACCATTGTGACAGAGATCAAGACTGGTTATTTTATCACTGAGTACATCAAACATGGACAGGCAGATTTGCACTGCTAATGATCATTTGAAGTGTTTGTGTACCCACAGTCAACCCCCAAAATATTATTTCTGAGTGTCTGGGGATGCTGGCCTCAGAAGCTTTTAAATTATTGATGTGAATTACTTTGTCTGTGTCTGATGCTCGAGAGTTAAAAGGTACTTCAATCATACTTAAACCAAAAATATTGAAGTAAACCATGTAATTTCAGTTACTGAAACACTATTTAATCACCAGCTGATATCTTTGTGCTTAAAAGTATAAATATCTGATGTCATTTGGAGGTCAGAGAGATTCAACCAAGTGAGCTTCCCATCTTCCGTCCTCTATGTCTGCGTGTGAATCTACAGCTCCAGTCTCCATGTGGCTCAAAGTCACAAATTATAGACTTCCCTCCTAACATAGGAATTAAAGTAATCTGCACTGTCAAAGATGCACTCTACTTACAGCACAGCAACATCCTTCCTCATCTAACTATAAGCATGAATTCCAAATTCATGTCTCCTTCACATACTCTGCGTACCTGGTAGGTGAGAGTAACAATCACTTGTGGGGAACAATCTTCAGCCATGAGGAAATAAGTGGAAAAAATTTAAGAAACAGGATCAATCTGCACTTGAAGTAGGGACTGCCCTGGAATAGTCAACATAGCTTTAAGAAATATTCTATCTCAGCCATTTTTCAAAGAGGTAAAAAGATTGAAATAAGAAGACTGATGTGGTCCTCAGCAGGGCTTTTGACAAGGCTTTGTGTTTAAAAGTGGTCAAAAAGGTTAGAGGCCCTGAGATCCACAACAATTGGTACTATTATCTTGAGATACAGCACTGAATAGGCCTTTCCAGGCCTACAAACCGCACTGCTAGTAACTCCCAACTTAACACCAGCATAATCACAGGACAATTTACAATGACCAATTAATCTGCTAAGCGGTATGTCTTTGGAATGTGGGAGGAAACCAGAGTACCTGGAGGAAACCCAAGCATCCCAAAAGGAAGACTCACAAACTCCTTAAAGACAACACCAGGATTGAACCTTGATGCCCCGAACTGTGATAACATCGTGCTAACTGCTACACTACCATAGCGCCAGTAATGATCAGTGTGGCTTTAAGAGGTTATCTTTTTGATAGTGGGGAGAGCAGTTTGGCAACAGAATAATGTTGATCAGTTGGCAACATGGGCAGAGAAATAGAAGATGGAAACTAATCCTGAAAAAAATGTGAATTGTCATATCTTTCGAGAACTAATGAGGCCAGGATTAATGTTACAACCCTAGGAAGTACGGAAAAAGAGGGACCTGGGTATATACACTCAGTGTCCACTTTATAAGGTGCATCTGTATACCTGCTCAGTATTGCAAATACAGTGAATTCTGGCTAATTGGGACGCATCAGGGTCAATACATTTTGGCCCAATTAAGCAACTGCCCTAATTAACTGAAGTTTCATGAAAATAGTTTAAAAGGTATTTTAAAAAAAAGATAAACTACTGCTTAACTGAGAAACAAATGATGCATTTAAATGAAATATGGAACACTGCTAATACCTCTACAGTACTGTAAAAACTGTATTAGTTAATAGTTATCAGATGAATCTATACAGTGTATGCTGGAGTGTGCTTTTGATTGACTGTAAATGAATAAAATCAGCACAGACACCTAGTGCAGATGATCATACAATGCTTTTGACAATTGTATCCTCTAAATCTTTTATTTTTGTTGTGAAATTCATGATGATTATCGATCCTTCACATCCTTCGTATTCCTAACTTGAAGTAGGGAAATCATTTTGTTTTCACTCCATTTCTGGCATCTCCAAGCCTGAGTGTCTGAAAATGCAGTGAGCAAAACAGTTCTGAATTGTCTCATTGCTTATTTCTTGCCAACTATCAGTGACCAAAATCACTGCTTTTTGAATACAAGCACATGCAAATGACGCTATTTAAAAATTGTTTGCTCTAAGCACGGATAGTGTCTTAACAGCCACACAAGTGCACGCTTCGGATGCTAGTTAGAAACTGTTCGGCAACAGTCTACTGCCCAGTTAAGCAGCAGAGTGTCCCATATAAACAAAGGGAATTCCAGCTATTTTCTTAATTCAATTTTGTTGCGCTTTTTTAAAAAAGTGTTGCCCTAAAAAAGCGGCTGTCCTGATTAACCAATAGCCCAGTTAACCGGAATCCACCGCATCTAATCAATCATATGGCAGCACCTAAATGCATAAAAGCAGGCAGACATTGTCAAGAGGTTCAGTTGTTTAAAGCAACATCAGAATGGGGAAGAAATGTGATCTCAATGACTTTGACTGTGGAATAATTGTTAGTGCCAGATAGGTGGTTTGAGTATCTCAAAGGCTGCTGATCTCCTATGTTTTTCACGCTTAGTCTAGAAATCTAGAGTTTACAGAGATTGGCGCAAAAAAAACAAAACAAACAT
This sequence comes from Mobula birostris, assembly GCF_030028105.1. Lineage (NCBI taxonomy): Eukaryota > Metazoa > Chordata > Chondrichthyes > Myliobatiformes > Myliobatidae > Mobula > Mobula birostris. The sequence continues at coordinate 92,673,870 of NC_092373.1, forward strand.
CCAATCAGCAGCAGTACTGTGGGCAAAAATGGCTTGTTAATCAGAATCAGGTGTATGTGTCGTGAAATTTATTAACTTAAAAGCAGCAGGTCAATGCAATACATAGTACAGTTGGCCCTCCTTATCCACGAGGGATTGGTTCGACCTGTCTAAAGGCGGTGGATCTTAGGACCCAGCGGAACCCCGGACCTTATTTAACCTGGCTCAGTGCGGTGGACATTAGGACCCGGTGGCAGAGCTCGGAATCCGCAGTGTTTCTGTTCACGAAAATAATCACGATCGCGATTTAAAATAAAGTGGAAATAATAAAGCAATCGGAAAGAGGTGAAATGCCATCGGTCATTGGAAAAGCATTAGGCTACAGTCGGTCAACAATCGGAACAATTTTAAAGCATAAAGTGAGAAAAGCCCTTCCCCAATGAAAGCTACAATTATTACTAAACAACGCAGTGGTTTGATTATTGGGTTTTGGGGTTTTGATCCTCCATATCAACCCGGCACGGATGGAGAGCACGCTCAGGAGCGGTCTGTCACTGGATCGAACTCAGGAACTTCTGTTCCCGAGCCTGACGCTGAAACATATGTTGCTTAAGTGTTTTATATGCATAGAAAGGTAAAACATAAACTATATACTAAGACAAACGTTTGACTAACTGACGCTAAATAATACCAGATGTACCTGTTCCGACTTACTTAGTAAGAGAACTTGCGTTTTTTTCCGATTCCGATCCACGATAACCTACGCACATCCTCCCGTATACTTTAAATCATCTCTAGATAACTTATAATACCTAATATGATGTAAATGCTGTGTAAAAGAGTTGTTATACTGCATTGTTTAGGGAATAATGGCAAGAAAAAAAAGTTTGTACATGTTTGAACAACAAGTGCTCGAACAGCACTTCCAGGTTTTCTCGATTCGCGGTTGGTTGAATTCGCGCATGTGGAACTCGGAGGGCCAAATGCATATATGAAAAAGTAAAAATAAGTAAATAAATAAATGATGATGTACGTATATTGAATAAATTAAAATCGTGCAAAAATGGAAATAATATATTAAAGAAGTGAGGTAGTGTTCACGGATTCAATGTCCATTTAGGAATCAGATGGCAGGGGAGAAGAAGCTGTTCCTGATTTGCTGAGTGTGTGCCTTCAGGCTTCTGTACCTCCTACCTGATGGTAACAATGTTAATGAGAGAGGTCAAGGAGAATGATAAGACTGGTTCAAGCTGACAGGAAGGAGATAATGACTCAAATAATCACGTGTTCCAACAGTGGCGTGCAGAGGAGCATCTCTGAATGCACAACACGTTGAACCTTTAAGTGGATGGCCACTGCAGCAGGAAAGCAGGAACATACACTCAGTGGCCACCTTATTAAGTAAAATAGCTACCCTAATAAAATGGCCACTGAGTGCATGTCAAAGGCTCTTTAAGAGCAGCAGTACAGATAAACAAGGTGATCAGGCTGGCATATGGAATATTTGCTTTCATTAGCCAGGATATCAAATAACAGATGGGCCACTACACATAACTAAAACACAAATTACACTGCAGCTGGAGTACAGCATGCAGCTCTGAGCACCGTGCAACAAATTACTGGAGAGGTTGCAGAGGAGATTCACCATTATGTTGTATAAAGTGGAATATTTTAGCTAATTTTAACTGGAAAGACTGTTTGAGTTTTCTTTGAGAGAAAACACAGTGGTGAGCTGCTGAGAGATGAGGGTCATAGATTGGGCAGAGAGAAACATCTCCACTTCAAAGTTGAAAATTCAATGCAAATTTATTATCAGAGTAAATATGATAATGCCACCATATAAAACCCAGAGACTCATTAGCAGAAGTATCCACGACCAGAGGGCACAGGTTGCAAAGAAGGGGTAAGGGATTCCATGTCTAAAAGGCTACAGGTGAAGTAGTGTACTGGGAGACAAGATTACAATACAGAGGTCCCTGATTGTCAGCATACATAGGATGGGCTGAAGGGCCTGTTTCCCTCCTGCACGGCTCTAATTACTGAAACTGTACAATGGAAGAGGGGAAACAATGGGAGAAAACAAGTGCAACTATGAAAAAAGCTGATCAAAGCAGATTTAATAAGTTGCAGAAAGAAGAAAGAAAAATACTGATGGATCCTAGAAGAAGAAGGGACTCGGTGTGCTCTACAAGTTGTTTGATTTCATCCCTTGAATGACATGAATGCATGTCCATATCATGGGTGCCTTTTCCACCTTAAATTACTCAACTCTACAGTTTACCTCTTGCAGAAACCCCCATTCATGCCTTTATTTAAATCCTAGTCTGAATACTCCTAATGTGTTCCTTAGCTTCCATCCTTCCTCCACACAACTTGAGATCCTCAGCTGTCTACGTTCTCACCCACGGAGCTCAATTACTCAGTGACAGCTTTAAGCAAAACCTTCCTAATAAAATTCAGATTTAACATTTCAAATCACTGTCGCCTTGCCCACTCCTATTTCTGATATCTTTTTGTCCCAACAATCTCCTGATATTAATCTTCATTCAGTTTTCCTCTCTTTATCATTTAATAGAGAGAAAAAATGGAACTACAAACCTATTTCTGTCATACAAGTTGTGGAAGTGGAAATGGGACATGTAGAAAAATAAAAATGGAACTGGGAAAAGCCAACGTGAATTTGAGGGAAATCATGTGGCAAATCTAATACCTTGATGCTATAACCAGCAGAATAAGGGGAAAACAGCGACAGTCACCTATTTGAATGTTTATAATTTCTTACAAGAACTAATAAACAAAAATTGAATTCACAGAATTAAGTGAAGGATCTGGCTGCTGTTTTGGTTAATGGATATTCATCACAGTAGGAATTGCATAGATATTTTCAATTCGGGAAGACATGTTAATGAATTGCTGCAGGGATTGGTACTGGGAATCACAGTTCTTCTGAATTTGACGAGGGGTCCAGTTTTACTGATGACATAAAGCTGGGTGGCACTGTAAATTACTTGGGCATCAGGAGAT